>NC_066618.1:154799753-155113486 GCF_025201925.1 Gopherus flavomarginatus | reverse complement strand
AATTTAGGCAGACAAGTTCATAATGTTGGTTTCACTTGTTAGATGCCTGAGATCTAAACTTACTCGCAAAATTTGAACTATAAGAACTCGTAAAAGTGTTCCAAAAACCCAAAGCTAAAAAACATAAAGCCAGCCAGCCGAGGCAATTAAATTCAACAAAAATCCCCCACCCTCTAACTGCCCAAACCCAAGCCTTCTCTGGATGTCTGTGAGAAAAGGTGGAACTTGCAAGATGCCCTAGAGGTCAACAGACTCAAGCTATTCTGGACCAACAGGCAAAGGAGAAAATTGCAACTTAAGGACATTTCAATAGAGCCACACCTGCTTTCTTTCACACAAGGAGAGAAATCTCCCAGGTAGGAAGATTGCAGGCTATATAGGACTCTATAGGTCAAAAAATAAGGCTAGAATGCTACATCTAGGGATGGTGTATGTGTTATCCTGCCTCAGCATAGGGGTATGAGCTAGATGGCCTCTTGAAGTCCCTCCCCACTTCTATTAAACTCAGACATTTTCTCTTACCAGCCTTCCATTCTTCTGGATTTGTACGATCCCCAAGTAAGAAGGAAGGATGCTCCGGCCCCATACATATACAGGGTTCTCCACTACATTGCTTGTCCAAGCTACGCTCATGTCGTTTTCAGTCCTGATATAACAGCCGGCGCTCTGTGGCAGGGCATTTCCCCCAAAACCTTCCTCTAAGGAGACTGGCATGGAAACGCTGCTGGCTAACTCCTGATCAACAGGGTCTTCCAATTTCTAGAAGCAACAGAAGGCAGCGTAAAGACAGGACAACTTAGGTAACTATCCCTCAAACAAGGCATTGCATTGGTCACTACTGCAGTAAGACATTACATATCAAAACCAGTATGAAGAAGCCAAACCAACTGGCCTTCTTAAGAACCAGAGGGTGGCAGCTGCTATACAGGAGCCCTGGAAGGACTAAAACAGAGAGTAAGCAGTAACAAAGAATAATCTCTGTAACCTTAAATACGAGAGATGTGGGCTGAAGGTGTCTTCACAGAGTCTGAGAAATGCTAGAAGGATTCCAGGGGGTAAGTTATACCATATTCTAGCTCAGGGGTGGGCAAACTTTTTGGACCGAGGGCCACATCGGGGCTCCGAAACGGTATGGGGGGCCGGGTAGAGAAGGCTGTGCCTCCCCAAACAGCCAGGCCCCTGCCCCCTATCTGCCCCCCTCCCACTTCCCGCCCTGACTGCCTCCCTCACAACCCCAACCCATCCAACCCCCCCCACTCCTTGTCCCCTGACCGCCCCCTCCTGGGACCCCCTGCCCCTAACAGCCCCCCTGGGACCGCCTCCATCCACCCCCTCTGTTTGCCATCCCCTGACTGCCCCCCCAACCTCCACCCCATCCAACTGCCCCTTGTCCCCTGACTGCCCCCTGCCCCTTATCCAACTCCCCCCCCCCACTCCCTGCCCCCTTACCATGCCGCTCGGATCAGCAGGACTGGCAGCCATGCCGCTCAGAGCGCTGGCAGCATAGTGAGCTGAGGCTGCAGGAGAGGGGGGAACAGCAGAGGAGGGGCCAGGGGCTAGCCTCCCCATCCGGGAGCTCAAGGGCCAGGCTAGACTGTCCCATGGGCCATAGTTTGCCCACCTCTGTTCTAGCCCCTACAGCATACAGGTTATGCAGATACGGACATCAAAACTCTCACTCCTCAGGTGCATATCACCTCTGGGTTGGGCTCAGCCTTAAACTGGGCACAGAGGAGTCTGTGCAGCTCAATTACCAGGAGAGAGGCGAGTGCAAGAACATGGAACTGAAAGTAGACTGCCCACTTGCTTCAAAGTAGACCTTCTTCAAGATCCTTAGCATGTAAATTATGCCAGCTTAAACTCCTTTATACATAAGCAGAGTTTTATGACTTCCCTCAAAGATACTTGCAGCTCATGACAAAATGCTGAAGTGCATAAAAAACACTGGAGGGCCAACCCTAGCACACCGGCTCAGTGTTTCTGCAGTTTTCTGCTCCATTCTGCAGCCTTCTTCATACAAACCCTCACCGGGCTCACTTACCTTCCCGAAAGCTCCAGCAAAGTATTTTCAGAGTAGCCAATGTGGAAGCTACCTCCAAATCTAAAAGACTGAAGGACTAAAGCCGGGAGAAGGGAGGCAAGGGACTGAGATCCCCTCCTTTTCCCTCGCCCCAGGGGAAAAAAACTAGAAAAAATAGAAAGTTTCAAAACTTCATTTTTTATTTCAAATAAAAAAAAATTTAGCTTTTCAGTGGCTGGGAAAAAAATCAAAAAGTTTGGGCACTGGAATTCCACCTCCTTCTCTTCTTTTTTGCCACTGGATAAAAGTAAACTGAAAGTGTGTGTGTGTGTGGGAACCCATCCTCCCTTTTACTTTTTCCACTTGAAAAGTGGAAGGGAAGTGTAAGAAAATAGAGTAAAAGAAGTTACCTTAGCTGACTTCCCTCCCCTCCACGTACATAGTTTCAGTGACTTTTTCTTCATTTTCAGTTTTCTATCTCCCCGTCCCACCTAGGGTGACCAGACATCCTGATTTTATAGGGATGGTCCTGATATTTGGAACTTAGACTTCTATAGACGCCTATTACCCCCAATCCCATCCCAATTTTTCACACTTGCCCTCTGATCACTCTACTCCCCACCCCCATTTACAGGGTGGAAGGGAGAGACAGGGTTAAAAATCAAACACATTTTTCAGTGTCCAGAAGCCAAAAAAACAAAATTCTTCTCTTGCAAAACAATTATTTAATAAAAACTTGCATTTTCCAACAAAAAAGTTCATCTGAGCACTTTCACGCAGCTCCCAAGGATTATAGCTGTAAGGTCATTACTTCGCTCATAAGAAAGGTTTGTTTCATAACCCGGCTACTTTTGTATTCCTGTAAATGAGTAACTGACAGGAAGCATTTATGGCAGGGAGAGATGACCAGTACATTTAACATTAAAAATGGCAGCTTTCCAATTGCTAAAGTGCTGCTTTATTTTGCTATTAGAAGTCTGTGAAGTAAAAGGGACAGGTAGAAAGGAGGCATGCTGTTTTAACACATATTATATTAAATATTGAATGCACAATACCCATGAATTAAGCGCAAATTTTGGTTGGATGTTAGTGATTACATTAAGAGTCATTAAGTTGCATTCACATACATGCTGGTACCAAGACTCCTTGTAAGAATTACAGATTTATTACACAGAGAGGGGAAGGTTCTTGTGTACCTCAAAGCCTCCAGTTTCTTCCAAAATCAAGTGGAGCAGGCGTATATATTCAGTGGCTGCTTTAAGGGTGTCAACCTTACTAGGCTTCCGGTCTTTAGGTATCAGTGGCACGATGGTCTTCAGCTTTGAGAAGCCACTGTTCAAGTTTTTTATCTATCAAAGATATTGAAGAGGAAATTACACAAAATTCAGTCCATTAGGTGCAGAACTCCATCCACCCAGTGGTGAAAAGGAGAAACTTTTAAAGGCAGCTCATTTTAAAACGGATAGATCAGTTACATTCTGCATTAAGAATAATTGGTTGCCCTTTATGAAAGGATTAAATGCAGTTTTAATAACCGCTTAATCGACGGTTGTAGAGTCTAACACACGGATAGGTGGCTTGTAACCATCTGTAATACCTTCCACTGATGTGCCATCTACCACATGCATCAGTCATTGATTAACCCTTTATTAATGGAACCTCAATGTAAAGTGCAACTGAATTAGTAACTGTATGTGGGATAATCCATCACCTGCGTATCTTGGGAAAAATGTGGGTAACCACACAGTTGTGATCAAATAGCAAAACTGAGGGCATTGGTTCTGGGGGTGCTGCAGCATTAAACAAGAAGGTCTATAAAACAGAATGCCTAAGATGCCCAAGACGAGTCACTGGCCTGAAATTACTGCAATTCCGATGTAAAAGCTTTAAGCTCACCAGGCCCAGATTTTTAAAGATACTTAGGTGTTGCTCCGTTCAGCCTTGCAATGCTAAACCAATTTAGAAGCCCCAGTCTCATTTTCAAAAGGATTTAGATACTTAGAGCCAAAATCCTATTAATGGCCAATGTGAGTTAAGCCTATGGGCCTAACTCCCTTTTGAAAAGGAAACTGAGGCTCCTAAATTGGTTTAGCAGGGCAACACTGACTGTGCAGAAACACCTCGAAAAATCTGGGCCTTAGGTCACAAAACTATAGACACCTTTACACAAGCAAGTAACTTGTGAGTAGTTCCGCTGAACCCAAAGGGACTACTGGTGCAGAAGCATGCGCAGGATCTGACTCCAGCTGAGGGCAAGGACCTTAGGCAACATTCGCCCAAGTTGTGTTAGCAGTTAGTTATGTGAGAATGTTTGAAAATAACTGCCTACTGCACATGCTGCAGCTGTGTTTACTGACCACTCTAACCATCCAGATGCATCACAGCATTCTGGTAGGGTGCACTTCCATCGGCATGCCATTATTTGAAACTCACCTGCCAAATGCATTTTGCATTGACATTGCGCATGCTTTCAGTTCTCTCGCCTCAGTCTATACTTGGTACGGTGCCAGCCTAGAGTTGCCATGATGTGAATTTTGAATTTCTTAACTTTTTGTTCTTAACAACTTGGTCACTTTGTTGCATCAGAGTCTTTTGCACTGAGACTGTAACATTATTTACCCTGAGCAAACTTTGATGGAGTAGGTGATGAGCCAAATATCTAGTGTTGCTTGTACACTGTGACCTAGGTCTTCCAAAAACAGGGTTTTTTTGCAGCAACAAGCAAGCTTGCAAATATGTTCCACAAGTGCTGATCACCCAGCCACCTAACCTGAAACAAATACTCACCAGCAGCCGCACACCATACAACATAAACACTAACCCAGGAACCTATCCTTAAAACAAAGCCCGATGCCAGCTCTGTCCACATATCGATTCAAGTGACACCATCACATCAGCCACGCCATCAGGGATTCGTTCACCTGCACATCTACCAACGTGATATATGTCGTCATGTGCAAGCAATGCCCCTCTGCCATGTACATTGGCCAAACCGGACAGTCTCTTTGCAAAAGAATAAATGGACACAAATCTGACATCAGGAATCATAACATTCAAAAAACCAGTGGGAGAACACTTCAACCTCTCTAACCACTCAGTGACAGACTTGAAGGTGGCAGTTTTGCAACAAAAAAACTTCAAAAAACAGACTCCAAAGAGAGACTGCTGAACTCAAATTAATATGCAAATTAGACACAATTAACTCAGGCCTTAACAGAGACTGGGAATGGCTGGGTCATTACACTAATTGAATCTACTTCCCTATGTTAAGTTCTCCTCATACCTTCTATGGGTCATCTTAATTATCACTTCAAAAGTTTTTTTTTTCCCCTGCTGACGATAGCTCATCTCAATTGATTAGACTTTTCCTGTTGGTATGCATACTTCCATCTTTTCATGTTCTCTGTATGTATAAATATCTCCTGTCTGTGTGTTCCATTCTGTGCATCTGAAGAAGTGAGCTGTAGCTCACGAAAGCTCATGCTGAAATAAATTTGTTAGTCTTTAAGGTGCCACAAGTACTCTTGTTCTTTTTGCGGATACAGACTAACACGGCTGCTATTCTGAAATCTATTTGGATAGGTTATCTAGAATACATAAGTGTACACTCCTCATTTGCAGATAAGAGTCACTTTCACAAGCATTCAAATCACATCTGTTGCTGAACTGTGACAACTTTCCCATGTCATGAGCCATCTTCTGTAACTGCTCCAGGTGTAGAGTTCGCATTCATTTGAGGAGTAGCTCTGTGCATGGAGCTGCTACTGTAGCATGGCTACAGTAGCAGATCTGATTAATTTGAAGAAGGCCGCACAGGGAGAGTTAGGGAGCTTCATTGGTTTGGGGCTGGGGGAAGTCATTCCAAAAGGAGAGGGAAAAGAACCTCACTCTTACCTTCTAAGTTCTTTAGAGCAAGGACTGTCGTCATGTCCGGCAGCACCAGCACAGGGGTGGACAAACTACAGCTCCGGGACTGCATCCAGCCCTTCAGACATTTTAATCCAGCCCTTGAGCTCCTGCTAGGGAGCAGGGAACCACAACCAATGGGAGCTGCAGGAGTGGCACCTGCGGACAGGGCAGCGCACGGGACTGCCCGGCTGCGCCTCCACGTAGGAGATGGAGGGGGACATGATGCTGCTTCTGGGAGCTGCTTGAGGTAAATGCCGCCTGGAGCCTTCACCCTGGACACCCTCCTGCACCGCAACCCCCTGCCCCAGCCCTGATCCCCTCCTCACCTCTGAACCCCTTGGTCCCAGCCTGGAGCACCCTTCTGCACCCCCAACCCTTCATCCCAACCCCAGAACCCACACCCCCCTGGGCTGGCTCCAAGTTTTTTACCACCCCACGTAAAAAAATTTTCCCGCGCCCCCCTGGTTCTGCCCCAACTCCAACCCCTCCCCATCCCATTCCAACCCCTTCTCCAAATCCCCAGCCCCACCTCCTTCCCTGGGCATGCCACATCCACCCTCCTATCCCTCCAGAGCCGTGGCGTGCCTGGGAGAAGAGGCGGGGCTTGAGATTTGGAGAAGGGGTTAGAATGGGGTGCGGAAGGGGTGGAGTTGGGGTGGAGCCAGTGCCCCCCACCCCCGGTTTACTTCTTGCAGCCCTCCCCGCCGCCCCCACCGCCGCAGCTCACCTCCACTCTACCTGCTCCCCCGAGTGTGCCACTGCTGCTCCGCTTCTCCCCAGGCTTGCTGCAAAACAGCTGATTCACGTGGCAAGCCTGGGAGAGAGGGGGGAGAAGTGGAGCAGTGGCACGCTCGGGGAGCAGGTGGCAGTGGAGGGGAGGTGAGCTGGGGGAGGGGAGTGGTGCCTCTGCCCCCCTCCTCCCACAGGGTTACTTCCTGTGGCCCTCCCCACACCCCCCACCGCCACAGCTCACCTCCGCTCAGGGCCGGCTCCCAGCTTTTTGCGCCCCAAGCAACAGCAAAAAAAAAAAGAGCTGGAGTGCTGGCTCAAACACATGCTTGGAGCGCTGGTGCCTAGAGCCAGCCCTGACACCCCCAGCCAGAGCCCTCACTCACATATACCTCTGCACCCTGAACTCCTCATTTCTGGCCCCACCTCAGAGCCCACAACCCCTGCTGGAGCCCTCACCCCCTCCCACACCCCAACCCCCAGTTTTGTGAGTATCCATGCCCCCCCATACAATTTCCATACCGAGTTTGCCCACCCCTGACCTAGCACAACGGGCGCCAGAGCTGACTGTGACTTTACGGCATCACCCCGACAGAAGCATTGAATAATATAGAGATCTCCACAGAAGCCAAAGCTAAGCTAGAAGCTAATAATTAATTGCACCCTGTAGCGAAGAGTTGAGCCAGAACTGAAATTTTGTATCAGCATCCCTCCACGATTTGGGGTGTTTGAAGCCCAGACTGAGGTGAGAAGTTCTGTAGTCCTGGATCAGGACCTCCTTGATTCCCACCATGAGCCCAGCTCCCTGGATCACATTGGAATGTTAGAGAAACAAAATGGAGAAGTTCAGACTCATTTCCCCCAACTGCCCAATTCTCCAGCTGGCTCGCCAACAGCTTATTTTGCCCCACTGAAGCTTTAAAAACAAAAAGCAGCTGTTTATTTTTGATGGAGAACAAGAGGCCCTGCAGCATGTGCACCCCGCTTACCCTCTCTCTCTCCTTGGCGTTAGCCACCTGTCTCCTCTCCAAGACCTCCTCCAGGTTCTCGGTGGAGAGGTAGTGCCCGGAGGGCTGCCTCTTCATCCTGGTGATGGCTGCCATGAAAGGGAGGGGGCCAAACTGCTCGCTCAGGACATCTCCCAGCACTTCAGGCACGGGGGTCACCAACAGAGGCACCCGGTGCTGCTGCTCCTCTTCCTCGGAAACTTGCTCCGCCATCTGTGAGATCTCAAAGCAAATCAGTTGCCACTCAGGTCCAACAAGGCAAGGGAGCACCTAAGTTGTGGGGGGGGAAGAGAGCTTCCCTTGCTCCATTAACTGCCCCAGCTAACAGGACTGGCCATTCCTTTGGGGAGGAATGTGGGAGTCGGGGGGGGGGGGGGGGGGGGGGACACTGCTCACCTGTGGAGTATTTTGGTGACAGTGGCTAGCTGCTCTGACAGCCTCAGGGAGCAGAGGGCACTCAATACCTCCCCCCCAGGTAACACAGAGCTCACCAGCTGTATTTTTGGGGGTGGCCACAGTGGAACCCCCCAGAGGGTACAATGGAGGGGTGCACTTGTCACCAGGGGGTGAGCTGCTCTGGGAACCCCCAGAAAACACAAGAAGGGGCAGTAGCAGTCCTTCCGGGGTGTCCATTGCTCACTTATGACTCTGGTGGTGCAGGACTCCAGAGAGGTACAATGGGGGTGCCCTAGAAGTCCCCCCCAAAGTGCTTGGCTCCCCTATGATGGGGGGGTGCAGGAGTCAATAGAGAATACAATATGCACCCCCCAGGACACACTGGCGGGGGGAGATGAGAAGTGGGGGCCTGCTCACCCCCTCTGGGGGGGGAGGTTACCTGGCTCAGCTGGGGGAGGGGCAGCAGGGAGCCCGGACAGGTGTCTCCTTCCCCCGGAGACGCGGCGCAGGGAGGGAGAGAGCAGCTTGGAGACTCCCGGGGGTCACTTGTCCGCCCGCGCTGAGTACCTCGGACGCGGCGTCCCTAACGAGCCGCACCTGGGGCTGCCGCAAGGCGCCCCCGGCTCCGCTTTCCGCCGGGGGGCGCTGTCCGCGGCCGGGCTGGGTTAGCCCCGGGGCAGCACCGGAAAAAGGGTCCTGTCCCCGCTTGCTGGAAAGGGGGTTAGTCGTGGGATCTGCTCCTCTCTGCGCATGATGGGGGCTGCAATCCTGCACTGGGGGCCCCTTGCCCTCCCCCAGTGCATGATGGGGGCTGCAATCCTGCATTGGGGGTGCCTTCGCCTCCCTCAGTGCATGATGGGGGGCTACAGCCCTGCATTGAGGGCACCTTCCCTTCCCCCAGTGCAAGACGAGGGGCTACAGCCCTGCACTGGGGACGCCTTCCCCTCCCCCAGTGCATGATGGGGGGCAGATGCCAGGCACTGGGGCACCTTCCCCTGCTCCTCTGCTTGATTTTCTTTCCACGATGCATAGAGGGAGCAAGGTAACCCATGCTGAGGCAACCCATGCTCTGCAACAGGTTTCCTGTCAGCTCTGGGCAAGTCACTTCAGCCCAGATCCTCAGGTATTTGGGTATCTAACTCCCAGTAACTCATCTGTGGGCCTCAGTTCCCCAGCTGAAATAGGGGATAATAATACTCTTCCCAGGGGTGTTGGAAGACAAACACATTAAAGCTTGCAAAGCACTCAAGATACTATGGTGAAGTGGGGCTGATACTGATCAGAAATCAATGGGAGTAGTCACATGTGTAATGTCACACATGTGCAGAGGTTTGCAGGATTGGGTCCAAATTCTCTAAGACCCATCATCTCATGCCTATTGAAATCAATGGAAATTAGGTGCCTAAATACTTTTGAGGAGCTGGGCCTAATATATCAGCAAAAATAGCATCGCAGGTTGGCTTTTCCAGAGAGCTCAGTAAGCTAGAGGTAAATGGGAATCATTCAGTTACAGAGAAAGGCAAATGCTCTCAAATGATGAGATGCAGAGTGCTCCAAGGAGTTGCATCAGGTCAAACAGGAAACACAGTCTGTTTTGGATTACTGGGATTAGAGCAACAGGAAATAAAGGATGTCTGAAACTATCAGTGCACTATCGTGGCTGAAACAGCTCAGGAAATAACCACCCATCTGCTGCAGCTCTACAGTCTTAAAGGGTCTGCAGAAATGTGCACACTTTGCAAGTGTGATTCTAAACTTAATATATTCATTAGCCACCTATTGTACCATATATTCATTGGCTAGACGGGACTGGGTCTGGCTGGTGGGTCTTCCACCTGGACCAAAACTCGGGATCCAAACCACACTCCTCAGGTTTTACAGGAGGTTAAAATCTATGTCCAAACTTTGTGGCATGAGCCCATCTCCACTTAGGTAGCAAACTTTCTCCTTCTCCTTAATGGCATAACAAGTATCTAAACAAGATCCCCATCATATCCAACAGCCTCCTGCTCAATGCAGTGATGCTGGTGCAGGGCTGATTTTCTCAGCCCCCTTACATTAAGCACCATGCACTCTTTCTTGCTAATTCTTACATGGGTTTGCTCCTGTCCTTTGTGTAATTGCATGGTTGTCTTAGGTGACAAGCCAGCATGCTGCCTCCCTTGCTCTAGAAACCCTTCCAAATACCTTTCATCTCTGGGGCAGGGACTGTGTCTTTGTTGTGTGTTTGTACAGCACCGAACACACTGGGGTCCTGGCCCATGACCGGGGCTCATTGGTACTATGGTAATACAATATTTCCTTTCTTCCTCACACTCTTTAGGATTGCTCTGACAATGTATTCCATGGCCAAGGTTTTACGCTGTCCAACATTGATTAAGGCCAGATTCTGATCTCATTTACACTGGTGTAAATCTGCCGTTCAACAGTTACTACACATTTATAATAGTCTAACATATCAGAAATAGATTTCAATTCCTTCATTGAGTACCAAAATATTCATTGGAGAAAACCTGGGTTCAGATGTATCTAAAGTTACAGTTAAAAGGATTTCGGCTGGTTTGATCTAGTCTCTCTCTCACACACACACACACACATTTGGCAACATGGCAATTTGTTATAGGCTTTTCAGCAGGTTCATCCTCAATTTTGTTACTCAGAGTTCACTGTGATCTGCCGGTTGACTTGAGTGTAAGGTTGCTGTGGATCATAACCTGCATGAAAAGGTATTCATCTCCTAAATATAGAATTTAGGGACAGATTTTGCTGTTTTGAGAATCTGATTATTAGTGATGAGAGGGATTTTTTTTGCAACAGCTGCAATGTAACACTAGATGGCACTATTTTACCTACCTATTTTCTACTCTTCCCATATCGTTCCCTTCTCTTCTTCCTACAAAGTGACAAAAATATCACCACCATCAGTAAGGATTTAAACGATATTTCCCATCGCTGTGTTGCCATCATGCTGTTACAATTGAAAAATGCTGTAGCTTGGAGAAAATACATGATCACATAGAGGTCCTTAAATTATTTGCAAATAACTGCCAACTTGTGGAGCGATGAAGCAATGAAAACTCAGGCTCTGCAAATATTTGCATGAAGCGTCTTCAGTTGCGCTCTGTTTGGCTACGTCTACACTACAGGATAAATTCGAATTAGCTTAAACCGATTTTATAAAACAGATATTATAAAGTCGATTGTGTGCGTCCACACTAGGCACATTAATTCAGTGGTGTGCGTCCATGGTACGAGCCTAGCGTCGATTTCTGGAGCAGTGCACTGTGGGTAGCTACTGTAAAATAATGAGGCCAATAACGTCGATTTGCGTCCACACTAACCCTAATCCATTACTCCTCTCGTTTTGTAGGAGTACAGAAATCGATTTAAAGAGCCCTTTAAATCGATATAAAGAGCAGTGTAGTGTGGACGGGTGCAGCATTAAATTGATTTAACGCTGTTAAAATCGGTTTAACAGCGTAATGTAGACCAGGCCTTAGAGTCACTGTACCACTCTTACTCCTTTGCTACTGCGCTGTTTGTTCGAGGGACAGCGCAAATGCCGGGGTTTGACATTAAGGATAAAAGAAAAGGTAACAAACATGCTTTCCCGGCTGAACTAATTTTTGGAGCTAAACTGAAATCCTCCTGTATCAGAACTGAAGCCCTTACGTAAGGTCACATGGATCACCGGCAGAGTTGAGAATAGAATTGAGGAGTCCACTCCAGGTCCTGTGGTCTAGAGAATAATAATATCACCCCTTCTATAACAGACAGTAAATGGGTGTAAAGTATTTTACCCAAGACTAGAATATATTATTATTATTGTCTGTTCATAACTGGAAGTTGGTGACTTCTGTAGACAGCCAGGGAGTTCATTTATTTGAAAAATCAAGAGCCAGTCCCTCTACTTTTTTACTCTTGAGAGTGAATTTTGCCTGAGTGAGGACTGAGAAAGGCAGGATCTGCCTCAGTTGTGTGTCTTTTATTTAGTGAAGCACATGAGCTGTACTTCTGACAAACACAGAAGGCTCCTGTGTAAATGAACTGTTAGTTCTGACATGAATCTAGCTCTTGGTATGAATCATCTATGTTATATTAATAGTGTGTTAGGGTCTGGAGTGAAAGGATTGTCCTGATGAGTGGCAGAGACTAAAGCTGATTCATTTTCACTCGTCAGTTGAAATCATCTTTAGCTATCCAGCGTGGGGACCGATTTTCAAATGATGGCAGCGCAGCTCCCATTTAGGCACCTACATGCAGTGGCTCGATTTTCCAAAGGGCTCGGCATCCCGCAGCCCTTACTGAGCACACACACTTCAATAAGCGCTGCAGATTGCTGAGCACTTTTGGAAACTTGGACCCTGGTGCATGTGCATTTGGTAACCGTGCATGCACGGGCAGACCGTATGTTGTTAGCAGTTCAGTCCAATATGGGTTATTGAGAGGACTTGGCGGCCTGCCCTCAATGATCTTGTCTTGGCAGAGATCCACACCGTGCACCTTATAGTCTGCTAATAAAAGATTAAGATAGAGTCCCCTGGGGGAATGTTAGCCAGCAGTGAGCATCATGGGGAAGCTTTAGCTGTTCTGTTTGCCCTTGGAAATGCAAAAGCTTTTCATGGTGCTGGCAATGCTGTTAGGGCATTCCTAACAGCATGTGAGGAACCAGTGGGAAAGAGAGAGATTTGAAAACAGAAAATATCATAGTGCCACTATATAAATCCATGGTACGCCCACACCTTGAATACTGCCTGCAGTTCTGGTCACCCCATCTCAAAAAGGATCTATTAAAATTGGAAAAGATACAGAGAAGAGAAACAAAAATGATTAGAGGCATGGAAGAGCTTCCATACAAGGAGAGATTAAAAGGATCGGGACCGTTCACTTTAGGAAAGAGACATCAGCGGGGTATATGAGAGAGGTCTGTAACATCATGACTGGTGTGGGGAAAATGAATAGGGAAGTGTTATTTACCCCTCCACGTAACAGGAGAACCAGGGGTCACCCGATGACATTAATAGGCAGCAGGTTTAAAACAAACAAAAGGAAGTACTTCTTCACGCAGCGCACAGTCAACCTGTGGAACTCATTGCTGAGGGAATGTTATGAAGGCCAAAAGTATAACTGGGATCATAAAAGAATTAGCTAAGTTCTTGGAGGATAGGTTCATCAATGGCTAATAGCCAAGATGGTCAGGGACACAACCCCATACTCTGGATGTCCTAAACTCCTGACTGCCAGAAGCTGAAACTGGACTACAGGAGATGGATCTCTTGATAATTGCCCTATACTGGTCATTCCCTCTGCCCATTATTGGAAGACAGGATACTGGGCTAGATGGGCCATTAGACTGATCCAGTATGGCCATTCTTATGTTCTTATGTTCACTGATACCTGTGCTCAGGGTGGGATAGAAGATGGATATTGGTTCCCATAGTGCACAATCTCACTAATGTGATGGAAGTACAAATAGTGTCGTATGTCATAGGAAACAGGCTCCTTCTTGTTAGAGCAATGAATGGTTCATAGACAATTTGTTGAGGGTGAATTCACCTCTGTGCAGAGGAGCAGCGTACAGTCATATGACCCATTTGATTGTTGTCAAATGTCCTTTGAATGGAGGGTGACTCAGAGACCAACTCTCAGTGGAGATGAAAATTCATAACCACAGCTTATCCTAAACTGGCAGCTACCACAGAGAAACCAAAGACTGAACTCTGCTACAGATGGTCCCTGCAGGTGAGGGGTAAGGAGCATTGTGGGACACTTGCCCTGCTGGGCATGTTCTGTGATTTAATAAGGGGCTTCACACTCCAGGGGAGTTAAACCAAAGGCTTCACTAGCACAGAAATCACTGAAGATAAAAAACACTAAAAAAAATTAAGATTTTGTTTCTAATTAAGGGATTACTGGAAGGAATGGGTCATAGGTGTATTTAGCCAACTCATGTGCTCAGATATGGTTGCATATAGAATACAAACTGGATTTGCATTTTCTCTCAGAGTTGATTAAAGAACGCAGGACCCTTTCTACTCTATTTAGCAAAGATTAAAATGGGAAGGCTTCCAAAAGGCTAATGAAACCAGCATTCCTCACCCCACTGATCACAGGTGGGAATATATTTCAAAGGAGTTGCTCAATTATCAGCATTCCACCCCACACACCCTTCTGTAACTTCCCCTCATGGTTGGCGAAGCTTCCTACATGCAAAGCCCTGATCTACACTACAAACTTCTGTTGGTATAACTACATGTCCTAGGGGCGTGGGAAGTCCACACCCCTGAGTTACACCGTTATATCGACTGAACTCCTGGTGTAGACATTTCCCGACAACATAGCTACCAGGGGAGGTGGATTAACTACATTGACAGGTGAAGCTCTCCATCGACATAGGTAGTCTTTTCACAAAGCGCTACAGAGGCACAACTGCAGCACTGTAAGTGTAAACAAGTCTCAGACTGTGCTAAGATTTGGCTTCCACACCCACTGAAGTCAATGAGTGTTTCTCCATTGGCTTCAATGGACTTTAGATCTGCTCCTAATGAAAGGGTGAAGGAGAATTCCCCTGAGTGATATTTAGGGCTAGAGCAGTGCGGGAACTGGAATTTCCATCTGATGGGAAATTCCGTGATTGTGAAACAGGTTTTTTGTTCCAAAAGGTCACTTCAAAATTTCACTCAAACTTCATTTTGGGTTGACAGAAACATTTCAAGAAGATAAAAAAAATTTTTGTTTTGATTGCAACTTATTAAAAATGTTGAAGTGAAAGCACTGTTTGGAAATAAAATCAAACATTTCAATAAGGTCAAATTAGAACACTTTGACAATACTGGAAATGTTTCATTCAGATATTTTTTAAAACAAATTTTAATCAAAAGCAATAAGTTTCTATGAACACTTTGATTAGGTCAAATCAACAGTTTTTGGACAGAAAACTGTTTTGATGCAAAACCTTATTCCAGCTCTATTTAGGAAGAGTATTAATATTGGGATACCTCAACATTACCAGTTTCACCTCCAAATAAAGATGGGTGAACTGTTCTCCATAGGAAGTGTTTGCATTTAGCTCTATGGAGATACAATCACAATCAAATAACTTACAAGAGATTTATGCTGTGAGCCTATCAGATCCTACAAAATCAAAATGGACAAGCACTTTTATGGGAGCCTCTAAGGATACGTCTGCACTGCAAAAAAAACCCCTGCAGAATCGAATCTCAGAGCCCAGGTGAACTGCTTGCAGGGTTCATGCAGTGGAGCTAAATATCGCAGCACAGCTTTTCCTGCTCCTTCAGGAGCCTGGGCTCCGAGACCTGCCCCCATGCAAGATTTCAGAGCCCAGTCTCTAGTCTGAGCCCAAATGTCTCCACTGCTATTTTTATCCCCTTAGCATAAGCCTGAGTAAGTTGACCCATGCTCTGAGAGTCACTGCTGAGGGGGTGTTTTTGCAGTGTAGACATACCCCGACGAACATCTCTGCATTGCTGGAAATGATGCTAGTGACTCAGTAGGTGGCAGTCTTCCATGAGTCAAGTTAGAACCAGTGTCCCATCCTCGCACAAGAGAGTGCAAATGCTGGTGGTTTATTTTGGCTGAGATACAAACGTAGGGTTTGGAAGAAATCCATGGGTCTCACTCATTTTATGTATCGACAGGATCTGGGTTCAGTTAGGATTCACGCCTCCTGGGTTCTTTCTCCATACTCCTTGAACAGGCACAGAAGTTGCCTGATATATGGTCTCAGATGGGTTAAGGATAGAACTGGTAGAAAGCAGTCAGAAATGCAGGTCTGGAGAGATCACGCTTCATGAAGGGGCAGTAGGTTTAGCTTGCTGCAGCTCAGATGGCCTGGCTAAGCTGCTGTGATCTGCTTAAATATATTTAAGCGCATCTTTCAAATTTTATAAGATCTTATGTAAGTGCTTTTGTTTCAGCTGGCATTAGGGGTTTCTAAATCGGACCAGATTTGTCTCCTTAATTCTCTCAACTCACTGAATTTGTGAGGCATGCAGCTTTGCACGTCCTATAGAGTGTACTACTTCTTCCTCTGGAGCGGGGGTGTGTGTGTGTTACTTTTCTTATGAATAGTTTCTCTTCCGCTTTCCACATGCTTTTCTCAGAGTGACTGAGTCCTGCACATGTTCCTGCCTTCTGCTCACTGGGTGGACTTTCTGGGAAACACTTGGTCATTGAATAAGAACAGAGCTGGCTGTTTGGAGAAAGGTGCACTGCAGAGACACTGCCTTTTATGTGGAGTGGTTTTCTCTCTCTCTCTCTGTGCTCAATGAAATATTAAAGTTTGACGTTACAAAGCCATGCAACTGCAGAACAGAGTCTGCCTTGACTGTTCATCGCTCAGATCTAACATTTAAACTGGTCTGTATAATTGTGACATCAGGATGCTGAGTAATGTTAATAAAATTCAGCGTGGCTGTCTTGATGAGAACTAAGTGTGGCTCTACAGAGCAGTAGCTGATGGCATTTGTTAGTAGGTACAGCATAGTCAGTATCCTTCTTGGTTCAAACTCTGTTCTGAGCTCACATGTGTGCATATATGTATATGCCTCAGTAATTCCCCCTTGATGTTACTTGGAGGGAAAATGAATCCCTGATTTTACTTTTTATAACCATCAGCACAGTCAGTCAGAGGATTAAAACTACCTAGAGGAGACAGAGTGGTCTTGTGTTTGCAGCAGGGACTGGATCTTGGCTCTGTTCCTAACTGCCACTGGCCTTCTGGGTGACCTAAAACAAGTCACATCCCTGCTCTGTGCCTCAGTTTCCCTACATGTAAAGGAGGGTAAAGATAATTACCCACCTTCCTAAAGTGATTTGAGATCTTGAGAAGCAAAGTGTAAACCCCCAGGCAAGGCATCATCTTACTTTTGATCCACTGAGCTACCACAGCGATGGCGAAGTGTAAGCATTATCTTTGTGGCCAGAAACCTGGAGGTCTCAAACCCTGGCCCATTGAGGATTCTGTTCGGGTTCTTCTACTTGAGTGAGACAGTGTGGCCTGCTGGACGTAGGTATACCAGACAGCAAGTGTGAAAAATCGGAACAGGGGATGGGGGGTAATAGGAGCCTATATAAGAAAAAGACCCCAAAATCAGGACTGTCCCTATAAAATCAGGACGTCTGGTCACCCTAGCGGCACAGAGAGCTGGCCTGGGACTCCAGATACCTGGGTTTTACTCCCGGCTCTGAGTTGCTGGGTGACTTTGGGCAACTCACGTCCCTTCTCTATGCCTCAGCTTCCCCATCTGTAAAATGGGCATGATACCTTCCTTTGTAAAGTAGCTTGAGCTCAATGGATAAAAAGCATTAAAGAAGAGCTGGGTAGTGTCTATGGATGCAGAAGAAAGGGCAGCCCACCTTAATTTACATATTTTTAAACTCACATGCTAGTCGCTTTTTCCTTCCGGCCCCTTAGTGTATGTGTAACACCCAGCTTAGACTCAAACGCCCTCACACTGAGTTAGACTCACAGATAATGTGTATGTAATATTGGCAAAGTGGGTATGAGACTCGGGATATAACAGCACATTTACGGGGCTGAAAGGCATTGGTTTATCCCAGCTTAGATTCTCCTGTGGATCGAGCCCTTCCAGTTGTTTTTTTGCTGGGGAAATCCCCACTTCATCTGAAGTCCCTGGGAGCTGCAGACACTCACCATGCTTTGGTTCCTCAGCACAAGTCCATGCGCTTCCCAGCTCTGGCCCATTCCTTGTCCTTGGAGAAAGAGCTGCACTACTTTTAATGCTTTCACTCATTCTGAGGGCAACTCACCCCTGTGCAAAGGGCTACTGCCAGGCCTGTGTGCGTGCTGAACACGGGGCTAAAGTCTGCACAGGCCTTGTTCTGGCCCCCTACCCCGGGGGCAAATGTGTCTCGTAGGCAGAGCCCAGCTGAGGGTCTGTATCAGGAGCACTGTGGCAAATGAGCTGCAAAGAGAGCAGAAGAGGCGGGAAAATTATCCATCAAGGCTTTTATGACCACCGGACCCTGAAAATCTAAATTTCCTTTTTTAATCCACTGTAATGAACAACTGTATCCAGCAGGCAGATCTGTGTAATCACATTATTGCTAACCTAATCAGGGTGGCATTCTGGAGAATTGATCTCACAAATGAAACCCAGGGCAAGTGGCTTTAATTCCATCTCCAACGCAGGGCATCTTTATTGGAAAGTGAAGTGCTGAGATTTTCTGGGGGGACTGGATCACGTGGGAAACTAATGTCCTATGAACCCCTTTGCTCCTTGGTCACTGGTTGGAATGCTGCTTGGCAGAGTACTCTAGTTCCCTGAAAACATTTGCTAATTTTTCTCTCACCAACAGAAATTGGTCCATTAACGATATTACCTCATGCACTTTGTTTTTTTGATATCCTGGGACCAACATGGATACAACACTACTGCACAAAACAGGAAATTTGCCATTTTTCTGTGGCAGGTTTGGCATTTTTCACCCAGCTCTAGTCAGGAGCCACCAAAAGTTCTTATAGTTTAAGGGCTGATCCTTGTTCAGTTCAGAGATAGGGAGTTGCCCAGCTCACAATGATACACACGAAGGAGGCTGATCAATGCAGTGAGGCTACCAAGTCATTCCTTCCAAGATGTAAGAGATGCACAAGAGTGCACAGCTAAATTCTTGTAGCAACGTTAGGGTTTTGCTTAAGCTCACGTCTCTTCAGACATGCCCACGCCCTGCCCCTTCTCCACCCTGGGCACTTGCAAGTGAGTGGCCTGTGATTCACTGTTGCTCAGCGAAGAGGCCTACGCTGCTTTGCTGTATTTTACTCTGCTTATGTTGGTACCATTGTGCACCATGCAAAGGCTGGCAGGATCGATGATCATGGAAAAAAAGGGTCCTCTCAGTGGATAAATATCCACGTAACACAAAGTCATCACAGCTGGCTTCCTTCTTGGCCATGTCAGACCCCAGCAACCAACGGGGCTGTAAGTCCCTCCTAGAGTGACCAGATGTCCCGATTTTATAGGGACTGTCCCTATTTTGGGGTCTTTTTCTTATATAGGTTCCTATTACCCCTCACCCCCGTCCCGATTTTTCACACTTGCTGTCTGGTAACCCTAGTCCCTTCCAGCATCCAGAGGTATTGGAAGCTTGCTGTGAATGGGGACTGGTAGGCAGAGGGATGCAGGGGAATGGGGAGTGATGGGAGAAGAGACTCAGCAGGAGGAGCAGGCTGAGAAAGAGGGATCTTGGTGGTTCCTACCTGGCTCTCCTGGCCAGTTCTGGAATCATGCATGAGTTTACAGTAGGGGTGAGCAAACTTTTTGGCCTGAGGGTCACATCGGGGTTGTGCAACTGTATGGGGGGCTGGGTAGGGAAGGCTGTGCCTCCCCAAACAGCCCGGGCCCTGCCCCACTATCTGCCCCCTCCCACTTGCCTTCCCCTGACCGCCCCCCTCAGAACTCCCAACCCTTCCAATCCCCCCTGCTCCTTGTCCCCCAGCTGCCCCCTCCTGGGACCCCTGCCCCCTATCCAACTCCCCTGTTCCCTGTCCCCTGACTGCCCCCACTCTATCCACACCTCTGCCCCCTGACAGTCCCCCCGGTACTCCCACCCCCTATCCAACTGCCCTCTGCTCCTCATCCCCTGACCACCCCCTCCCAGGACCTCCTGCCCCTAACTGTCCCCCGGGATCTCACCCCCTTATCCAACCCCCCCTTCTCCCTGTCCCCTGACTGCCCTCCTGACCCCTATCCACATCCCTGCCCCCTGACAGGCCCCCCGGGGACTCCCACTCCCATCCCCTGACCCATCCCTCCCTGTTTCCCATCCCCTGACCACCCCCCTAGGACTTCTGCCCCATCCAACCGCTTGCTCCCTCCTCCCTGACTGCCCCCCAGGACCCTCCGCCCCCTTACCCAACCTCCCCACCCCCTTACCAGCAGCAGGAGCTTGCAGCTGCGATACCTGGCCAGAGCCAGTTGCGCTCCCCATACTGCCCAGTGGGAGCGGCTGGCCAGAGTGCGGCCTGTGTGGTGGCATGGCTGCAGGGGAGCGGGGCACCAATGGGAGGGACCAGGGACTAGGCTCGCCAGCCGGAAGCCCAAGAGCCAGACAGCACTATCTCGCGGGCCGGAGTGGCCCGCAGGCCATAGTTTGTCCATGTCTGGTTTACAGGGAATGTTGGTTCCCAGACTATGAAGCCTAATGATGTGCAGGGGAAGAAACACAGGTCAGGCCCCCCACAGGATTTCCACTGAAGGGTGCTAATCTCCACTGCTCTTCTGGGGCCACTGCCCTGCTGGTATCTCTAATGCAGGACTGGGTCTCTGTGAACTAACCACAGCATACTACTGCCCTGGGTTTTGTGCTTCTATCACATACGGTGGAATAGACTTTTCCAAAACATTGATCTTGGGATGAAACTCTGAATACAGGGTCTTGGGCCCTGATCTACGATGGGATTTATGAAATTAGGAGCCTAAATACCTTTGAGGATCTGGGGCTTGGCCGATAGCTAGGGTTGCCCACTCTCCAGGACTGTCCTGGAGACTCCAGGAATTAAAGATTAATCTTGAATTAAAGATTATGTTGTGTGATGAAACCTCCAGGAATTTGTCCAACCAAAGTTGGCATCCCTACCCATAGCTCATTCACACTTAACTCTTCAACCCTTCAAAGCAGTGGAATCAATGACAGACTCTTAACTGCATAGTGATGCTAATGCAAGATCATAGAATCATAAAATATCAGGGTTGGAAGGGACCTCAGGAGGTATCTAGTCCAACCCTCTGCTCAAAGCAGGACCAATCCCCAACTAAATCATCCCAGCCAGGGCTTTGTCAAGCTGGGCCTCAAAAACCTCTAAGGAAGGAGATTCCACCTTCCTAGTGAAATAGTGTTTCCTAATATCCAACCTAGAGCTCCCCACTGCGACTTGAGACCACAGCTCCTTGTTCTGTCATCTGGTACCACTGAGAACAGTCTAGATACAGCCCCTTTGGAACCCCCTTTCAGGTAGTTGAAAGCAGCTATCAAATCCCCCCTCATTCTACTCTTCTGCAGACTAAATAATCCCAGTTCCTTCAGCCTCTCCTCATAAATCATGTGCTCCAGCCCCTTAATTGTTTTTGTTGCCCTCCACTGGACTCTTTCCAGTTTTTCCACATCCTTCTTGTAGATGCTGTAACTTATGAGAAATGACTAGACCTGCAGGCAGGGATGTACTGGGGCCACATCTCATCTTGCAGACTTAATTAGCTAGCAGCTTTCCTCTCTACCTGAGGGACCAGTTCTGGCAACCGGTTGCTCAATTACCTGTAATTAAGAAAGGGGCTGCAGACAGGCATGTCACATCTCTATTACAAGCAGCAGATCTTATTTCTCCAAGATGGAGAGTGCTTATACCAGGCGCAGAACTCCCTATGCCTTCCATGTGGCTGGCGGTGCAGCAAACAAAGCTGAGACTCAGGGCAAATTTCAGAGGTGTCTCTGGAGACGGATGTCATCGAGAGCACCAGAGACCAGGCAAAGCACAGAACGGTGCTGCGTGCTATCTGGTAGTGCCTCCTGGATGTTTCTAATCTATGAGGAAAGTTCAGTTACTTGCCTATCCCCAGCACTGAGCCACTCTCATCTTATGATTTGCATCCATGTTCCTTTGAGAGGGAACCAATCCTTAAAGAATCACCGGAAGAATGGTCTGTAGTTAGAGCAGGCATTGGTGGGATGAGTTCTGTTCCCACATCTGCCACTGGCTTGCTGCAAACTGGGGTGAGACCCTAAGGGTATGTCTGTGCTACGCCACTGTACTGTAGACGCTTCCTACATCAATGGAAGGTGTTTTTCCACTGATGTACTTACTCCACCTCTCCAAGAGGTGGTAGCTAGGTCAACAGAAGAACCCTTCCATCCACTTAGCGCGGCCTACACCAAGGGTTATGTCCACTTAACTGGAGCTATGGGCATGACATTTTTCAAAGCCCTGAGCGTTGTAGCTAGGTCAGCCTAAGTTTTAGGTGGGAAACTGAGGCAAAGAAGAGCAAGGTCACAGCAGATCATGCCATAACCAAAAGGGGAGGGCCCCATTTGATACCCCTGTCTTTAGAGTGGGAGTTAGGAACGTAAATACCCTGTAAAGGATTTATCCTGAATCACAGCGCAAGCTAAAAGCAGAGCCAAGAATTAGACACAGGAGTCCTGACGCCCAATTTCCACTGGTAAGTAGGTCATGCTTCCCTCCCTCATATTTTTGATCTAAGGAGATCACAATGTGTTTGCAGTGACAGATGAATGAGATCAGCTGACAGGCAATCAGCAAAACCACACATGCATGAACCCGTAACTAGCTAGCATGGAGAAATCATTTAAGGAACGTAACTAAAACCACAAGCTCCTAGCATTGGGACTTAGAGAACACGCATGTAACATGACATTGCATGGTCCCAAGTCATGACAATAACAGCCCTACATGTTTGAACAACTTTGATATCCGAGGGGGTCCTTTGTGCCTGCTTCCCCAGTAGGTTTGTTTAAGCTGGCTGGGGTGAGTTCTCTTTGGGTACTAGACCGTGATAACATCTCTGGTCACAACTGTCTGTTATCCACGTGCAGTTTGTCACGTTCTAGGCAAGGATAAACTCTCTGCCTTTGGACCCAGTGGGAATCCACTACCTCTAGTTTTTCCCCCATTTGGTGCAGCAGGAAGGCTAATATAAGTGCCAATGCCCACTGGAGGTTAGAAAGGAATGGTCCCTGGGAGCTGAAGCTGAATGGTATAAAGCCTAGGAAAGCTCTTTGATTATTCCAGCCTGATATAAGATGCAGTCATCTTGGTTTGCAACAAAATAAATCCCTAAAAATAGCAATCGCCTGTTACAGCCCAAGGGGGAGAGATGAGAGGGGAAGTGAAAGGTGTTTAAAGATGCAAGAGGCGGCAAGCAGCTCCAGTTCTAAGTTGAGGCAGGGGATGGGGGCGGTCGGGGGGTTGCTTCTATTGACCTGTATGAAAATACCCTGGTTCTACAGCAGGTGGGGCCAGACAAGGCACCTTCTAGGGATATGCAATAAGGGATCATTTATCACTAAGATAGGAATGGGAAGGGGGCAGTGAGCGAAAAGGTGGCACACAGTTCCCAGTGGCATTATGCCTGCAGAGGCTAGAAGCAGGGATCAGCCCCCCGTGACACAGATGGCACAGAGTATGCTTAATGGTGGCACATTGCTATCTCTGTAATGCAGCCCCCCACCTCACTGTCATGTCACAGCTCCACAGCGCTTCCAGGGACCCCTTTGTACTTCCCAACCACAGTTATCCAAAGCATGGCAGAGGTGCAAAGTGTACCCGTCCTCTGTTCTCGGCAACAGCTGTAATTTGGCCCTGTGACCCAGGCAGGCACCCGCACCCCTGACATTCTCATTTGGTGGAACAGCTTCCCTGCTTCTCCTGGCTTGCCCTTGTCCCATCTTTCCTCCTCTCATGCTTCATCCCCAATCTGAGGCCACCCCGAGTCTTGAACTCCCTTGAGCAGCGGAATCGCACCAGTTTCTCCCCAAGGAAACTTCTGCTGTGGTGGCAAAGAGCAAGCCTGGCCCCCAAGAGTTAATTCAGAAACATCTATGCTACCCTGACTGTAAGGTGACTCTAAGGGCTTGTCTAAACAGTCTGTTTCTCCCCACTCCTTCTACCAAAGTAACAACTTTGGTTTTGAATAGGTGTAGCTAAATCCATGCAAGGAGCAGCGCTAGGAATACAGGAATACTGGGGCTTCTGCATTGTAATCCGGTAACACACAGCCAGGGTTGTAACTGCCCCCAAGGCAAACCTGGCATTTTGATTTCTGAGTTGATAGGACCTGAGACCAACTTACAGCTACATTACAACTCCTGGCGCTATGTAAGGCCTGGCAGTACCTGGTCCATACGTGCAAGACACAGTGTAAGGGTCTGACTCCCCACTGCCTTCATCTGTGCAAAGAAGGCACAACAACACTCCCAGTGTGATCTGACAGCATTTTACACCCATTCTGCATGGGTGTAAAGGAGAAAGTGGGGAATGGCGCCCCCCGGGTAGACAAGGAGTGTGAATTTGCCCTTGGCATTCTGATGCTGTATGTGTGCATACGGTGTGGTAGCTTTTTGCTGCTACAGCACAGGATTTCCCTGAAGCCAGGTGGGTTGGCAAAGCTGACCTGTGAGCCCCAGCTTATCCCTGGTGTGGACGTCATTAGTTAAACCAGGCATGAACTTGGCACATGGTATTCAGTACAATTTCTCATGAGGACAGGAATTTAGGAAGCTTCCTGCACAGAATTACTGAAAAATGGCAAATGGGAGTGGTTCTGTTTAAAGGCTGTATTGTCTCTGTGAATGGCCTCCTTTCATCTCTTTTTTAAAAATCAATCATTTCCATCACACTTAAATATTGCTGCAACTTTCACAGGCCTGATTTCCTTCCCTTGGAGTTTGCTGGCCTGAAAGGCCCTCGAGATGGCTAAAGGAAAGGGGCCACCTTCAAGATCTGAGAACAGGCACTGGCACATCTGAATGTTTTGTTTTAATACTGTAGCTTCTCATACCAGCTCAGAGCTTCCCCAAGGTCGTCTGCCAAAACATGTGACTTGGGATCTGACATGGCCTATTTTCCGAGGCAGCTGGTGTGACTGGCTGCACAGTGCTCTTCGGAATGAGCTTCCCCAGTACATAACTCTTCAGTCACAAGGGGAGATTCTGTGCTCTGTTGGCTAAGAGCGGTGCTAAATCTGTGCATGGTTAAGGGCTCCCTCTTTAAAGCACAGGTTCAAAGAGCGCTCATTTCAGATCGTTGGACTGCATGCAGGAGATACAGGTTTGACAGTGACCCTGTTTAGCACTTGGAGTGTGGGTCAGTCTCATTATTCCCTTGTTCACAAAGTGGGAAACTGAGGCAAAGAGGAGTGAGGTCGACCAGCGAGTCATGCCATAGCCAAAAGGGGAGGGCCCCATTTAACACCTCCATCTTTAGGGTGAGGAACTTATTGGGATATGGGAAATAACACTTGTGCAAACTTCATGTTAAAGCACTCTGTGTACTACAGAGAGGGATGTTGGTGTTTCTCTGGTGCCCTCGATCTAAGGATCTTGGGTAGCTTTATAAGATAAAGAATTGAGTGTTGAAATAATCCACTGTAGAGATGGGAAAACTGGAGGCTTCAGAGTCTGATTCTTTAGTGATGCTGAGCACCCACAATTTACAATGGAAGCTGGAGCACTTCTGAAAATCAGGCACAAGGGCCCAGATCAGCAAAGGTATTTAAGTGTCTAATTCCTATTGAAATAATGGGAGTTAGGAACCTAAATACCTAGATCTTAGACAGGCCTAAGGTCACACAGGGCATCTGTGACTGAGCAGAGAGTAAATCCTGGAGATCTGAAAAGGGATCACCACGTAAGGTCCTAGTTCTTGTCCACAGATATAACGTAATAAAATTCAGTGGTTCCTTTTGTACAATCTACAAAGGCATCTTAATAAATCTGAATTAAACTCGTGTTTTAGATAGGTTCCCCATGTGGCCTTGCATGCAATATCTTATCACATGCCACGTGTAGGTCTTTAAGTAAGTACACAACTGCTTATCAACATCAGACACAAGCATGAGGCCAAGCTGGTGGATAAAAGTGCTTTATGGTATGATGCAGGAGGATACATCTGAGACTCTTGCTTCTGGAGCTGCCTTGCACTGGCAGTGTTGTGTAAGAAAGAAATACCCGTAGCACTTTGCAAAGAGTGCAAGGGGCACTAGGTGACTGGCTGGATTTCAGTCTTGAGTCCCTCCCAGTGCAGTGTAAGTTCAGCATCTATCACTTCTACTGGGGGGAGGGGGTGTTGTGCAGAGAAGAAGTGAGAGTTTTGGGCAGCTCATCCACAGCAGATCATTCTCTAAACAGGGTTGCATGAGCCCTTCTAAGTTTGCTTCCAAATGGGGTCACAAAATCCCACTCCTGCCACTGCACAAAACCTCCCTAAAGCCCTGGCCCGCCTGCCTTTTATTATGACTTTCCTGTATTCCTGTTGGACCCACAAAGGGCAAGCACTGCGTGCCCATAGGAAGACAGCCCCTGCCTCCCAGAGGTACAACCCCTGGCTCAAGGTAACAGTTCCCCTGTGCAGGGGGAAAACACAAGACCACTGCACCACTCGAGACCTAATTTGTGGTTTTAAGGGTGCATTGGCTCTGTGCTATCTTATATGGGTAACTTCAAAAGGGTCAGACCTACAGCTGGGTACATTGAGCAGTAACCTAATCTAAAGCTTCAGGGTGTAGGTTCGCGCAGGGCCAGGGCAAAATTCTTTTCCACTTTATGGGCCTGACCCAAAAGCCCTGGAAGGAATCCCACTGACTGTAATGGGCCTGTCTGCAGCACTGGCGAAGACATGTGCCTTATGGCAACTTATCACCCTCCCTTGAAGCAACAGGTCTTGGCTAGTGCCAGAGGCAGAAGATGGGACGTCTTGGAATGTGTTGTGCCTAATTTGCCTTTGGCTTGACCTAAGGAATTCTGCCTGGCATGCAGTGCAAGGGAGGGTTAGCAGCGGTAGCTGCTGGTTCATGATCAGATGGCATTAGTCAGGTTTCCAGGGCTGCACATAAGCAGATTGACTCTGAGGCTTGCCCTTATGTAAGAGAGTTTGCCTTGCTGCATTTTGTGCAGGTCATTTGCTTGTTGATTGGATTCCTTTTTATCCCCCTTAGCTGTGTGCTCACTTGAGCCAGCTTTCAGAACGGAAACTGCAGGTTATTTGAAGGGAGGTGCCACCTACGTATGCAATGCATACATCCCAAGCCCCAGAATTCAGAAAAAATCGTAGTCCAACAGGTGGCCCGTGAACTGTATCTGGACCCCAAACACACATTATAGGCCAAAACAGCAGCCTCAGCACGGCGCAACCTTGCAGGCACCCGCCATACAAGGCCACACCATATGCAGAACATCGTTTTGTGGAGCGTCACTAGAAAGGTTGGAGGACCTAAAGCATGCAAGCGTAGAATGGAATCGTCCGTGATAGGACAGAGTTAGCGGCATGAACTCTTTGTCCAGATGGAAAATTTGCTCACTACAAATTTGTTGCGTGCCTCACTAAATATATCACAGCATGGCACTGGTTATTTGATAAGCATGCAATGGACTGATGGGGGAGGCCAGGCCCTGATGAAGGCTTGGAACTCTTGGGCCTGATTCTGGTCTCGCCTAAAGAGGCGTAAAGAGGAGTAACACCCCTAAAGCCAACAGAGTTACCCCAGTGTCAACTAGTCTGAGAAGCACAGGCCCTTGTTTTTATAACTGGGAATGTTTCGGTATGAGGGACTGATGTCATTGGGCCTGCAGGTGATCTCTCACTGGTTTAAAGTCAGGTTCATGCCACTGAAGTGAATAGAGTTACACTGGCTTTAATACAGGGGTCCTCGAGGTTATTACATGGGAGCCACAAGCTGTTAACCTCCACCTCAAACCCTGCTTTGCCTCCAGCATTTATAATGGTGTTAAATATATTAAAAAGTGTTTTTAATTGATAAAGGGGGTCGCACTCGGAGGTTTATTATGTGAAAGGGGTCACCAATACAAAAGTTTGAGAGCCACTGCATTAATAGAACTGGGGCCAGATCCTTGGCTGGCAATGGATCTTTGCTCACACCAGCTGAGAGTCTGGCCCCCATTGTCTAGCAGTTTTAGGCAGAGGATCAGATCCTGCTGTGTTGAGCTGATGTTAATCTGGAATAACTTCAGCAAAGTTAAATGTATACCTGTACAGAACCCTCTCTTAGCTTTGGTTTGGCTGTGTTGGAGCAAGACTGTAAAACCATTCTTCTCAGCTGGGCTTTAATGATCTCTGTTCCCTGATCTCACCTCATTACACTCTGGCCTGCTTGTTTGCCTCACCCAGCTGCTGCATCTCGCCTCTTGGCTGTGGGAGGGACTGGCCTAGTAACTAAACCACTGGCCTGGGACTGAAAGCTGGGGTCTGTTCCTAGCTCTGCCATTAGCCTGCTGGATGGCCTTTGGCAAGTCACTGCAGCGTACTGTTTTCCTAACCCCGTATCTGTCCGGTGACTCACAACAAAGCACCCCTTTCCTCCAACACCTTGGTGCCTTCTCCCCATCCAAAAGTCAGACTGCAATGTCCCGGCTGAGTTGGTGTTAAGAAGTAAGGCCTATAGCACAGCCATTTTCCGGGCAAGTCACTGTACTGCTCTGCCTCAGTTTCCCCACTATCAAGCAGGGATAACGATACTGATTGCAAAGCACTTCAAGACCTACTGATGAAAAATGCTAAGTAAGTGTATTTATGTCTATTCACACACAAAGAGATATTATGGATATTATTTACTAATGGTTTGTACAGCTGCTAGCACAATGGGGCTCAACCTCGTTGTGGTGTTTAGGTACTACTGCAACTTACATGTTAACACACTCTCCACCCACTAGCCAAAGTATGAGGCCACTGAATTGATGTGGTAGCATCACATCATTGAAGCTAGTCTTAAGAAACAAAACAACTCCATCTTCCAGAGGGAAACATTTCAAATAGAGATGGCTTTGCTTTGGAGTATGTGTGGAAAGGGGAGATGCTACTCTGTCTCTTCGCACTCTGAACCACATCCTCAGCTGATGTAAACTGGCTAAGAATCTAGCTCTGTGTTTGGATGATGAGGCTGAGAATGCTGCTCTGTGGATAGCTACTTGCAGCCTGTATTTTCATGATAGCAAACTTAAGGCAGGCATTAGCTGATCTGTCTTCCAAGTGGAAACGGAACTCTGCCCCCTTAGTGGCATGGTATTTTGCACCATATGGAACACTTAAATAAAAACGCCCCAGGGCTTGTCTACGTGGGGGTAGTCAGAAAAGTTAATCTGAATTTAAAGTAGATTAGTTAAACCACATAAATTCCCCTCCCACTTCTCTCTCTCTCTCTCACACACACACACACACACACACACACAGATGGATACTCTCATTCAGAATTAAAATGGCCTTAATTTACTTTATCACAATTCACTTTCCTTGCTCTTGCTCATCCTGCTATAAATCAGAAGGAATTACACTCAAATCAGTGTAAACCTAGTGCGAGGTCAGGATCAGGTGCAGCTAGCGCCCTGTGTGTTGTATGGCATTTGCCCAGACTCAAGGGCTGGTGAGCATGAAGCTCCTTGTCAAAAAGGTCACTTATTATTATTGTTAACTGAGGCACAACTGGCAAGAACAGACCGTGTCTTGTGATGACCCACATGGGAATGAATCATGCGGGAAGCCTGAGTGATCAGTGAGGCATAACGTAGACAAACAGGAGCTTGGGAGCTCTGATGAGAAGAACGTTGTGGTGATTACTAATGCAGTCATGCTAGAGAAATGGGACCCATTCTCCTGTCGCGCTGGTGCAAATCTGGAGCAAATCCACTGAAATCATCGGTGTCCTGGATTTACACTAGTGAAAATACAGACTTTGGTCCTTATCTGCCAACTTCTGATTAGAATTAAAGTGGACAGGGGCACAACTCTTCTCTTCACTGGCTCAGTTCCTCCAGGGGAAGATACAATCCACTCCACAACAATGGTGGAGAGTTTTCTTCCTGACCCCAGAAAGTATCAGTTTATTCCCTGGAGCATGGATGTCCATAGAGGCTTTATAACTTTAACCTCCTCACTGTCATTCGTACCTATGCTTAATCCCTTTGTCCGAACCACACTGAGCTGTTTCTCTCAGTAGCCCGTGCAGTTGAAGGCTGGTCTTTGCAGGGCCACCCCAAGGATTCAGGGAGCCTGGGACAAAGCAATTTTGGGGGCCCCTTCCATAAAAAAAATTGCAATACTATACAATACTATATTCTCGTGGGGGGCCCTGTGGGGCCTGGCGCAAATTGCCCCACTTGCTTCCCCACCCCCACGGGCAGCCCTGGGAAAAATAAACCTTCTGCATCTTGGCACAAACACAGTTTTGAAAAAACTTCTTTACAAGGTATCACTGATTTTCAGCCTCAGCTAGTGCTAAAAGGCACTAAAGCTCATTAAAAGGGTTGGACAAATATTTTCCGTCAAAACTTTTTCTGGATCGAAAACTAGGGGTTTTTAAAAAGCAGAAAAAAATCACGGACAATGTCTGCTTTCCTTCAAGATTTGTTGTGGTTTTTTTAATTGAAAAGCTGAAATTAGTCTGCCAAAACCTGAATATGGTTTGGGGTTTCAGAAGTATGTGGCCAAATATTTGCTGCTTGCTGTGTGTGATTGTTTAAAGAAACAATAAAAAAATTCTGCTTAAAAAAAATCCAAAACTTTTGAACCACTTCAGCTTGTGACCAAACGCCTGAGCCCATCCAGTCAGAGATTTTTCCAGGTTTCTGATACTCTGCTGGCTTCCTTGACTCATATCTGTCTCCATAACTTTGGGTTCATTTAGGTTAGAACATAAGAACAGCCATACTGGGTCAAACCAAAGGTCCATCCAGCCCAGTATCCTGTCTACCGACAATGGCCAATGCCAAGTGCCCCAGAAGGAGTGAACCTAACAGGTAATGATCAAGTGATCTCTCTCCTGCCATCCATCTCCACCCTCTGACAAACAGAGGCTAGGGACACCATTCCTTACCCATCCTGGCTAATAGCCATTAATGGACATAACCTCCATGCATTTATCTGTTTCCTAGAGACTGGCTCCATGGGGTCCCTCACAAACTGGAGACGGTTACTGTGGGTTTGTCTTTAGTATAGCTTATGTACATACTCCACAAACTGAGCATTTGAGCTTGTTCCAGAATCTGGGATGAGGCCTATGTTGTAAAAACCGAACTGCTCAAAATAGCACATGCATGTGAATGGACACAGGGTGCTAAAATTAAATTAACCGGGGGTTCTCAAACTGGGGGTCAGGACCCCTCATGGGGTCACAAGGTTATTACTGGGGGTCGCGAGCTGTCACCCTCCACCTCAAACCTGGCTTTGCCTCCAGCATTTATAATAGTGTTAAATATATAAAAAAGTGTTTTTAATTTATAAGGGGGGGGTTGCACTCAGAGGTTTGCTGTGTGAAAGGGGCCACCAGTATAAAAGTTTGAGAACAACTGAATTAACCCCTCTGGAGCCACAGGGAATGTATGGCCAGGGGGTCTCCCTTGGTACGGTTGGGAAGGATATTGCTCTTCTCGTGTGATCCCTCCCTCAGTGGCTAATTTTAAATGAAGCTACTCTCCCCTGACATGAATCTCCCTGTGGCACTGAAATTAAACATAGACTATAATTTGGCATTTGAGAATTGAAAGGCATGGTGGCCCTAATGGAAAAGCTAACAGCTTGGCTCTTCTGCAAGCTTCAAACTGCTGAATAAGCTTTAGGGTAGAGAAGGCTGTGCCTCCCGAACAGCCTGGCCCTGCCCACTATCTGACCTCCACCCACTTCCTGCCCCCCAACTGCCTGCCCCCCTCAGAATCCCCGACCCATCCTGCTCCTTGTCCCCTCACCGTCCCCCCAGAGACCCCACCCCCCCACCACCCTGGGACCCCACCCCTGCTCCCTGACTACCCTATCCACCCCCCCCACTGAGTCCTGATAGACCCCCAGAATGCCCATGATCCAACCCAACCATTCCCTGTTCCCTGACTGCCCCTCCCACCTCTGCACCCTCCCTGTCCCCTGACTGTCCCTGGGGTTTCCTGCCCCTTAGCCAACCCCCCTGGCCCTGGAGCTGAGCTCAGCCTGGAGCTTGTAGCCCTGCCCCCTTACCACACGGCTCTGAGCAGGAAGGAACTCAGGCCTCACTGGAGCCACGCTGCAACTGTCCAGGGATGCTCCTGGATGCGGCTCCGGGAGAGAGGCGGAGATGGGGTCGGGTCAGGCTGGGGCTGGGGAGGGAGCCTCAGCAATTCTCATGGGGGCCACTGCGGGGCCTGGGGCAAATTACCCCACTTGCCCCCCCTCCATCCTGGGCAGCCATGGGGCTTTGTAATAAGTGACTGAAGCAATCCCAAAGTGTTCACCTGGCTTGTGCCAATGGACTGGCTGGTCCAGCTCTCAGCACAATCCAACATTCAGTCCTCCCTCGTGTCTAGTCTTCTAGGCCTGTGAACAGCAGCAACTGATGCCCTGGAAGGTGTTGTGGCTTGATTGGCTCTTGCGCTTGGCCTGTGATTGGAAAATGATACGCTGGATCATCATTTTTTATAGCAGTGACTTTTCTGGGAAGGTCAGCTGAGGTGCCTAGCCAGGGCTGCAGGATCAGTCATACCCTGTAGCTCTGTGACTACTCTCGCACTCATCTTTTCTTAAACTGAAGCCAGACACGGTACCTGTGGACTAGAGATGAGGGGCTTTGGGCAACACCTTGATTAGAGGTGCATGTGGGGCCTGATCCTGCCTGGTGCTGAGTGCCATAGTCTCCCTCTGCCTTCCAGGGTATTTGGGGGGTTCTGTGTCTCCCACAGGGTGCTTGCTTGGCATCTTGTGCATGCCCAGCAGGGATTGCTCTGATGACAGACAGGTTGCCACGCCTGGCCCCTTGCTCAGAACCCAGACAAAATCACCCTAGCTTTCCCCCATTGCAGCCGTCAGTCACATGAGCAGTCCCACTGAACTCAATGGGGCTAGATTTATGTTTTGAGTGGGATGCAAGGACACCGGTCTCTCTCATTTGAAGTGTGGCTGCAGGCAGCACTGAGGGGGAAGGGAAGGGAGATCAATTCAAAGGCCAGCGTGTGTTCTGGAAGGGCAGCTGTTACATCCTCTTTATGCTGCACTTGCCATTTCACACCCCAGGGAGCTGTGTGTTGTGTAATAGCCAAATTCTGCTAGCTTTTACAGCTTCCAGAAGGGTAGGCTTGTCCTTTGATCAGTCCTATGCAATAGGCATTAGGTGTTTTCTTGGAGCCAATTGGGGGCATAGCTGCAGAATAAGGGTCAGACTGAATACACCCAAAGCCCCAGGGATGGCTAGAGCTGAGGTTTGGGTTTGGTTCAACATAGATGTATGGGGAACTTGCATGTTTCAGGCTGGGTTCCAATTCTGAGTGCCAGGTCTCTTTTTTTTTTGCACCTTTCCAGTCGCACAAAGATTTCAAGCTGCCCTGAAAGGCAAGATGAAGTCCCTCAGGTGTAGAGAATTGTTGGGTAGCATACAGCTGGAGTGAGGGGTGGGGGCTGAGGCCAGGGGTTGCGAGGAGACACTGGCAAGAACCTAAGGGGTCCCTGCCAAGAGAATGGCCCCCGTGACTGGGACAGCTTGTGCTGGGAGCCAGACTGTCGCCGGCTGACTGCAGGGATAACCGGGAGGTGGAAAGGAAGCGTAGTGCTCATCTGAGCTGTGCTGAGCTTACTTCTGAGCTGCCTTCTCACCCAAATGGCCCACTTGACAACCACCGTTATTCATATTTCTGTAACATCCCATTCCAGGATGATCTAAGGCCATGGACAATTGCTCACCAAAGCCATATGCCTGTTTTCCTAGATAAATACAGGCCCTCAAGGATAGACCGCAGCTCGTGCGGCTCGCTAGTTGTCTAGTGAGCTAACATGTGAGGCCAAAATCAGTGGAGTAGAGCGGGGTTATAACAGAGATAAATATAGAATCATAGAAATGTCGGGCGGCAAGGGGTCCAACCCTGGTGCTGAGGCAGGACCAAGTCAACCTAGAGTAGACCATCCCTGAAAAGGGTTTGTCCAACCAGTTCTTAAAAATCTCCAATGACGGGGATTCCACAATCTCCCTTGGAAGCCTGTTCCAGAGCTTAACTACCCTTAGAGTTAGAAAGTTTTTCCTGATGTCTAATCTAAATTGCCCTTGCAGCAGATCAAGCCCATTGCTTCTTGTCCTACCCCATGGAGAACAAATGATCACTGTCCTCTTTATAACAGCCCTTAACATGTCTGAAGACTATTCTCAGGTTCCCACTATCACTCTTCTTTTCTCAAGACTAAACATGCCCAGTTTTTTTAACCTTTTCTCCTAGGTCAGGTTTTCTAAACTTTTGATCATTTTTGTTGCTCTTCTCTGGACTCCCTCCAGTTTGTCTACATCTTCCCTAAAGTGTGACGCCCAGAACTGGGCCCAGTACGCCAGATGAGGCCTCCCCAGTACCGAGTAGAGTGGGACAGTTACTTCCGTGTCTGACATATGCCACTCCTGCTAATACACCCTGGAATATTAGCCTTTTTCACAATGGCATCCCATTGTTGACTCAAATTCAATTTGTGATCCACTCTCACCTTCCAGGCCCTTTTCAGCAATACTACCACTATGGTCCTCTGTGCCTGTATGGCAATCCTACCTTTCTTGAAGTCCAGGATTGAGATTCAGCAATACAACCAGGTGGAGGCCACTGTGTAACGAATCCCTCTTCTTGAACTGCTAGGCCTGTTCCTAAGGAGCAGGGTTGATCAAATATTTCCAACATTTTTGCAGAAAATGTTCATATTGGATAAAATTTTCATGGTGTTTTTCTACTAAAAACACAGATCTCTTGGTTTTTCCCCTAGAGAACTTACAATCTAAATAGACAAGAGATATACAGGATGGGAGAAAGCATGTGTTATCCTCATTTTCCATAAGGCAGAGAAAAGGGCCAGGTTTTAAGCGCTGAGCACTCAACATTTTGAGCTCTCTTTAAAACCTAGCCATAAATGATTTGCCCAAGGTCATAAGAAGTCTGTGGCAGAGCTAAGAACTGAACCCAGATCTCCTGCATCCCATTCCTTTCTCACACACCCCCAAACATGCATCTCCTCTAGAGATTCTTCCTTGCTGAAGTCTTCAAGAGTCTAATCTCAAATGGCATTACAGTTTCTCCTGCCTTACAATGGCGTAATGGTGACCACAGCCTGGCTTGCTGAGGGATACAATAGAGAATGGGTTTTAGTGCCACGTGGTTGATAAATTACAGAAAGACATATGGAGAACTGTCTTGGAAGGGACCTTGGGAGACCATCACCTGAGGCTGAGAACAGAGTAGAGATGAGGACACATTTTCATTGTGTGTCGCAATCTTGCAATGGTTGCTCTGAACAATTCTTGACTTCTGGCTCCCTTTCTCGAGCATGACTCAGGAAGATTTGCCTCTTTCAGGATCACCATCTTTCAAGTCCAGCCAATTACAAATTACCTAGTTTCCTGGTCTATGCCTGGACATGCATGTATCCAGGGGGTACTGAGTGTGGTGCCTCATGAGAAGTCTGAACCAAGTCCAGGGTCTGCCTGTCCCAAGCAAGCTCAGAGCTAAATGTAGTATCAGACCCGTGTTGAAAGGAGGGGTAGGCTGATATACTAAGAGTCCATATGCTTTTGCAGTAGCAACATAGGTACGTTGAGAGATTAACTGCTAGTACAGCACTCTGAAATCATAGAATATCAGCGTTGGAAGGGACCTCAGGAAGTCATCTAGTCCAACCCCCTGCTCAAAGCAGGACCAATTCCCAACTAAATCATCCCAGCCAGGGCTTTGTCAAGCCTGACCTTAAAAACCTCTAAGGAAGGAGATTCCACACCTCCCTAGGTAACCCAGTCCAGTGCTTAATCTCTAAGGTGCCACAGGTACTCCTCATTCTTCTTAAGGTAGAGGAGGTAATATCTTTTATTGGACCAGTTTCTGTTGGTGAAAGAGACTAGTTTTCAAGCTACACAGAGCTCTTCTTTAGGGACCTGTGTAAACTCAGAAAGTTCTCTCTTTCCCCAACAGAAATTAGTCTAATAAAAGATATCACCTCGCCTACCTTGTCTCTCTAATGTCCTGGGATCAACACAGCTACAAGAACACTGCAAACAATCTTTTGAAAAGATTCAGTGGGGAAAAAGCATTTACATACTGAGCTGCATGTTAAAATTGCAACGAAGCTGCTCTCCATGTTCAGGGCCTGATCTTGTTTCCATTGAAATGAGTGGCCCATGGATTTCAGTTTCCCATTTGACTTCCAGACTCTGATCTTTAGTATCCCTTCTCTGCTTGCGGTACCTAATCCCTGCATAATCGTATGTTTTCTTGATTAAATAAGCCTTAATCAAGTGCTGTAGGTGCCTTGTTGACTGGATTAGCCTTGTTATCAGAGTAAAGACGGCAAAAATCCTCTTGTAATTAACACTTTAGTAGGATCAGTTGCATAGCCTGATTTAGCATGGCTAGACGACTTTCTCTTAAATTAAACCAAAAGACACAAAGCCAGGTTCTGATCTCAGTTAAGATGTGTAATTTGCAGAGTAACTCATCCTGGTGTAAATCCGTTGAACTAAAGTGAGAACGCAGTGTTAACAACTCTCATGATTTTGTCATGAGTCTCATGATCATGATTGTTTTCTTAAAGCTCCAGCTCCTGGAGTCACGTGTAAATGTGATGATTTCAGTCTTCATTCTTAAAGAAAAAAGTAAGTTTCTAGCCCTCATGGCTATGGAGAAAGCTTCAAAATCGGACCCCCACTGCACTCAGAAAGACTCAGAAAGCAGAAGGCCAATAAAAAGAACACCAACTCTATTATTTTACATAATCTCATGATTTTTGATGAGCTTGACTCAATATTTTTGAACATTTGCAGTTGGCAATACTGATTCCTAGACGAATATCTCCCTGGTCTATTTATGGTATCCACGCAAATATATAAAGAGTGAAGGCAGGTTGGAACAGACATCAAGAATGAGAATTTCAGATGAAAGCAACCAAGTTGTTAGACTAGAAACCTCAAGCCAACAAGCAATCTGAGGACATTTCATTAGACACGTAGCAAATGTATAAGCAGCCAGGAAAGATTCCATAGCATCAAGAGGCTGTAAATATGAGGAAGGAGCCCATGAAGGGAAGAAAACAAACAGCTTCCTGCTAAAATCTCAGGCATGGTAGGGAACTGGGGGGGATTGGCGTTTGAATTTCACATTAGCGAAAAGAGAAAAATTGTCTTCTGCCCTTAGCTAGTTGCCTGCACCTTTTGTTCCTTGTTCTGCTATCACTTAAACTGGTGTAAAGCCAACATAACCTACCCCTATTTACACTACTCTGAGAGGAGACTAGTAGCAAACTGACTGCTACTCCCCATGCAGGTGGATCAGGAATGCCTTTGTTTGACTCTCTCTGAATTCTTATGCAAAAGCTTCACTGTGTTCCAAATGCTAATTCCCGCCTCCCCTGCCCATCTGCTCCCAGCCATTCATGGCAGAGATTTAACCCCTGGGGAGCTCTTAATTGCACCTCCAGTGGTGCCCTATAAAGTACTTCCCCTTTAGAAGGCCTGTGTGCCAATGGAAACTGGCTGCAGCAGAGAGCACACTCATTTCTCCTTCCTTATTTATGGGTCACTAAGGTCTGGTCTACACTACACGTTTAAACCAAATTTAGCAGTGTTAAACCGATTTAACCCTGCACCCGTCTACACAACGAGGCCCTTTATAGCGATATAAAGAGCTCTTTAAACTGGTTTCTGTACTCCTCCCCGATGAGAGGAGTAGCGCTGAAATCGGTATTGCATGTCGGATTAGGGTTAGGGTGGCCGCAAATCGACGGTATTGGCCTCCAGGTGGTATCCCACAGTGCACCATTGTGACCGCTCTGGAAAGCCAATCTGAACTCGGATGCACTGGCCAGATAGACAGGAAAAGCCCCTCGAACTTTTGAATTTCATTTCCTGTTTGGCCAGCATGGAGAGCTCACCAGCACAGGTGACCACGCAGAGCTCATCAGCACAGGTAACAATGCAGTCTCCTGAGAATCAAAAAAGAGCTCCAGCATGGACCGCACGGGAGGTACTGGATCTGATTGCTATATGGGGAGAGGATTCTGTGCTAACAGAACTCCGTTCCAAAAGATGAAATGAAAAAACCTTTGAAAAAATTTCCAAGGCCATGATGGAGAAAGGCCACACCAGGGACTCAGTGCAGTGCCCTGTGAAAGTTAAGGAGCTCAGACAAGCCTACTAGAAAACCAAAGAAGCAAATGGAAGGTCCAGGGCAGGGCCGCAAACATGCCGCTTCTACGCTGAGCTGCATGCAATTCTAGGGGGGTCCACCACCAGTTCCCCACCCCTGTCCGTGGGTTCCAAGGTGGGGGTGGTAATCTCAGCCATGCCAGAGGATTCTGCGGATGGGGAAGATGAGGAGGTAGAGGAGAACGAGCTTGCAGAGAGCACACAGCACTCCTTTCTCCCCAACAGCCAGGAGCTTCTTCTCACCCAGACGGAATTACCCTCCCAGCCCTCCCAAGCCACTATCCCAGACAATGAAGCCATGGAAGTGACCTCTGGTGAGTGTACCTTTGTAAATATAAAACATGGTTTAAAAGCAAGTATTTTTTAATGATTGATTTGCCCTGAGGACTTGGGATGCATTCGCAGCCAGTACAGTTCTTGGAAAAGTCTGTTAACATGTCTGGGGATGGAGCGGAAATCCTCCAGGGACATCTCCATGAAGCTCTCCTGGAAGTACTCCAAAAGCCTTTGCAAGAAGGTTTCTGGGCAGTGCAGCCTTATTCCGTCCTCCATGGTAGGACACTTGACCACACCATGCATGTAGCAAGTAATCTGGTATCATTGCATGACAAAGCCTAACTGTGTATGGTCCCGGTGATTGCTGGCATTCAAGCAACATCCGTTCTTTATCTCGCTGTGTTATCCTCAGGAGACTGATATCGTTCATGGTAACCTGGTTGAAATTCAGGAATTTAATTAAGGGGACAGAGATGGCCATTTCTACTGGGCTGTTTGCCTGTTGCTTAAAATAAATCCTTCCTTGCAGGTAGCCAAGCAGGGGAGTGGAGGTAGGGGGGAAATACTGCTGAGCTTTTTCGCCTTTGGCTAGCAGGGATCTTCCCAGCTATCAGCCACGTGGTGGTTGGGGAAGTGGGGTGTTTAGCAGTGATCTTCCATGATACCAGTCACGCGGAGGGGGGAGGGGTAAAGCGATCATCCCAGAGAATTGGATGGGGGGGTGGTTTCTGCTGCTGCATGTTAACAGGAAAGAAGCAGCACTGAACGGGATTTGCTTGGTATTTGGGAAAGGAGGGCACTGTGTATGTGAAGGCTGCAGAAGCCGAAAGACAATGGCTTACCATGGACACGTGCAAGCTGAATTCTGCTGCCTGGACCTGCGTCTGTGAGATCTGTAACACCAGAGCCACAAGCACTCAATATTAAGATGCAAAATGCAACCCTGTAGTGAAATCACATGTGCTATGTAAGGTGAATAGTGTTGTTCACCGTGAAAGAGTATAAGCATTGTTCTGTAAAATGTATCTTCTTAAATACTTCTCTCCCTTTTTTCCCTCCCTCATGCAGCTGCAAATTTTTCAAGCCTCCCTACTTCATCCCAAAGGCTATCTCAGATAAGGCAGTGAAAAAAAAAAAAGACACGAGACAAAATGTTCTTGGAAATCATGGAAGTGACCCGCAATGAAAGAGCTCACCTGAATAAGTGGAAGGACGTCATATCAAATTACAGGAAAGATGCCAGTGAACGTGAGGATAGGAGGGACCAACGTGAGGATAGGAGGGACACTCAAAATGAGAGGTGGCAGCAGGAAGATCAGAGGTGACAGGATGCAACGCTGAGGCTGCTGTGTGATCAAACTGACATCCTCCAACGTCTGGTGGAGCTTCAGGAACAGCAGCAGGGTCACACAGTGCCGCTGCAGCCCCTGTGTAACCACCCTCACCATGTTCCATATCCTCCTCACCCAGATGTGTAAGAATGCGTGGAGGAAGGCTCCGTGCAACCGTCCACTCCACCCCCGTGGACAGCCCAACCAAAAGGCTGTCATTACTTTGACATTTTTTTAGTAGACTTTTCCTTCCCTCCTATCCTCCTCCCAAACCACACCCGGGCTACCTTGTCAGTTCTCTCCCTCTTTTTATAATGACTTAATAAAGAATACATGATTTTTAAACGATAGTGACTTTATTTCCTTAAGCAAGCTGTAATTGAAGGGGGAGGGTGGGTTGCTTACAGGGAATGAGTCAATCAAGGGGGTGGGGTTCATCAAGGGGAAACAAACACAGCAGTCACACCATACCTTGGCCCGTGATGAAACTCGTTTTCAAAGCTTCTCTGATGCGCACCGCTTCCTGGTGAGCTCTTCTAATCGCCCTGGTGTCTGGCTGCACGTAATCAGCGGCCAGGTGATTTGTCTCAGCCTCCCACCCCGCCTTAAAGGTCTCCCCCTTACTCTCACAGAGATTGCGGAGCACACAGCAAGCAGCAATAACAATGGGGACATTGGTTTGGCTGAGGTCTGAATGAGTCAGTAATGTGCGCCAGCACGCCTTTAAACAGCCAAATGCACATTCTACCACCATTCTGCACTTGCTCAGCCTGTAGTTAAACAACTCCTGACTACTGTCCAGGCTGCCCGTGTATGGCTTCATGAGCCATAGCATCGAGGGGTAGGTGGGGTCATCCAGGATAACTACAGGCATTTCAACATCCCCAACTGTTATTTTCTGGTCTGGGAAGTAATTCCCTTGCTGCAGCCATTTAAGCAGAGTAGTGTTCCTGAAGATGCGAACATCATGAACCCTTCCTGGCCATCCCACCTGGATGTTGGTGAAACGTCCCTTGTGATCCACCAGTGCTTGCAGCACCATTGAAAAGTACCCCTTGCGATTTATGTACTGGGTGCCTTGGTGCTCCAGTGCCACGATAGGGATATGGGTTCCATCTATCGCCCCCCATAGTTAGGGAATCCCATTGCAGCAAAGCCATCCACTATGACCTGCACGTTTCCCAGAGTCACAACCTTTCGTAGCAGCAACTTAATGATTGCTTTGGCTACTTGCATCACAGCAGCTCCCACAGTAGATTTTCCCACTCCAAATTGATTTCCGACTGACCAGTAGCTGTCTGGCGTTGCAAGCTTCCAGAAGGCTATTGACACTTGCTTCTCAAGTGTGAAGGCTGCTCTCATCTTGGTATTCTGGCATTTCAGGGCAGGGGAAGGCAAATCACAAAGTTCCATGAAAGTGCCCTTACGCATGCGAAAGTTTCGTAGCCACTGCGAATCGTCCCAAACCTGCAAAACTATGCGGTCCCACCAGTCTGTGCTTGTTTCCCTGGCCCAAAATCAGCGTTCAATGGCTAGAACCTGCCCCATTACCAGCAGGATCTCCAAAGCGCAGGGGCCTGTGGTTTGAAAGAATTCTGTGTTCATGTCCTCATCACTCTCGTCGCCGCGCTGCCGTAGCCGCCTCCTCCTCGCCTGGCTTTGCAGGTCCTGGTTCAGCATAGACTGCATGAGAATGCGCGAAGTGTTTACAATGTCTACGATTGCGGTCTTGATCTGAGCAGGGTCCATGCTTGCTGTGCTATGGCGTTTGCACAGTTCACCCAGGAAAAAAGGCGCAAAACGGTTGTCTGCTGCTTTCACGGAGGGAGGGGTGAGGCTGTACCCAGAACCACCAGCGACAATGTTTTTTGCCCCATCAGGCACTGGGATCTCAACCCAGAATTCCAAGGGGCGGGGGAGACTGCGGGAACTATGGGATAGCTACGGGATAGCTACCCACAGTGCAACACTCCGGAAATCAACACTAGCCTTGGTACATGGGCGCACACCGCCGAATTAACGTGCTTAGTGTGGCTGCGTTCACTCGACTTCATACAATCTGTTTTACAAAACCGGTTTATGTAAAATCGGAATAATCCCATAGTGCAGACATACCCTAAGAGTGATCCCTCTGATGGGATGCTCATCCAAGGGGGCAACAAGCCAGATGTTTAACAGCGAGATTCAGGACCAAAATAATGTTGCGCTCTATACATCTTAAAGGTATCTTCTGATAGCTGGTCAGTGGCCTGCTTTCAATCATCAAACCAGAGAATCGTAGGACTGAAAGGGACCTTGAGTGGTCTTCTAGTCCAGTCCCCTGCACTCAAGACAGGACGAAATATTTTCAGAGTGGAGAGTATCCTCAGTCGGTCAGTTTCCAAATGGAGGTGCCCACACTACAGCCACACAACAGCTGGTATTAGTGGTGACCCTTGATGGAAGGCCAAAATTTCAGTGGTTCCTGGAGACCATGCTGACCTTGCCCTTAGAGGTGTCTCCCACCAACACTGGTAGTTGCAGCAAGGAAATATTTTATTCCATTTGATTTCTTAAAGCTAGAAATTGGAACTCAGGTTCTAGTTCTGGCTCTCTCACTGACCTCAGGCAAGTCGCTTAACTTCTCTGGGCTCAGTTTCCTCCTCTCTGAGAGGAGGATGAAATTCAAACCTACTTGCAGGGACAAAATGGGGCTTTGGTTTTCTAAAACACTTGAGAATTTTTAGAAAAAGGGGCCTAGAAAAGCCAAGATAATTCTCTGCTGTGTAATGGCCTGTAGAGGCACAGCTTGTTCAAAAAAAATGCACAGGCTTTTTTTAAAGCCTGGCAATCTAAATTTTACTTTGACTCACACTTTATGCAATTCCACTGGAGTTTCTCAGACAACCAGAGTAAAGAGAGCTCATCAAAAGAGGTTTGTTTGTTTTTAAAAATTCTTGACTATCTCCAAAATCAAAAAGGAGTTAATTTCAACAATTTCCCCATTCCCCAGAAAACTTCAAACAGCCACAGAGGTGGCTGAGTCCCCTGGAAATTTAACAGAACTCCTACATGTGAATAATTTTGATCAGCTCTATTTGTAACTTGGGTCAGAAGCTAGTTCCAAAGGAGGTGAGCTGAAGATTCATTCTGCAGGTCTTTACCAGTGAGGGAGCTGTCATCTCATATGGGAACTTCAGGAGACCAGAGTTTTCTTGGCTGTCTCTGGAACTGACTCAAGCCATGTCTGTACACTGAGTCTACCCGTAAAATGGGGATAATTATAATGACCAACTCTTGAAGGCGGTCCTACAGATGAAATGCACAATGTAGCAGTGCAAAGTAGTTGTACACTGTCTCACTGTTCCCTGGTTTGCTGTCTGGATCCACCTCTTAACTTCTCTTATATTTAGATTGCTCTTGGGGCAGGAATCATCTGTGTGCCTTGTCTTTTTTGTATAGCACTTAGCACAATGGGCCAAAGACTGGGGCCCATAGTTGCCACTACAATACTGTCATAAACAGATAGCTGAGGGTTAATGTCTCTTACACCTGGAAAGAAGTACCTGAAACACCTGACCAGAGGACCAATCAGGAAACCAGACTTTTTCAGATCTGGGTGGAGGGAAGTTTGTGTGTGAGTCCTTTGTTTTTTGGTTTTCTGCCTATCTCCCTCTCTGCTATGGGAAGGATTTCTCTATTTCCTGCTTTCTAATCTTCTGTTTCCAAGTTGTGAGTACAAAAATAGGTTTGTTTTTTGTATTTACATGTATGTAGTTGCTGGAGTGTTTTGAATTGTATTCTTTTTGAATAAGGCTGTTTATTCATATTTCTTTTAAGCAATTGACCCTGTATTTGTCACCTTGATACAGAGGGACCATTTTTATGTATTTTTCTTTCTTTTTATATAAAGCTTTCTTTTTAAGACTTCTTGAAGTTTTTCTTTAGTGGGAAACTCCAGGGAATTGAGTCTGTGCTCACCAGAGAATTGGTGGGAGGAAGAAGTCAGGGGGAAATCTGTGTGTGTTAGATTTACTAGCCTGACTTTGCATTCCCTCTGGGTGAGGGGGGAAGAGAGATTAGCTCTCGGTACTTCTGTTTTCCAAGGCTGGGAACGGGGAGGGTGGAATCCCTCTGTTTAGATTCACGGAGCTTGCTTCTGTGTGTCTCTCCAGGAACACCTGGAGGGGGGGAAGGAAAAAGGTTTATTTCCCTTTGTTGTGAGACTCAAGGGATTTGGGTCTTGGGGTCCCCAGGGAAGGTTTGGGGGGACCAGAGTGCCCCAAAACACTCTAATTTTTTGGGTGGTGGCAGCTTTACCAGGTCCAAGCTGGTAACTAAGCTTGGAGGTTTTCATGCTAACCCTCATATTTTGGACGCTAAGGTCCAAATCTGGGACTAGGTTATGATATGAGTGGCAGCGTTTGTGGGAAAGATAGAATCCAAAAGCCAGTAGGAATATTATATTTTTCTTTTCTCTGCTAGGGGCTTTTAAGCAGAGACAGTTTGATTTTAAAAGGAACCAGAGAGAATTTTTTTGTCTCTGCTCTCTTTTGCAGTTTCTGGCTTGCATATTAAGCAAGGTACCATTAAGCTGTGACAAAAGGGTCTTTTGTGACACAATAGCACTCCCATTAGGAGTCAAATACCAGCACTATACATATGCAAATAAAGTGGTTTTTCTGGTTTACTTTACATTCAAAAGTTTAGCTAGAGGAAGAAAGGGAAAAAGGCACTGTTGCTAGGCAGATGCCAGGAGGAAACAGAAGAAGGTGGCCATGGACATAGTGGGACCCCTCAGCAAGACGACCCGGTCAGGGAAGAAATACATCCTGGTGGTGGTGGATTTTGCCACTCGCTACCCCGAGGCGGTGGCCTTGCCCTCTATTGAAGCAGACACAGTGGCAGATGCGCTGCTGACAATTTTCAGCAGGGTGGGGTTCCCCAAGGAGGTCTTAACGGACCAGGGGTCCAACTTCATGTTGGCCCTGCTCTGGTCCTTATGGCAGAAATGTGGGGTCCAGCACAACTGGGCCTCAGCGTATCACCCCCAGTCCAACGGGCTGGTAGAAAGGTTCAACAGGACACTGAAGATGATGCTAAAAACATTTATGAACCAGCACCCGCAGGATTGGGACAAGTACTTACCTCACCTGATGTTCGCGTACAGGGAGGTGCCCCAGGAATCTACCGGGTTTTCACCTTTCGAACTGTTGTATGGAAGGTGGGTAAGGAGGCCCCTAGACCTGATGAGGGACGAATGGGAGGGGAAGGCCGCTCCCGAGGGAGAGTCAATGGTGGAGTATGTCCTGACCTTCCGGGAAAGACTGGCCGAGCTCATGGGCCTGGCCAGGGAGAATCTAGCCCAAGCCCAGAGGAAGCAGAAGGTCTGGTATGACCGCACGGCACGAGACCATGCCTTCGCCACCGGGGATCAGGTGATGGTTCTCATCCCTGTGAGGAGAAACAAACTCCAGGCTGCCTGGGAAGGGCCCTTCAAGGTTATCAAGCAACTGAATGAGGTAAACTATGTGGTGGAGCTGTCAAACCGGGCACATCACCGTCGGGTGTACCATGTGAACATGATGAAACCATACTATAACAGGGGGAATGTTAGTTGCCACTACAATACAAACAAATAATGATGATGGATGGCCTCCAAAAACCTGTACGGCTAATATAGATTCAGTGTCGGCAGAACAGGAGGGCCAGGAGGCCATGGCTCCATCACTTTTTACCGGCGGTAAGGGCAAGTGATGGGGGGGGAGGGTAGAGAGGAGTGAGCAGGGGGCAGATTCTTTGGTGGAAGAGGTGCCACGGGAGCAGCACCTCTTTTAGGGGAAGGGGTGGTGTGAGGTTGGGGGTTCAAGGTGAAAGGGCAGAGTGGGAGTGGGGCCATTGTTCAGGTGCCAGTGGCCCCACTCCCACACTTTTAGGAAGCTTCCACTCCTGCATAGACTATTTGTGATGTTGCATTCTATATTATTTTATAAAAATATGCTAATGAGTGTGAATATAATGTAACTGGGTTATGCTTCATGCAAAAGGTCTCTGTGAGGTATCATTACAAATCTTATTGTCAAGTGTGACAAAGTTCCTCCTCTACCTTGGTGGGTCCTGTGCTTATTGGCAGATTTGCTCACCTCCGTGATCTCCCCCACAGTCTGGATCAGCTCCTCCTGTGTCTGATCAGGAGTTGGGAGGTTTGGGGGGAACCCGGGCCCACTCTCTACTCCAGGTTCCAGTCCCTGTGGATTGCAGCTGTCTATAGTGCCTCTTGTAACAGCTGTGTGACAGCTACAGCTCCCTAGGCTACTTACCCAAGGCCTCCTCCAAACACCTTCTTTATCCTCACCACAGGACCTTCCTCCTGGTGTCCTCAGTTCCTTGTGTCTCTTACTCCCAGCTCCTCACACGCCCTTCCTCTCCTCCGGCTCCTCCCCATCTGACTGGAGAGAGCTCCTTTTAAAACCCTGGTGCCCTGATTAGCCTGCCTTGATTGGCTGCAGGCATTCTAATCAGCCTGTCTGCCTTAATTGGTTCTAGCAAGTTCCTGACTATTTTAGTGCAGACCCTGCTCTGGTCACTCAGGAAACAGAAAACTACTCACCTAGTGACCAGTATATTTGCCCTCTACCAGACTCCTGCACCCCACTGGCCTGGGTCTGTCACACAAGGTATTTTTCCCACTTTGAACTTTAGCGTCCAAAAAGTGGGAACCTGCATGTACCCTTCTAAGCTTAATTCATAGCTTAGATCTGATAGCACCGCCACCAGCCAAAATATAGTGTTTGGCACACTTTCTGTTCCCCCAAAACCTTCCCTGGGGAACCCAAGACGCAAACCCCTTAGGTCTTAAAACAAGGAGAAATAAGCCATCCCCCCTCCTTTCCTCCTCCCAGACTTTCCGCTCCCTAGGCTATCCTGAGAGACTACACTGATCCAAACTCCTTGAATCTTAAAACGGAGAGGAATTAACCTTCCCCCCAAATTCCTTTCCCCCCACCAATCCCTGGTGAGTTCAGAGCCAATCCACTTGGGTTTTAAACAAGGGGAAAAAAATCAATCAGGTTCTTAAAAAATAAAGCTTTTAATTAAAGAAAGAAAAAGTAAAAATTATCTCTGTAAAATTAGGATGGAAAATGTTTACAGGGTATTCAGCTCATATAGACTAGAGGGACTTCCTCCCCCCAGCCTGAGATTCAAGTTACAGCAAACAGAGGTAAAAATCCTTCCAGCAAAATACACATTCACAAGTTAAGAAAACAAACATAAGACTAATCCACCTTTTCTAGCTAGTACTTACTATTTTGAACATGAGAGACTGTTTCAGAAAGATTGGGGAAACCTAGGGTGCATGTCTGGTCCCTCTTAGCCCGAAGAGCGAACAATGAACAAAACAAACAGCACAAACAAAGACTTCCCTCCACCGAGATTTGAAAGTATCTTGTCCTCCCATTGGTCCTCTGGTCAGGTGTCAGCCAGGTTCACTGAGCTTCTTAACCCTTTACAGGTAAAAAGAGACATTAACCCTTAACCATCTGTTTATGACACTTATAATCTACTGAGTGTGGTCATCCTATTTGTATGAATGTATCATTCTGTATCTGAAACTAGAAATATGAAATATAACTCTGACGGCCTATTGTAATTATGTAAAGTGTGGGCCATTAATGGTGGTTTGGAATCTTGATGGCTCCCATCAACCAGGACAATTGACTGTAGATGGCTCTATTTTACCTATAAGTCTTTCTATATACGTGTGTGCTGGCAAGTGGGTAATGAAGTCTTATAGTGACATGTGATCATGTCACCTGAACTGAAATCCATCTTTAACCTGATGCTTTTCCATTGAGAAGGAGGGGGTAGGAACCCAGAGAGGGACAAAGGATTCCTGCCATATGCAAAAGATATATAAGTGGGTGGAACAGAACAAAGGGGGTGGCAATCATGAGAAATCCCCTACCTACCACCTGAGCTGGAACAAAGGCTGTACCAGGGGAAAGGATTGTGCCCAGACTTGGAAGGCGTCCAGTCTGTGATAGAAGCTTATTGAAATATCTGAGGGTGAGGTTTTATCTTATTCAGTTTTCTTACTGTATTAGGTTTAGACTTGCATGTTTTATTTTATTTAGTAATTTATTTTGTTCTGTCTGTTATCACTTGGAACAACTTAAATCCTACTTTCTGTATTTAATAAAATCACTTTTTACTTATTAATTAACCCAGAGCATGTATTAATAGTGGGAGCAGGGGGTGGGGCAAACAGCTGTGCATATCCCTCTATCAGTGTTATAGAGGGCGAACAATTTATGAGTTTACTCTGTATAAGCTTTATACAGGGTAAAATGGACTTATTTGGGGATTGGATCCCATTGGGAGCTGGGCATCTGAGTGTTAGAGACAAGAACACTTCTTAAGCTGCTTTCAATTAAGTTTACAGATGTTAGGGGATGTGGTTCAGACCTGGCTCTGGGTTTGCAGCAGGCTGGTGGGTCTCGCTCAAATCAGGCAGGGCACTGAAGTCCCAAGCTGCCAGGGCAGGAAAGCAGGGGCAGAAGTAGTCTTGGCACATCAGTTGGCAGCCCCAAGGGGATTTCTGTGATCCAACCCGTCACAACTATAACATTAAATTTCTCTACTACTTTAATGGCAGGGCGAGGAGGAAGCAACTGGAGACTTACATCATCCCAGAACGCATGAGTCATCTGGTTCTATCTCGGCTGACATGATGCGGTGTGACAAGTCAGGCTCCGCAGAGCTGGTACTGGCAAGAAGCTTCTTTGTCAGGTGTCTGCCACCACCCAAAGACTTCTGGGCAGCTGCCAGATTGGGATTCCCAATCAGGAATGGGTGCTGATGTGTCATTGGCACATAAACACAGGTAAGGGCAGGCTGCTACTTGAAGTAGTTCATTAGCGCTGTAGTCTATGAGCGGAGACATTAACGGGGCACAAAATGAGCAGGCACCAGTTTTGTAACCTTTGTTCCAAAGGTTCACTGAAAATCTCCTGGATCATTCATATTTTTCTAGAGTGCCCCAGAGTGTGTCCCGGCTCTACCCGTGACTCTAGCTGTTGGAAAGCATATTACTGTACCCCCAATGACATGTGTTGTCAGATGCTACCAGTGTGGTGCTCTGCTCTGTTCAATGTCGATATCACTCGGCTGCGTGTGTGTGTTCCCTCTGTGTGCTGTCCCAGCTCTTCTAAGATAGCTGATACAGCAGACCTGAAAAGAACCCCCAATGACCACAGAGTCTAGTAAGGTACGAAGGCACGTCAGCCAGGTTTATTGTCAAACGAAGCACAATGATAGTTCCCCCTAGATTTTTACTCTACAGGGCATACTACTAATATGTGCCGCCTGGCAATGGACTCAGCTCAGTCAGTGATGGGACTTTCCACTGCCCCCTCGGCTGGACAAAGAAACCCCCCCAGGGATGCATTCTTATACACAGTACAAACAAGCTACACATCCCTCCTGACATATGAGGTGCAACCCCTCTACCTAGCAAGGTACAACCCCTCTACGTAGTAAGGTGCCGCCTCTCACCTTGTACATGTTGGTTCAAACAAAACAACTCTATCCATCATATTACCCTTTTGCCCCTGTCATTGGGATGGGTTAGTCTGTTCCTTGTTATCTGTGTGGAGTGTACAAGTATGCAAATGTTCTGATATCTGGTGTCCAGTACCTTTTAGCTATGTCTCTTTCTGCAGCATCAGCCCTTTCCTTGCCAGCTTCTGTGAGCAGGGCCTGCCTCTGGCTCACAGTTTAACTTTGCTTTATGTTAGCAAAGTCTTGACCATTACTTTAGTTCAAGCCTTAGGCCTCATACCAGGCCTCTGATACCAAGGTTTATATCTCAGGGCCTCCTCTTACTACAACATGGACTGACTGGAATGGGTTTGCTTTAGTATAATGAAAATTAGAAGTAAGGGCCATTCTGGGGCCCTGGCTACACAGCCATGAGGCTGCTATTCACCCTCCTGCTTGGTTGGACAGAGTCCTGGCTCTGCCACCCCACTTCTGTGCCAGCCAATGCAACCACGTTGTTTTCCCTTCCACCTCCCAGGATACATGAGGGGGGATTCTGTACTCCTGGCTCCCACCCCCAAATCTGGCTTTAGGCAAATCAATGCACGGGGGGACAAAAGGTCATGTGGCCAAGTGGCTAGAGCAGCAGACTGGCATTTTGGTGTCCTGGGTTCCAGTCCCAGCTCTGCTGCTGGGTGACTTTGGGCAAGTCACTGCCCATCTCCGTGCCTCAATTTCCCCATCTGTAAAATGGCGACAATGATACTGCCCTTCTTCATAAAGTAGCTCTGAGATCTGCAGAGGAAAAGTGCCATCTGAGAGCTGGGCGTGATCAGGGCCAGCTCCAGGCACCAGCGAAGGAAGCAGGTGCCTGGGCTGGCCAATAGAAAGGGGCAGCAGTACGTTCGTTGTTGGGGCAGCACGTCTGGATCTGTGGCGGTAATTCAGCGGCAGGTCCTTCAGTGCCTTGGTTCCTCTTCAGCAGCACTTTGGCGGCAGCTCAATCATTCCGCTACAGTCTTCGGCAGCAATTCAGCAGCAGGTCCTTCACTCCCTGTTTTCCTCTTCAGCAGCACTTTGGCGTCAGCTCAATCATTCCGCTACAGTCTTCGGCAGCAATTCAGCAGCAGGTCCTTCACTCCCTGTTTTCCTCTTCAGCAGCACTTCAGCGGCAGCTCAGCTGGGCTTTTCTTTTTTTTTTCTTCGCTGCTTGGGGTGGCAAAAGAGCTGAAGCCAGCCCTGGGCATGATTGTGCTTTTACTCTGATAGATGGGTAAACTGAGCCTTACAATGTTCTCTCCTAAAATGGGGTAAGCTCAGAGCAGCTCCAGCTGGCTCTACGCAGTAAAGATGGTGTGAGCAAGGTTGTAAGCAGGCCTGCATTTGCCCAGAGGCTCTGGTTCCAGGCAGGCTCATGCTATCCTTGCACTCAGAGTCTCCCCATCACCTTCATACACCAGGCACAGCACCTTACTCTGCAAGCGGAGAGTACTGTAAAGATGGCAGAATCTAGTCTGCTGTGACTTTAGTGGACTTGGGATCAGATCTTCGTGGACCTGCCTGAGTCTTCATGTGGCAGCGAGCAGACGAGGAATAAAACCCATCACCCTTAGCCTGTCTGCTCAAACCAGAAAACTACACTGCTGCTTTGGAATGCTTCCAGAAGATGCTGAACACATGCCCTCAGCTCCTATTAACTTTACAAGGGCTCAGCACCTTGCAGGATGGAATCATAGAATATCAGAGTTGGAAGGGACCCCAGGAGGTCATCTAGTCCAACCCGCTGCTCAAAGCAGGACCAATCCCCAGACAGATTTTTGCCCCAGATTCCTAAATGACCCCCTCAAGGATTGAATTCATAACCCTAGGTTTAGTAGGTCAATGCTCAAACCACTGAGTCCCCAAGGACTCTCTATGGTGTCTCCATTCACTGGAATCTGCTGCCTTAGGCTGGGAGGTGGCTGCATTCTAGAGACACTGCAAATTCCTGTCGCATTCCAATGGGAAGCACCAGGGCAGTTGTTCTCAACCAGGGATACATGCATCCCCGGGGGTAGGCAGACACCTTCCGGGGGTACATCAACTCTAGATAGTTGCCTAGTTTTACAACAGGCTACAGACAAAGCACTAGCCAAGTCAGTACAAACTTGCAATCACTTGTTTATATTGTAAAAGCAGCAAAGAGTCCTGTGGCACCTTATAGACTAACAGACGTTTTGGAGCATGAGCTTTCGTGGGTGAATACCCACTTCGTCGGATGAATGCTCATGCTCCAAAACGTCTGTTAGTCTATAAGGTGCCACAGGACTCTTTGCTGCTTTTACAGATCCAGACTAACACGGCTACCCCTCTGATACTTGTTTATACTGCTCTATGTACTATACACTGAGATGTAAGTACAATAGAAATATTCCAATCAGTTTATTTTATAATTATATGGTAAAAATTAGAAAGGACGTAATTTTTCAGGAATAGCAGGCTGGGACACTTGTGTCGTTTTAGCTCTGATTTTGTAAACAAGTCGTTTTTAAGTGAGGTGTAATGTGTGGGTATGCAAAATAAATAAGACTCCCAAAAGCAGTACAGTCGTCTGGGAAAGTTGAGAGCCACTGACCTAGGATGATGATGGATTATCTGTTTCAGTGACTTCTGGAGTTATGTAATCTGCTACTGCTTTGTTTGGAGGAGCTGGGGCTTTTCTATCATTGCTTTCTTCCCTGTGTCACATTGGTCCCTTTGGTTTCACACAAGCTGGAGATGGCTTTGTATGAGACACTAAATATTAAAGCTGTTATCGGGGCTGGCTCTACTCAGAAGAGGCATGCTCCAAAAAGCAGTGTCAGGAAGCTTTGTTGATGCGACCACTCAGCCTCAGCCAGGGGCTTTAACGATGCTCTGATGCTCTCCCTGCTCACTCTCTTCCTCTCCCTCCCTCAGGGTCAGCCTTGTCCTGAAACCACCATTCAATTCTGGCATTTGTGCCCAGGAATTTGCTGCAGTGAGATGCTCCTGGTTTAGAGCTGGGATTCCTGAGCTGACTGTGGTTGAATTTCCACTGGCTGTTGCCCGCAGGGATTTCATACTTGACACTGGCCTGCAAGAATATAGGGCACCCTGCAGCAGTTAAGAGGGAGTCTTGAATCCTGGACCTGAATGTCCCTGTACTCTGGGGTAATTCAGACCTGAGCTGAGACATTAGGACCCATTCTCAGTAACACTCAAAAAGGAAAGTGCATCCAGGGTTTAGAGTAGATGCTGTGGAAAAAATAGGTAGCACTAGCTGTGTTAGGGAGACCTTCACTACACTAGGAAGGTTAGTTGGTATCATACCCATATATATCAGCAAAACCCTGCAGTGGGGATGCAGTTGTGGTGGGTTTAAAGTGCCATCTATACTGGTACAGTTTCTGCTGGTTCCCCCAACCGGCATAAGCTATACCAGTATAACTGCATCTGCACTGGGGCTTTTACCCTCAAAGCTCTAACAGTAACATAAGACACCTCTAACTGATTGAGCTATGCTGATAAAACTTAAGTGTAGACCAGGCCTAGGTCTGGGAGCCAGAGAGAACCACCGGGTCTGTCTGCATCCAGCAGCCTCAAAGTCTCCTTTGTATTATAACAGAGGTCAGTGCCTTGTCTACCACAAGGAATGTTACATACCTGGTATCTGAATACTTATGTGTTAAGGAAGGTCCAGATACTGTTTTCAAACTGATGTAACTCCACTGACTTCGGCTGTGTCACACCTGACTTAAAACAGAGATCAGAATTGGACTCTTAACATCAAACTCATATAAATCAGAGTAATTCCCGGTGGCTCAGCAGAACACATGTTGTTATCCCATCTCTTCTGCTGTGACTTCAGCATCTCAGTCCTTGTCATCCTCCACAGTGTGCCACAGACCTACGGTGGCATATTAGCCTCTGTGATAGCAAAAGTGTGAGCCGTCTTCAAAGAAGACGGTGGAGTGTCAAACAGCGGGCTTCCATTCCTGGCTGTGCAACTGACTCACTCTAACCTTGGGTAGCTGACTGTACTGTAGCTTTTTATAAGCTTCTCCAAGTACTTTTTTTGACACTGGGGAAACTGAGGCACAGAATGGCCTCTTTGAATAAAACAGAGGTTTTTAAAATGGCTGTTGGAAACACATAGTGAACATTGTGTCAAAGGGATTCACCAGATCCTATCTATCCCTCCTTGTGAGAGTTTTGCAACTCATCAGCTCTGTCTAGTACTCTGTAGCATCATAGTACATTTCTCAGTACTGACTATTTCCAGAGACATCTCTCAACAGGAGCAGGGCTAAACATGCCTAGTTCCTGCTTGGTAGGTCAGAGGGGCTTTCATCCCACAATACATTCTATTATCCTTATGAATGATATATGTTCCAGAAGCACAATGGGACTCATTAAGTGCAGCATATATATCCAGGAAAAATGCAATTACTAAGCTGACATGCCTGGTTTTCAAATATTTTCTAACAATGAGGACCCACTAACCACAAATTTCTTTGTTTTGGAAACTGTTAACATCAGGGCAGGGTCAGCTTAGTGGTTTAAGCCACAGTTTTAGCATATCTTGACTTCTTCCCCTTTCCAGAGATAGACAGACAGACACACACATAGCCAGCAATGGTACAGTCATTTCAGTGGTGTTGTATTGGCCTAATCTTCAGAGACTCTGAGCACTTGTAACTCCCACTGACTTGGTGTGAGTTGCAGGTGCTCAGCACTTGTGAAAATCAGGCCCCCATAGGTGGGTGGGAAATCCCATGACATAAAAGGGGATATAGATAAGTAAAATACGAATAGATATTTGCATTCATTAAACATTAAAGAATCAAGCCACTCACTACCCATGTCTGCATTTCACAGGTGGGGGCACGTGGCAGAAACAAAAATTAAGTGACTTGCCCATGGTCACACAGAGCAGGAAATCGAATTTAGAAGTCTGACTTTCCTGACGCATACCTGGGTGTAAATCAGGAGGTGTTCCACTATAAACAAGGGATATTCATTGGTATAAATAAGGAAGAATTAGATTGTATCTCTGTACTGCATTTTGTCCAAATTTTGGGTACTGTGTCCATCACCTTGATATATGTCTCGTTCCTCCCAATCCTCTGCTTGTCTTAAGACCCTCAGGGACACTGAGACAGGCCCACTGGTGCCAGCTGGCAAAGAGTTCACTGTTCTTTACAAGCAACTCCTGTCTCGGAACTGACAAACTCACTACACCTAACACACTGCTTTCATAATATTTAAAGGTGGCATGTGAGGTGTCTAGTGAAAATGTGTAACTTATTGATAATCATTGCGAGATATGCATACGGGGACTATTTAAGGAATAATGTAACTATATTGAAATTAGGACCTTATTATCTTGGAGTAAAATGAAGCCACCGGTTAATAATATGACTTGGTGATGGCCAATTCTAAACCACTTGGAAGTGCAAAGGAACAATATAACAGTCTTGTGAATTAATACAAAAGTCTGATTCAGTGCATCACCGGGTGAAAGAGGACAGTCTGGATCCTTTCACTGAGGCACTCCTTGATGGCTGGGGGTGCTTCAAGAGAATCTACTTTATCAGATAGAAAAAATCCCTATTAATAAGCTTTGGCTGCGGTTCATGTTTTGTGATTTTTCAGTGGTACGTAACCATTTGTTTCCATCACTCACACTTGTTTCTGTTTGTCTCTATTCTTTCCTCAATAAAATTGAAGTCAAGGGCGGTGGGTGATACAGGAGTGGTGTCTAAAGTAAAGCTGGTAAACTGGGGCACGCTGTTCCTTGGGGAATGGTGGAGCTGGGATTTCTGTGGGTATCCAGTGATCCAGGGCAGGACACCACTTTTGAAGAGACTTAGGAGCTAAGGAGCACTTATACTCAACTCGCAGGGCAAAGGTGGGGCTGGTGTCGCCAGAGGAGATTGGTGAGCGTCTGACAGGCCGGATGAACTAAGATGCGAGCACTCAGCTGGCACAGGCTAGATTTCCTCACACTGGAGACAGGTGGTGACTCTCGGCCCAGTGTGCCAAAGGCAAGTCACACCCTCTGGATGTCTAGGGACTGGGCAAGATTTAACTCTGTGAGTCTGCATATTCCTTATTGTGCCTAAATGGAGGCCTTGGATGGAATTTTTTGCTGGGGTGAATTTAGATCTGCAGATGGGTCACACAACTAGCTTGATTTTCAGGGGAAGAAAACCCAAGCTTGAGCCTCTCGTTGTTCCAAGTTAACCTGCCTCGAGCTAACATACAGAACCAGCAGCAGACACTAAGCAGAGTGGCGCAATATAAGGCAGGTGAAAATGCTTCCAGCAACAACCCAATGGCGACACTAACCAGTGGTTTATTTCTCACTTCGGACCAGCTCCGGAGGTCTTGAAGTTTTATGACATATGGCTACATTCTACAATCATGTACCCTTCCTACACTGATTAATTCAGACTAGGTCTGAGCCTAGCCTGCCACTCCATCACAGATCTTTCTCTTCGCAGCACTTGTTGTTATATAACTGTCACATTTTTTTTCTGGTATGATCTAAATGCAGACATGCCAGAAGATATACTCTAAATCAGCCACCATGCAGCACTTTGTCTCCTGTTGAAGCAGTTGCAGAGGGGAATAAACAAAGCCCACTCTGTACTCTCTGCTTGGCGAAGGTTTCATATTTCAGTGATTTTAAAGACTAGTTTTCCCTAAGGTGTTCAAGTGGTCAAAGCCCGTTCGGTGAGGGGAAGCAATGTCAGGTTATAGCTGTTCGAATCAGCAGCACTCTTCTTTCCTAAGTGCTTTAGCTGTGTTGGAGCTTGCAAAGATAAATGTTTTCACACAACAGAAAGTGTCTCCAAAAAAAACAGCATGGGCGAAACTCCTGGCCTGCAGACAAGTCAAGGGGTCAAAGTTACATTGATGTCAGTCTGGAGGAACTGCAGGCCACGCTTTGGTCCAGGAACTGCTGGTTAGGTTTGTTTTATTCCCACTCTGACCCATCAAGTAGTGGGGAGATATCATGGTCCACCAGTGCAGTGGCTCTCAACCTTTACAGACTACTGTACCCCTTTCAAGAGTCTGATTTGTCATGTCACCCCAAGTTTTACCTCACTTAAAAACTTTTAGAAAATCAGACCTAAAAATACAAAAGTGCCACAGCACATTATTACTGAAAAAATGTGCACTTTCTCATTTTACCATATAATTATAAAATAAATCAATTGGCATATACATATTGTACTTACATTGCAGTGTAAAGTATATAGAGCCGTATAACTATGTCATTGTCTATGAAATTTTAGTTTGTACTGACTTCGCTAGTGCTTTTTATGTAGCCTGTTATAAAACTAGGCACATGTCTAGATGAGTTGATGTACCCCTGGAAGACCTCTGAGTACCCCCACGGGTATATGTACCCCTGGTTGAGAACCATTGCACTAAACTAGGAGGTAGGAATCATGAGTTCTAGACCAGAGGTCTCAAACACGTGGCCCGCGAAGTTATTTTCTGCGGCCCGCGAGCTCCTCACAGCCCCTCGCCATCTCTCAGCTTTTACGTAGAGCAGCTCTGGCCCAGTGCGCACTGGGGGCAGGGCAGGCTCCCTGTGGGGGAAGAGAGGCGCAGGGGTTCCCTGTTCCCGGCCAGTGGGAGATGCTGGGGGCGGTGCCTGAAGCAACAGCAACACACGCCCCTGTGCCCTTGCTCCCCCATGTTCCAGCCGCTTCCCACAGCAGCACAGGGGCAGGGCGGGCAGGCAGGCAGGGAGCCTGCCCTGCTTCCGGTGCACGCCAGGCCAGAGTCCGCCCCCCGAGCCCCTCCTGCAGTCAAACCCCTGCCCTGAGCCCCTTGCCACACCCTGCACCCGACCCCCTGCCCTGAACCTCCTGCTGCACCCCGCACCCCTTCTGTACCCCAGTCTCCTTCCCTGAGCTGCCTGCCGCACCCTGACCCCCTGCCCTTAGCCCCCTGCTTCACCCCGCACCCCTCCTGCACCCCAACCCCCTTCCCTGCACCCGACCCTCTGCCCTGAACCCACTGCCACACCCTGCACCCCTCCTCCACCCCAACCACTACCCTGAGGCCCCTGCTGCACCCCTTCTGCACCCCAATCCCCTGCCCTGACCCCCTGCCGCACCCCTCACCCCTCCTGCACCCCACACCAACTCCCTGCCTTGAGCCCCTGCCACACCCAACAGCCCTCCTGCACCCCCTGGGGTGGGGATTTTGGGGAAAGGGTTGGAATGGGGGCAGGGAAGGGATGGGGCCTCATGGAAGGGATGGAGTGGGGTGGGGCTGAGGGCAGCGGTGGGGAGGTGTCAATAATGTGGCCCTTGGGCCAATGTACAAGTCCTGATGTGGCCCTCGTGGTCATTTGAGTTTGAGACCCCTATTCTAGACCCAGGGCTTCCACTCATGTGCTGTGAAACCTTGAATTCTTCCTGTGTCTGTACCTCTCTTTGCCTGTCTGTTAAATGAGGATAATCACAGTACCAATATCTGAGAGAATAGGATAATGGTGCAGTATCTGAGAGAAAGGATGGTCTTGTGGTTATGGCAGTGTGTAGAGACTGGAGACACCTGGGGTTTAATCCTGTTGAATCTTGGGCAAGTGACTTAATCTCTGGGCTTTAAATTCCCATCTGCAAACTAGAGATACTATTTCCTTTTTCACACTCTGTCTTAGCTTATAATATTTTAGTGCAGGGACTCTTAGCATTTTGTATCATGGTTTGTTTTGTTTTTACATTTTACCAGCAACTTTTGTTTCCTGATTTTTGAGCTTTTAGGGTCAACCTTGTTAAAGCTTTTCTCTGCAGCACTCAGGGCTAGAAGCTGTCTTGGAAAATGAAAGCTGAGATTCTCACACAATCACATGAATCTGACAGTGAGGGTGCTAAAAAACACACCAAATATTGCGAGATGCAAGATAAAAGTCACAGGAGTTGGAAACCCAACCTCTGTAACCAGGGGGCGGGAACCATTTTATTCTGATCGCCACATCAGGACTTGGGCTCTAGGTGCCTCTATAACAACATATACTAGCTAAAGATCTGTGTGAACGTGTATAAGTCAAAGGAGCTGAGCTGATTTACTTAGCTGAGAATTAAGCCCACAGTGGAAAGTGGTGGCAGACTTAGGCCTTGGCTACATTGGCACTTTACAGTGCTGCAACATTCTCGCTCAGGGGTGTGAAAAAATACCCCCCTGAGCGCAGCAAGGTACAGCGCTGTAAAGCGCCAGTGTAAACAGTGCCCCAGCTAAGCTAATCCCCTCGGCGAGGTGGAGTACCTGCAGCGTTGGGAGAGCTCTCTCCCAGCGCTGGTGCCGTGACCACACTTGCACTTCAAAGCGCTGTCGCGGGAGCGCTCCTGTGGCAGCGCTGTACAGCTGCAAGTGTAGCCATACCTTTTATGGTAACTACAATAGGAATTACCTTAGATACACTCCCATAGAGCCTTACAATTGCTCTTGGCCTGCAGGGGAATACCATGAATTAGGACTCCACTGGCCATCACATACAGTCCCCAGCTAAAACCCCTCCAACGCATCATCAGGGATCTACAACCCATCCTGGACAACAATCCCACACTTTCACAGGCCCTGGGTGGCAGGCTAGTCCTCACCCACAGACAACCTGCCAACCTGAAACATATTCTCACCAGTAACTGCACATCGCACCATAGTAACTCTAGCTCAGGAACCAATCCATGCAACAAACCTCGATGCCAACTCTGCCCACATATCTACACCAGCGACACCATCACAGGACCTAACCAAATCAGCCACACCATCACCGGTTCATTCACCTGCACGTCCACCAATGTAATATACGCCATCATATGCCAGCAATGCCCCTCTGCTATGTACATCGGCCAAACTGGACAGTCCCTATGGAAAAGGATCAATGGACACAAATCAGATATTAGGAATGGCAATATACAAAAACCTGTAGGAGAGCACTTCAACCTCCCTGGCCACACTATAGCAGACCTTAAGGTGGCCATCCTGCAGCAAAAAAACTTCAGGACCAGACTTCAAAGAGAAACTGCTGAGCTTCAGTTCATCTGCAAATTTGACACCATCAGCTCAGGATTGAACAAAGACTGTGAATGGCTAGCCAATTACAGAACCAGTTTCTCCTCCTTGGTTTTCACACCTCAACTGCTAGAACAGGGCCTCATCCTTCCTGATTGAACTAACCTCGTTATCTCTAGCTTGCCTGCATATATATACCCGCCCCTGGAAATTTCCACTACATGCATCTGACGAAGTGGGTATTCACCCACGAAAGCTCATGCTCCAAAACATCTGTTAGTCTATAAGGTGACACAGGATTCTTTGCTGCTTTTACAGATCCAGACTAACACGGCTCCCCCTCTGATACATGAATTAGACTGAGTTCCTGTGAAAGAGACCCTTCCTATCTGCAGGCCGGTGGGAATTTAAGACTCCAAGGCTGTAGGTGGAATGATTTTTAAACTCAATGATATCCAAGACAGTGGTAAGGAAGAACTTGGCAAAACTTTCAGTGCTATTACATTTTCCATGGAATTTTTTGCACAGAACAAAATTCTACCTGACTACAACAACAAAATGACCCTCTCTTTCATGCCTCTTTTGTCATGTACCTTCTGAATATGAACTGAAAAGCAAACTCCCCTGATTGGACTAATCAGTATTATTTGTGGATTAGATTATTGCCTCACGTAATCATGACATGATTACAATAAAAGCTTACCCATTAAGGGAAATGTGCACTGAGGACTTTCCCCACACTGATCTGGCCTCAGGGCTACAATTATGCCAGCTAGGCGCAGCTTGAAGCGACAAGCTGTGCTGCCAAAAGGGCCCCCCCAGGGCTCTCAGGTTGTACCAGGTGGGCATGGGCCAGGAATAATTCCTAATGCCCCTCTCTTTTTTTTTGCAGTGGTTAAAGTAAAATGAACTGGGGGCGGGTGAGAGGGGAGATCTCACTGCACAGCCAAGGAGCAGAGGGAGATGGGGTAGAGGTGCAATGGGGATGTGCTGCTCCCCCAAGGCAGGCAGAGGAGGGGGAGCTCCCGCCTTCTGCTTTCAGCAGAGCTGGGGGAGCTGTCTGTGCTTTTTCCTGCTCCCTCTTACTTTAACCTTGGTATCATCCCTATCCGCATGGGCCAGCCAGCTCTGCTGACTGGCATGTCGGGGACAGGGCTCCATTCCATGCTCTACCTCAGACTTCCTGTGTGATCAAGTAACATAGCCTCTCTGGGCCTCCGTTCCTCATCTGTAAAAGGGGGATAATAGCACTTCCTTATTTTTGTGGACAAATTGGAAAGAGTCCAGCAGAGGGCAACGAAAATGATCAGGGAGCTGGAGCACATGACTTAAGAGGAGAGACTGAGGGAACTGGGCTTATTTGGTCTGCAGAAGAGAAGAGTGAGGGGGGGATTTGATAGCAGCCTTCAACTGCCTGAAGGGGGGTTCCAAAGAGGATGGAGCTCGGCTGTTCTCAGTGATGGCAGATGACAGAACAAGGAACAATGGTCTCAAGTTGCAGTGGGGGAGGTCTCAGTTGGATATTAGGAAACAATATTTCACTAGGAGGGTGGTGAAGCATTGGAATGGGTTACTTAGGGAGGTGATGGAATCTCCTGCCTTAGAGGTTTTTAAGGCCCAGCTTGACAAAGCCCTGGCTGGGATGATTTAGTTGGGGATTGGTCCTGCTTTGAGCAGGGGGTTGGACTAGATGACCTCCTGAGGTCTCTTCCAACCCTGATCTTCTGTGATTCTATGATTCAGTTGCTCCTTGGAAGGCATGTGTGCATAGGTAGTGCGTGAACCCCCCATTCAGGGAGGCTATCCCCCCTGCCCCGCCCCTTCTGCCCAAGGTCCCACCCCCACTCCACCCCACACCCCCGCTCTCACCCTCCGGGGTCAAAGAAGCCCTGAATCCCCCCTCCCCCCCAAGGCCTATCTGAGCTGCTCCGAGCTGCCCCTGGCCTGCCTGCCTGAGCCACCCCAAGCCCTGGCCAGCCAAAGGAGCCATGAGCCCCACTGTGGACCGTTCCAGGGCCAAGGCACAGAGCATTAGTGGAGGTTTGAGGAGGCTTAGCGTCCCCCAGCCTCCATGACACACTGCCCATGCGTGTGTGGAGAATTCCCATGTGCCTGGAGGAAAGGGGATATCTGGGTGTCGAGGGCATCCTTCCTAGCATCCTTCTGTGGTAGTGCAAGGCACGAGAACAGTCTAGACATTAAGGTCTCTCAAGTGCTTTGAGATCCCTCAGATGGGAGATGCAATATCTGTCTTTTGGGTTTTTCTGTAGCACTCATCACTATTAACACTTGCACTGTCTAGTTCTCTAGCTAGACTGATACTCTGAGAGGCTTTTTCTTTTCTCTGGTTGTATCAGATGTGGGGTTCAGAAATGTGGGGTTTAGCAGAGTCTTGGTTTGGCCATAGCATGAGACGGGTGCATGGGAGAAAGCCAAGAAATAATGGGTGACGCTCAATAATCTCATGCCATCCTCACCATATCAGCCCGGGGAAAGCTTTGCCCAAAGGCTAATGCATCTTGCTGACACCAAATTATACCAGCAGCACGGAGACCAGAATCTGGATCCTGGTCTTATGGGGAGAGTCAGATCTGAGTATACCCATTTCCCCCTGCAATTTCAATTGGAGAAACTTTTTTTTTCTTTTCTAACAAGTGCTGCCAAGGCAGTTAGCATAAAGGTTTCTCATATGGGCCAGTGATGCACTACCAATATTTTAAACACCAATTTTTCCCTTGTGACCAACCCTTGGAGCAGGGATGCATTTGATAATAGACTAAAGATTCTGTTCCTTTGTTCTCCTATCTAAAGAAAGAATGCCACTTGGCAAACTTGCATGAAGTTGCTGGAAACATTTATCCTGGATGCCTGGGAAGTATGTACAGTAACTTGATAATATTCCGCTTGGGGAACTGCAAGTCGGGGGGTGGGTGAAGACCTTGAAGGATCTGTAGACAACCTCCCTTGGGATATTTTATTTTAATGGCTAGAATTTGTTACAATTCAGTTAATCCTGAAGGCAAAAACCAGTTGCTTTGTGAGGCTCAGTTGTCTCTGCCAGGCAGAGGGGAGGGCTGGAGAGAGAGGTGACCCCATCCCAAACTTCTCTCTCCGTCTTATTGTCAGAGCTATAGCAAGGGGCTCTGGTTCCCGCTCCAGCATGTCTGTTGTTGGACGCTGCCTCGCTTGCCCATTGCACCATGAGACCAAATAATTGGGTCAGACATGATTGCTGAGGCCAGGTCATTCTGGGGAAAGGGCTTGTTTCGGGCGCTGTTGCAATGGCATGCTCTCAAACCTGTATAATCTAAATGTGATTGAATTAATCGTGCCTCCGTTTAAAGCTCTCACCTCATAAACTCTCATCCCAGCACATAGGCGAGGGAAAGTTGCCCCAGCCTGCATGCCTGAGATCACGTACTGGGAAGGGTGATTCAGCCGTGGAGACGGGCTTTGAGGGCATGTTGCCATGGTGCTCAGGCAGGCAGCTCTTTCCTTCCATAGCTGCTGGGTCCTCGCCTCCCTTTATTTCTCTGTGTGTCTTTGTTTCAGTGATGTTCATGCATCACTTTCCCCTGCCTTTCCCCTTTTGCTTCTTCTGGGGGGGGTCCCTTCAGAGAGCTCTGAATAAGCACAGAAGCTATTCTCACATGATGCGGCACCAGATGCCAGCAGCTGCTGAGCTGATTAAGCACTTTAGAGAGCATCCATTTAAAAGCCATGTGAATGAACACACCCCCTCCACTCCTCTTGCTGCACGTCCACTAGGAAAGAGGATCTTGTAGCCCGATCAAGGCTTTCCTTCTGCGGGGATGAGCTCATGTGAATGGGTGGGGTCGTGTGTGGGCACAGCACAAAAGCAGGGGAAAGGGATTATCATAATCCTTGTATTTCTGTAGCTCCTTTCATCTGAGCATCTCAAAGCCCTTTCCACACATTTAATTAATTAAGATTCCCAACACCCCGGGGAGAAAAAGAAGTGACACTATTCCCCCTTTTAAATCAAAGCATCAAACAAGCCAGAGGTGAAGGCCCAAATTCTAACTACCGCTGGATGTGCTCAGCTCTGAATAGACGGGCTGAATTCTGATCTCATTTACACTGCTGTGAATCAGGAGTAACTGTGCTGAAGTCAGGGTGACCAGATGTCCCATTTTATAGGGACAGTCCTGATTTGTGGGTCTTTTTCTTATATGGGCTCCTATTACCCTCCTACCTCCTGTCCCAATTTTTCACATTTGCTGTCTGGTCACCCTAGCTGAAGTCAATGCAGTTACAATAGTATGGGTGAGTTTGCTATCAGGCCCACCTATTTCGATCATTTGTCTCACTTGACATCTTTGAACAGTGCTCATCTTTGCTGGTAGAATTTGGCTTCAAGGCCGTAGAGTGGGTTGCTGGGTATGATTCTGCTCTCATGGGCTACTCCTATAACTCCATTGACTTTAGTGAGTAACTTCTCTTTCACTCTGGCACAGGTGAGTCAGAATGGCCCCCACCATGCCATAGTTTAGACTCCCACCTTCTACTTGAACCCCCCATTGGAGGGCAGCCAAGGATCTGTCAGTGAGACAACACGTACTGAAATTGTTGCAACCCAGATGCTACAGGAAAGGCAGACAGCTAAGCCAGTGCCCAAAGAGCAAATTCCCAAGGATGCAGGACAGCAGAAAGGTCTCCTTACTGTACCTTTAGCTGCAGCCTCAAGTGCTGGACAGCCCCTCCAACAGCAAAGAGAGCACTTAACAACACAGCACTGTGGGTGATTTGTTTTGTCAAATCCCAATAAAATCTCACTCAGCCACCTTCAGCTTCCACAAGGAGGAAGACTCAGCCCAGGACTTTGGATGTCCTGTTATCTATCTCTGACAGGGATAGGAGAGTGCATGCCAGAGGAAAGTAACCATCCTAATGAACTCTCTGCCAGCAGCCCACTCTTTCCTATGAGGTTTGTGTGTTTCCACTTATGCACCCCATCTGATCTCAACTGAAGCAGTAGTTCATGGGCTGAGAGGCAGATATAATAGAATATCAGGGTTGGAAGGGACCTTAGTCCAACCCCTTGTCCAACCCCTTGTCCAAAGCAGGACCAATCCTCAGGCAGATTTTTGCTCCAGATCCCTAAGTGGCCTCCTTGAGGGTTGAACTCACAACCCTGGGTTTAGCAGGCCCATGCCCAACCCACTGAGCTATCCCTCCCCCTGATCCTAGGCTACTGATAGCTTCATAAGGTCAGAAGGGACCATTAGGATCATCTGGTCTGGCCTATGGAACACCACTCGTTGAATAGTGCCCAGTAAATCCCGAGTTAAGCCCGTATCCTGTGGATCAACTGGAGCATCTTCTTTTCTAGAAAGAGACATCTTATCTTGATCTACAGCTTTATAGATTAAAAACCAACACTTTGAACTCCGCCAAAGAGCCAGCAGAGAGCCCATGCAGGGCCGGGAAAAAAGGTTCTTGTGTGCTCAGGGCAAGAAACTCCGTCTCTCAAGCTGGCTTTGGAGCCTTACCCCTGACTCCATTGAACTTTGGATCTTTAAACACAGTGGCTCCAGCAGGGTTTATACCGCCTTCAGGTGTTCTAATGAATGTCAGGAAGATTTATGGAAATAGGAGTCTTGATACTCCGCTTGCTCTAAATTGTTAGGCACCAGGGCAGGATTCAAAGACAAACATCAACGGAGAGACTCCAGTGGTCTAAAGGCCACTGAATGGCCTGTGGACCAGGCCCCAGCAGAGAATCTGATCCAATGGATCTGAAGCCAGAATAGTCTCTATAAATTAATTTGGAGCCGCACACTCACAATGGAAACCTGATTTTTATGCTCACCTGTCATAAACAGATAGTTAAGGGTTAACGTCCCTTTTACCTGTAAAGGGTTAACAAACAGTGAACCTGGAACACCTGACCAGAGGACCAATCAGGAGACAAGATACTTGCAAATCTTGGTGGAGGGAAGCCTTTGTTTTGGGCTGTTTCACGGGGTTTTTGTTCTATCTTGGGATTAAAAGAAGCCAGACATGTAACCGATTACTCCCATCTTCTGAAACAGCCTATTCTATTCAGTTTAGTAAGTATCAGTTAGAAAGACGGTTTAGTCTTTTGGATTGTTTTCTTTATTTGCAAATGTGTATTTGCTGGAAGGATTGTATCTCTGTTGCTGAAACTTGTATTTGTGCTGGGGGGAGGATTCTCTCTCGTGTCTATAAGCTGAAAGACCCTGTAACATTTGCCATCTTGATTTTACAGAGACACCTTTTACTTTTTTCTTTCTTTTATTAAAAGCTTTTCTTTTTGAGAACCTAATTGATTTTTTGGCTATCTTGTGTAAAACCCAAGGGGAGGGAGTCTGCACTCACCAGAGAATTGGTGGGAGCAAGGAGAGAAGGGGGAAGGAAAAGCCTGATTTCTCTCTGTGTTAAAATTACTGTCTCTCTCTCAGGGAGAGTCTGGGAGGGGGAAAGAAGGAGGGGAAGGTGAATTTCCTCTCTGTTTTAAGATTCAAGGAGTTAAATCACAGGGATCTCCCAGTGTTACCCAGGGAGGGGAGAATCTGGTAGGAAGAAAGGAGGGGGGAATGGTTTATTTCCCTTTGTTGTGAGACCCAAGGGGTTTTGAGTCTTGGGGTCCCCAGGGAAGGGTTTGGGGGCCAAAAAGTGCCCCAAAACACTATATTTTTGGGTGGTGGCAGCTCTATCATTTCTAAGCGAGTAATTAAGCTTAGGGGGGTTCATGCTGGTACCCCATCTTTTGGACGCTAAGGTTCAGAGTGGGGGTTCATATGGTCTAAAGGCCACTGAATGGCCTTTGGACCAGGCCCCAGCAGAGAATCTGATCCAATGGATCTGAAGCCAGAATAGTCTCTGTAAATTAATTTGGAGCCACACACTCACAATGGAAACCTGATTTTTATGCTCACCCCTTTAGGGAACAGAAACATCACCGTGCACCTGTGGAATTAGGGGCTGTGCATTTAAGGACAGAGGTTCCCATCGGACAGAGTCTGGGTGGGACACTGTGAAGCTCTTGTTATGCAAAGCCAGCTGGAATCGGACACAAGACAGCATAACTCAGCTCCTGCAAACACAGGGTCCCTAACCGCGGAGCAATCACCGAAGAACACCACGTGGTGCCAGGAGTAAAACGAACTGCTTGCCCCTTCCCTTGGATACCAGGAGCTCTCATTGCGTCAGGGAATGAAGGGCTCCTTTGTTAATTTATGATCTGTGCTAGTCTTATACGATACATAAGGCGTTTCAGAAGAGATTTTCCTAGGGAAGGACACAGGTGAAGGAAGCTTATGGGCTGAGATGGATTAGTACAAGCAGCAGGACTCCCAACCTTTTTGCCGCCAGGGGGTTAAGTAAGTGACTCTAAAATCAGAAAGCAAGTTGCTACCCGTGGCCATTTGTAGCCACTTTCCCTCCTCTCTGAAATTTCTATGCCTCTCCGGAGTGCCAAGTCTTTCAGCATTTCCTGACAGGCCTCTGCCTTTTCTTGGTTCTTATATTGTTCATCTGGAAAAGCACTGCGGGGTAAAGTTCAAACAGAACATGCAAATGGCCATACTGGGTCACACCAATGGTCCATCTAGCCTGTATCCTGTCTTCCGACAATGGCCAATGCCAGATGCTTCAGAGGCAGTGAACAGAACAGGGCAACTTATCAAGTGATAGTCTGTCATCCAGCCCCAGCTTCTAGCAGTTAGAGGTTTAGGGACACCCAGAGCAAGGGGTTGTATCCCTGACCATCTTGGCTAATAGCCATGGATGGACCTGTCCTCCAGGAATTTAGCTAATTCTTTTTTGAATGCAGTTTTACTTTTGGTGTTCAAAACATGGGTGCCAACTTTCCCCAGTGCCGGTGGGAGCTTGCGCCCCCCCACCCCGGCCCTGCCCCCACCTCATTCCAACCTCTTCCCCAAAGTCCCAGCCCCAACTCCACCCCCTCCCTGCCTCTATTGGACTCCTTCCCCAAATCCTCACCCTGGCCCCACCTCTTCCCTGAGCACGCTGCGTTCCTCCTCTTCCCTCTCCCTCTCAGCTGCGCGAAACAGCTGTTTTGCGGAGCAAGAGCTGGGAGCTAGCGGGGGAAAGCAGGCATGCAGCGCGCTCAGGGGAGGAGGCGGAGTGGAGGCAAAGGTGGACTCGGGCGGAGGGGCAAGGTGGGGAGCTGCCAGTGGGTGCTGAGCACCCACCAATTTTTCCCCATGGGTGCTCCAGCCTGTGGAGTCGATGCCTATGGTTCAAAACACCCCAGGCAGGGAAGTTCTATGTCAGGAACATTTTATGGCCTGTGTTGTGCAGGAGGTGAGACTAGATAATCACAGCAGTCCTTTCTGTCCTTAGAATCTGTGATGTTTCATATATTTCAGTCCAAAGTAACTGTACTCTCAAGCCCTCTCAATCTCTCTGCAAATAATAGAGGGATCTGCGGGTGTCCCTACACCTGGCCTTGGATCGTACTGCTCCTATCACAAGGCTGAGCTCACGTTGCAGCCACCGAAATACGAGTGGAAGGTGTCACCCTGAAAAGGCAGTTTTCAAGGGACACAAGGGAATACTGTCTTGCACAGCTTGTTCAGAGCAGTCCCCGGGGGCAGAGGAACACAAAGACTGTCATTGTGCCAAGCCACTTCCTGCAGGGAGGAAGGAGAAGAAGGCTTCCCACCCAATCCCCCTGCACGCCTCTCCCTCCGCCAAGCACAATCAGTGTGAATGCTAAGGGCCCAATCCATTACGCTTGGAAGTCAGTGGGATTCTCACTCATTGGATCAAGCCCTAGGTTTGCATCATGGTATGTTTTACTAACAGCTTCCATGTCTCCCTAATTATTATTTGCATTCCTAATGTTAACACAGTCCAGTGCAGAGTGTTTGGAATAGCTGTGATGTGGGTTTCAGCTACCCCCAGGCAGCTGTTTCCTTTCGCATGTGTGCCTTGCTCTGGGTCTCATGGTAGGTGCCCAGGGGGAAGGGTTACAAAGCATCTCCATTTCTTCGTTACAACCATCAATCACATTCCACCCAATTAAAAATAGGTTGACTAGAACCATGCTTGCTGACCATTACAATTACATGCTCTGTGTGCTTCTGTGCTTTGATCCCTGCTTAACTTCAGTTCTCTGGGGAAGCTCTTGCAAAGTGTAACTTTCATACAGTTTGATTCATCAATGCAGATTCACAGATGGGGAAAAATCTCTGAGGTTATCCTGCCCTGCTCCTAGTCAATGCACTAATAGCAGTATGACTGTAGTGCCTAGGGGTTCCAGCCAAGATCTGTGCTACGAACCGTCCACACGAACACCTGGTGAGAGCCTCCGCCCTTAAGAGCTGACATTTTAAAGAGACAAAGGGAGGGGAGGTCCAAGACTCCAAGGTCATGCTGCGAATCATTGGCAGAGGTGGAAATAGAACCATGTCTTCTAATTCCCTTGCTATAGCCACTGGACCATTTTTCCTCACAAGACAGGACTGTCCACTAGAGTATGATCCATCATCTCTAACCTAGAGGCCAGATCTTCAGCTCCTCTTAAATCCCCTACCCTAGTGGGACAGGCTGAAGACATGCCAGAATAGGACTTCAATGGGAACTGAGAACACTCTGCATCTTGCAGGAACTGCTTAGTTCTTCACAGATTAGGCCCATTGGCTAGAACAGAATTGGGCCTTCAAGGCGGAGCGGAGCTCCTGTCCATGCTCATTTTAGATTTGGTTTTGGTGAGTAGTGAGGACCTCCTAGAAGAAATGGTTGTAGGGGACAACCTTGGTTTAAGCGATCATGAGCTAATTCAGTTTAAACTAAATGGAAGGATAAACAAAAATCGATCTGTGACTAGGGTTCTTTATTTCAAAAGGGCTAACTTTAAAAAATTAAGAAAATTGTTAGGAAAGTGGATTGGACTGAAGAACTTGGGGATCTGAAGGTGGAGGAGGCCTGTAACTACTTCAAGTCAAAGTTGCAGAAACTAGCAGAAGCCTGCATCCCAAGAAAGCGGAAAAAAATCATAGGCAGGAGTTGTAGATCAAGCTGGATGAACAAGCATCTCAGAGAGGTGGTTAAGAAAAAGCAGAAAGCCTACAAGGAGTGGAAGATGGGAGTGATAAGCAAGGAAAGCTACCTTATTGAGGTCAGAACATGTAGAGATAAAGTGAGAAAGGCCAAAAGCCATGTAGAGTTGGACCTTGCAAAGGGAATTAAAACCAATAGTAAAAGGTTCTATAGCCATATAAATAAGAAGAACGCCAAGAAAGAAGAAGTGGGACTGTTAAACACTGAGGATGGAGTGGATGTTAAGGATAATCTAGGCATGGCCAAATATCTAAACAAATATTTTGCCTCATTCTTTAATGAGGCTAATGAGGAACTTAGGGATAATGGTAGGATGACAAATAGGAATGAGCATATGGAGGTAGATATTACCACATCCGAGGTAGAAGCCAAACTCAAACAGCTTAATGGGACCAAATCGGCGGGCCAAGATAATCTTCATCCAAGAATATTAAAGGAACTGGCACATGAAATTGCAAGCCCATTAGCAAGAATTTTTATGAATTTGTAAACTCAGGGGTTGTACCGTATGACTGGAGAATTGCTAACATAGTTCCTATCTTTATGACAGGGAAAAAAGTGGAGGAAAAAAAAAGGCGGGGGGGGGAAGTGATCCGGGCAACTACAGGACTGTTAGTTTGACATCTGTAGTATGCAAGGACTTAAAATTTTTTTGAAGGAGAAAGTAGTTAAGGACATTGAGGTCAACGGTGACTGGGAAAAATTACAACATGGTTTTACAAAAGGTAGGTCATGCCAAACCAACCTGATCTCCTTCTTTGAGAAGGTAACAGATATTTTAGACAAAGGAAACGAGTTAATCTAATTTACCTCAATTTCAGTAAGGCATTTGATATGGTTCCACATGGGGAATTATTAGCTAAATTGGAAAAGATGGGGGTCAGTATAAAAACTGAAAGGTGGATAAGGAATTGGTTAAAGGGGAGACTACAACGGGTCGTACTGAAAGGTGAACTGTCAGGCTGGAGGGAGGTTACTAGCGGAGTTCCTCAGGGATCGGTTTTGGGACCAATCTTATTTAATCTTTTTATTACTGACCTTGGTACAAGAAAGTGAGAATGTGCTAATAAAGTTTGCAGATGACACGAAGCTGGGAGGTATTGCCAATATAGAGAAGGACTGGGATATAATTCAGGAAGATCTGGGTGACCTTGTAAACTGAAGTAATAGTAATAGGATGAAATTTAATAGTGAAAAGTGCAAGGTCATGAATTTAGGGATTAACAACAAGAACTATTGTTATAAGCTGGGGAGGTATCAGTTGGAAGTGACAGAGGAGGAGAAGGACCTCAGAGTATTGGTTGATCACAGGATGATTATGAGCCACCAATGTGACATGGCCATGAAAAAAGCTAATGCGGTCTTGGGATGCATCAGGCGAGGTATTTCCAGTAGAGATAAGGAGGTGTTAGTACCGTTATACAAGGCACTGGTGAGACCTCATCTGGAATACTGCCTGGTCTCCCATGTTTAAGAAGGATTAATTGAAACTGGAACAAGTTCAGAGACGGGCTACTAGGATGATCCAAGGAATGGAAAACCTGTCTTATGAAAGGAGACCGAAAGAGCTTGGCTTGTTTAGCCTAACCAAAAGAAGGCTGAGGGGAGAAATGATTGCCCTCTATAAATATATCAAAGGAATAAATACCAGGGAGGGAGAGGAATTATTTAAGCTCAGTACCAATGTGGACCCAAGAACAAAAGGATATAAAGTGACCATCAGGAAGTTTAGACTTGAAATTAGATGAGGAGTGAAGTTCTGGAACAGACTTCCAAGGGGAGTAGTGAGGGCAAAAGACATATCTGGCTTCAAGACTAAGCTTGATAAGTTTATGGAGGGGATGGTATAATGGGATAGCCTAATTTTGGCAATTAATTGGTCTTTGACTACTCGCGGTAAATATGTCCAATGGCCTGTGATGGGATGTTAGATAGGGTAGGATCTGAGTTACTACAGGGAATTCTTTCCTGGGTGCTGGCTGATAAGTCTTGCCCACACGCTCAGGGTTTAGCTGATCGCCATATTTGGGATCGGGAAGGAATTTTCCTCCAGGGCAGATTGGTAGAGGCCCTGGGGGGGTTTCGCCTTCCTCTGCAGCCTGGGGCATGGGTCACTTCCTGGGAGACTCTGCACCTTGAAGACTTTAAACCATGATTTGAGGATTTCAATGGCTCAGACACAGGTTTGATACAGGAGTGGGTGGGTAAGATTCTGTGGCCTGCGTTGTGCAGGAGGTCAGACTAGATCAGGGGTCAGCAACCTTTCAGAAGTGGTGTGCCGAGTCTTCATTTATTCACTCTAATTTAAGGTCTCGCATGCCAGTAATACATTTTAACGTTTTTAGGTCTCTTTCTATAAGTCTATAGCATATAACTAAACTCTTGTTGTATGTAAAGTAAATAAGTTTCTTAAAATATTTAAGAAGCTTCATTTAAAATTAAATACAAATGCAGAGCCTCCCAGACTGGTGGCCAGGACCCGGGTAGTGTGAGTGCCACAGAAAATCAACTCGTGTGCCGCCTTCAGAACACATGCCATAGGTTGCCTACCCTTGGACTAGATGATCATAATGGTCCCTTCTGACCTTAAAGTCTATGATTCTATAAGTCCCACTGACCTCAGAGCTCCACACTACAGGAGGGTAAACAAGTTGGCAATGAATCATTTAGTCCTTTATTTTCATGGCTTTTAATTTATCCAGAAAGAGTTTGCAAAATTCCAGTTTAGTCCAAAAATGTTGTGAGTTTTATTTCCCAGGTTGATTCTTAGGTTGGACGTACTTCTTGAAGGAGGCGTTGCAAAGACTAGCTGTTCGCTGCTGGTAGGTCATGTAAGTCTCATTTTTTCCCATGATTGGATGGTAGTTGCTGTTTGTATTGCAGTGACACCTAGGAGCCCAAGTAATGGCCCAGCACACGTTGTGTTACATGCTGTACACATACAGAAAAAAAAGAGACAGCCCCAAAGAGCTTCTAGTCTTAAGTAAAAAGTAACTAGCCAACAAAACACAGATTTCAAAAGCCATGTTCATACTGCATTGGGCTAGTTGTGCAATTTTAGATGATTTTCTTAACTTATCATTCACTCTTCATAAGTATTTATACCAATACATCTTGACGGATGGAATATTGACTTCAACGGGTATGGAAAGAGATCAGCATCGTGCAAGCTTATAAGAGAAACAAAATCCTTTAAAAACAAACTCCTTTGCTAGCCAGGGCTTTTTCCCCGCCCGCTTCTAACTTCTTACTGATATTAAGTCCAATAGGTTTTAGTAGGGATGAAACCAAGGAGGGTTGTGTAGAAATTATTTAAAAAACCTATAAATAGAATTTAATAGCGAATGAGATCCTTTATATAGAATTTTTAAAACAGTCTTATAAATTTGCACATTTAGATTCCTATAGCAATTCAAGGTTGCTTTTAAAAACTGCTTAAACACTATAAAATATTTTCCATAGAAACATAACCACTTTACTCTCACTCCTCATGAAAAAGGCTAAACAAGGCTGCTTCTTGATTTCCTCCTTTAGGTTCTCAGTACAAAGTAGAATTAAAAATCTGATGCTATAGTAGAATAAGGGGGACTAGAGGAAAAGTGCCAGGTTGCAGGAGGAATCTACTTCAGTATAATACCAACTGTAGAACACCTGGTGAAAGCCTCTGCCACCAAGAGCTTACTTTCTAAAGAGACAAGACAAAGGGAGAGGAAACAGAGGGACGTAAAGAGGAGAACCATATAATCATAGAAGATCAGGGTTGGAAGTGACCTCAGGAGATCATCTAGTCCAACCCCCTGCTCAAAGCAGGACCAGCGCCAACTAAGGTCCAAGACTATCTAAGGTCATGCTGTAAATCACTGGCAGAGGTGGCTGGAAATAGAATCCAGGTCTTTTGATCTTCAGGGGCCAGGCCTGGCTGTAGAGGCCTCTGAAGGTATGCCTACATTGCAAGTAGACAGGCACGGCTGGCCCGTGCTAGTTGACTCAAGCTTGAAGAATAGGTGCTGGAACAAGGGTTGCTGATGGGGCTGCCGCACCTCTTGGCCTGAAGTGGTTTTCATCATGTACAGGGTTTATAGTTTGGTTCAGTGGCTCTCAGTACCAATCCCAACACAGGGCTGGATTAAGGTTATGAGGGGCCTAAGGCAAATTGGAGGGAAAGGCCTAAGTATGAATTACATATCGCAAAGAAAAATTATGAAATCAAATATTTATCTATATGCATAGTTACGTATTATTTATTTACGTCAAATTAACAAGTTTATTCTACTCTCACTACATTCAACTCTTCAAACAAACCATTTCCCCCACCCAACTTTAGCTGTGGCAAAGTCATGAATGATGTCATCATAATTCAAAGACCTGACGATTGCATTCTCAGTGTTCAAGAGGTACAAAGCACTGATATGCTCTTGAGTCATGGTGGATCGGAGGACATTTTTGACCCTTGTTAGGCCTGGTCTACACTGCGGGAGCGGGGGATCAGTCTAAGATACGCAACTTCAGCTATGAGAATGAGCTATGAGAACCTCCCATCCTCACAGCATGGGATTGACGGCCGCAGCTCTCCTGTCAACTCCGCTTCTGCCTCTCGCTCTGATGGAGTTCCAAAGTCGACAGAAGAACGTTCATGGATCGATTTATCGCATCTAGATGAGACTCGATAAATCAATCCCCAATAGATCGATCACTACCCACCAATCCGGCGGGTAGTGTGGACGTACCCTTAGAGAAGAGAAGGGAGGATGGAGAGGATAAATTGAATTTGCAATCTTGATAGATTAATTTGTACAAAACAATATCAATGAGACAAATTTCTGACGGCCTCACTCAGCTGTAACTTCAGTATGGAATGGAGAACCTACAGTAGGGCCTAAAAATAGGAGAGCTTAAAAATTGGAGAACATAAGGTTACAGCTTTATTACCCTATGGGTTAATCCGGCCCTGCCCCCCTATACAAATTGTTCCAGCACACCTGCTTGTTGGGCCTGGGCTGCCAGGCTGTTTAGTTGTGGTGTAGACATTCTGAGCTCTGGGACCCTCCCATCTCATGGGGGCCTAGAGACCAACCCCGAACCTGAACATCTTAACCTCTTGGCATTAGCCCTGGCCTCTATGTCTGCTTAGCAAAGATCTTTCCTACAGTAATCTGCCTGCCTGCTGCATCACTTATTGCTAACAAAACAGCTGCAGCTGAACATTGTAATGCTTTAGCTGAGGCTGACAGAAGGAATTAACTATTGCCAGGTTAAAAAATGAAACTGCCTGGGCTCAGTCTGAAAATGTGGCTACACTTACAGTTGTACAGCGCTGGGAGTTACAGCTGTCTTCGTACAGCTGTGTAGGAAAAGCGCTGCAGTGTGGCCACACTGACAGCTACCAGCGCTGCAGTGTGGCCACATTTGCAGCGCTGTTGGGAGTGGTGCATTGTGGGCAGCTATCCCAGCGTTCAAGTGGCTGCAACGTGCTTTTCAAAAGAGGGGGGTGAGGGAGAACGTGGGGGAGAGAAAGAGTGGATTTTTGGATCTGTCAGCTCCCTGCCTTGCAAGTTCTAAGGACTGGAACATACACATCACCAACCTGCAATCAATTTAAAAATTTCGAGCCCTTTCCCCACCCCTCTCTTATTCACTAAATGCAAATTATGCACTCCTAAATAGCCTTCAGACCACATAAGCAGCTGCTCAACACGGACTCCACCCTCCCTCTCTGCCGTGTGACTTCTCTCTTCAAGCAAACAGCTGTGAACTTTCCAAAGCAATTCCCCTGCCTGCCTCCACTCGCTGGAGCAAAGAGCAGCTGTGTTTGTTTTTTAGATCAGCAGCTCGGGGGAGCTTGGAGTTCAGCCATTCTTCCGGTTTGTTGTGAGCAGGCATTCTGGGATACCTCCTAATACCCTGCAAGCCAATAGCAGCGCTTTTGGTGGCCACACTTGATGAACAGCGCTGCATCACCAGCGCTGCAATCGTTACACCCCAAGCAGACCAGGTGTACAGCCAGCGCTGCAGGCAGGGAATTGCAGCACTGGATGTGCCTTGCAGGTGGTGGACAGTTACTAAGTTGCAGCGCTGTAAATCCACCGCCAGCGCTGCAACTCTCCAGTGTAGCCAAGCCCTGAAAGGAAACTGGGGTGGAACCGAATTCCCCTCATTAAAATGAATTACTTGCAAATTATGATCGTAATGCTCTCTGCTTCTGTAGCGAATAACAATACTCAGAAGGCAGCACTGTCAACGTGCTTAGCAAATACTAATCAGCCTCCCAACACCCTGGCAGGTCAAAGAGTACTGAGTCTGATTCTGATCTGAGTGACGCTAGTGTAAAAATCAGAATTCATGGAATATCACACCCAGCGAGAGTGAGATCAGACTTGGCGCCTGGCTATTTTGCGCATGAATTGTTACTGGCATGTTTCTGTAGTCGTGCAGGTTGCTTATTAAAATAATGAACACTAAGGCCTGATCCTGCAAGTACTTGCTATTACACGTAGTGCTTACTGCTGGGTGTAGCCCTACCAAAATCAATAGGCGCCATTGGGACGCCTCTCAGTACTAACAGCTGTAACAGGTAGTAAGCATTTGTAGGCTCAAGTAATATACAAACCAATGAACTAACTCAATGCAGCTTAAGCCAATGGTTCTCAGCCAGGGGTATTCAGAGGTCTTCCAGGGGGTACATCAGCTCATCTAGATATTTGCCTCATTTTACAACAGGCTACATAAAAAGCACTAGGAAAGTCAGTACAAACTAAAATTTCATACAGACAGTGACTTATTTATATTGCTCTATATATTATGCACTGAAATGTAGGTGCAATATTTATATTCCAGTGGATTTCTTCTGTAAGCAAGTGGTTTTTAAGTGAAGTGAAACTTGGGGTAAGCAAGACAAATCAGACTCCTGAAAGGGGGTACAGTAGTTTGGAAAGGTTGAGAGCCACTGGCTTAAGCAGTGTTTCTCAACCTTTTTGATACCATAGACCGGTTTGCTGCCTTCCTAAACCGTGCCAGGGAGATCTCAGGGACCAGTGCCCATCCACGGACTGGTCTTTGAAAAACACTGGCTTAGAGGATCTTGGCTCTTTCCACACCCAGCTGGGGTTTTTTTTGTTTTGTTTTATTAAAAAAACTTCAAATTCTTTCCCATTTATTTTACACTTAGCTGTGTCTCACTGTCCCGTAGTGAAACATACTATTTATATTTATGCTACAAGTTACGTCTCAGATTATGCCAGGTGAGAAGATCAATTCCACTTTGCTGGAAGTTAAAAATGCAATTCAAAGATTTAAATCCAACCACCTTCCTTAATCATGTCTGCTTCATAGACATGAATATTAGCAGAAGCCTGTTTTCAGGCTGCTCACGGGTCTGGAGGCATTTCTGCAGGTTTTTTCTTGTTGCTGGTTGATGTCTTTTAGAACCCCTTGCAAGTGATGCAGTTTACTCAAGTGCTTCTGAATTAGTGCTACTTTCTTCTGTAATTCATTTTTTTGATTTGGAGGCATCCTCTTTAATAACTAGCGCTGGTTTCAGCTGCTCTGAGCAGCATGTTTACGAACGTAGAGGATGCGTCTCTCTCACTGGGTTGTTGTGTGGATTAGTGTCTGCAAAGTGCTTTCAGAGCCCCAAGCACAAGACGGTATATAGGTGTGTGGTATTATTGTTTTTGTGCTAGGGACTGAGGGGGCAGCATGCTGTGAAGGAGACTGTGTAATATCACCATGGTGAATATAACGAGGCCAGCCACCTCCATGTGCCCCTTCCTGACTTAGAGTCCCACTACTGGCAGGATGCCTCAGTTTCCCCTCTTGGACTGTTTAATAGACTCTTCTGTCCATTCCTGTCCCGTCTCAGATTGTGCTTTATTAAAGCAACAAATATTCACAACAAAATTTTCAAGTCCATCCAAAAGTCCACATGCAACAAAGGTTTCTCTTCCTCCTTGGAACCTTTTCTGCTTTGACAAACCGCCCCCCAGACCACACCTGGCTGGAGTCCTAACTCCCAGGACTGTCTGATAGACCCTGCTCACTCCGAGCCATTTCTGATCCCTGAGCATTCTTCGCTTTGTTTTCTTTCCTTTTTCTTCTTTTTAATGGTGAAGCAGACTTAACTGAACAGTCTATATCTGCCAGTTGTTCACAATCTCTTGCTCTGCCCTGTGTCCTTCAGGTAATGTAACAATCCTAATACAAACCCATTTCCCTGATTTTGTTAAATAACATCACGTAACTTTTGTTACCTTAGGATGTTTGAATTCCTCAGCAAGCTTTTCCCTTTCTTTATCAAAGCCGTTACCGACCCATCAAAGGTGCTCAGTTGTTTCTTCCGCCTTACAGAGTGCACTGGTCCATCTTTGTATCTATTTATTTAAAAAAAGATTTTTGTTTAAGCCACAATGACACTTCATTTTTCCTATCCAGGCCCTGAAGTATGTCATTATCCTCAACTCTAGGGCAAAATTCAAACATTTCTTTTTCCTCTTTTTCTGTTAGTGCAAGCTTTTTGCCATTTCTCTTTTACGTTTTTCTGTACTAGGCTTTTGAATAGGTTAGTTTTATGTCAATCTTTCCATTTCTTACTGCGTTTTTAGCTGCTTTGTCCATCATTTCATCCTGTTATCCCAATATGCACTGAGATCCAAGCTAATGTTACATGTATCCCATCTGTACTAGTTCTGTTATTAGAAATAGAATTTCATTGGTTAAATCACTTTTACATCTTGAAACACCCTTTTTTATTGCCATATTGAGGATCAAATAAAAAAAAAAAAAAAAGACCACCGCTACTGGGCTTACATCCCAGATCCAATTTAATGCTAGCATTATTACTACTAGTTTGGTTGTCATGACAGCTACAACATTGGATATTCTTTTAGATATACTAATTCCAAATTGTGGTATACAATATATTCTTCTTGCACTTTCTGTTTTTCTTTTATGGACCCATCTGCATATGTTTCACAAAACTGACTCCACTTTTCATCTGTATATTTCATTTTTAATACCTACGGGCTCTTTTTATTCTTAAGTAAATCTGAATTCATGTTGGGACACTTTACTTTGCACCCATAACACATTTTCCCATGACTAAAAGTTCTGATATCATTTCGCTTTTCCTTGTCTTTCAACTTCTGTATCCACGCTGTCATTCGAATGGCATGTGGAGTTCTAACATCATGTGCAATAGTCCACCTATCAAATTCCTAACAATCCTCATATATTTGGTACTTTCGTTGTTGCCGTTCCCATTAAATTTGGCTCAGAAAGTTAGATTCAGTAGTTTCATTCATAGTGTAACTGGCATTTCACTGGACGCTACCTGTAGCACGCATATAAGTGTTGTAATAAATGCACCTCATGCTATTAGTAGTGCCTGGGCTTGTATTAAATCTAATTTTGTAAGTTCTAATTCTGATGTTCAGCCAAAACCAGTCTGAATAAGGCTCTGGATACTATCAGCAGTGTTTTCTCGCGTACCACCAATCGATCCCAGCAAGACCTTTAAGGAGGTTAATCCTTCCTCTACATTTATCTTTAATAAAGTCTATATGATCCTTCCAAAATAATTTAGTATATAATATTAGCCCTAGGAATGTAAACCCTTTTAACTGTAAGTATTTGTTTTCCATACAGATACCTTTTGCACTCCTTGGTCATTTTCCTTTTTGTAAAGATCAGTCCTTTGGCTTTGGCAATGCAGAACTTGAAACCCCATGCATTTGCTCAGTCAGAAGTCTCTTGTAACACTTTCCTGATTCCCTTTTCTGCCACCTCAATATTCCTGCTCCTAACCTACACAGCACAATCATTTGTGAACAGAAAGACACTCACCTGGCACTGAGTCATTTTGGAAGATCATTTATCGTAATTCTAAATAAGGTTGGGCTGATAACATTTTGTGTGGTGTACTCTTTTTAATATTATATATAGTCAACAGAACTTTCCTAACTCTGACCTGCACGGTGCTTTTACTCAAAAAAGTTTCTAATCCCTCCATACATTCAGCCCCTTACCCCTAGTGCACCTATTTTGAACAAGCATTCCCTCTGTAGCGTGTCATATACCTTTTCAGCATCTAGAAAGACAGCTGCCATGAAACCTCTGTGCCTCACATGTTTTTGTATTTCAGTTTCTAATTTAACAGTGTGATCAATGGTGCTGCTTCACCTCCAAAAACCACTCTGCACTTTATCTATAATGCAATTCTTTTCCATCTAGGCAACCAATCTCCCATTCACCATTCTTCCCATAATTTTATCCAGACAGGATGTAAGGGCAACAAGTCCATCAACGTCCCCTTCTGTGGACAGTATGCCTCATTTCCGTATTGGAATTACTAGTATGTGTATCACTCCTTTTCCCCATACAATATCATATAGTTCAAGAGAACTTTCAAACTGCTTTCAGAAGGATAGTTAAACATTATGTTGCATATATAATCATGGGTGGCAGATTTGTAGAAATTATGGTGGTGCCCAGAACCCGCCACTCCAAACTCCGCCCCCTACCTGCCTAAGGCTCTGGGAGGGGGGTTGGGTGGGGGGAGGAGGTCTGGGGTGCAGGTCCTGGGCTGGGGATTAGGGTGCAGGAGGGGTGCAGGGTGAAGGCTCTCGGATGGAGTTTGGGTGCTGGGTGCAGGCTCCGGGCTGGGGAAGGGGGTGGGTGTGCAGGAGGGGGTGAGAGGTGAAGGTTCTGGGATGGAGTTTGGGGGTGGGAGGGGGTGCAAAGGGAGGGGTTCAAAGGGAGAAGGTGCAGGCTTTGGGAGGGAGTTTGGGGGCAGGAGGGGGTGTGTGGGAAGGGGGGAGTTTGAGAATAGAAGGGGGAGCAGGGGTGAGGGCTATGGGCTATGGATGAGGGGGCTCAGGGCTGGGGCAGAAGATTAGGGTGTGGGGGGATGAGGGTTGGGGATGAGGATGAGGGGTTCATGATGCAGAAGGGGGCTCAGGGCTAGGGCAGAGGATCAGGGTGTGGGGGGATGAGGGCTGGAGATGAGGGGTTTGGGGCGTTGGAGAGGCTCAGGGCTAGGGTAGAAGGGCAGGGTAAGGGTAGCCTGCCCTGCCATTTGTAGATGGGGGGCACTAGGACCCTGGGGCAGCAGACAGCAGTTGCTGCCGGGAGTGGGGCTCCTCATAGGAATGTCCTACAGGGGCAGCACAAGCAGGCATGGGAGAGGCATGTGCCGATCTCTTCCAGGCAGGGAAGCGGCGGGGCAAGGGGGAGACCCACGGGGGCTGGGGCCTGCTCCAGGCAGGGCCGGGGGAGAGACCCAGCTCCAAATATTGGTGGTGCAGAGCCCCCAGCCCTGAATATTGCTGGAGCTCGGGCACCACAAAAGAATATAACCCGCTGCCTATGTATATAATTAGAGCCCTACCAAATTCAAGGACTGTGAAATCTAATCTCCCCCGTGATCACAGGGGAAACCAGCATTTCTCAAACTGGGGGTCCTGACCCAAAAGAGGGCTAGGGGAGCTTTGCAAGGTTATTGTAGGGGGGTTGCGGTATTCCCACCTTTACTTTTGTGCTGCCTTCAGAGCTGGGTGGCCAGAGAGCAGTGGCTGCTGGCTGAGTGCCCAGCTCTGAAGGCAGCGCCACCACTAGCAGCAGCAGAGAAATAAGGGTGGCAAAACCATACTATGCCACCCTTACTTCTGTGCTGCTGCCTTCAGAGTTGAGTCAGGACCCCTACAGTTACAACACCATGAAGTTTCAGATTTAAATAATTAAAATCATGAAATTTACTATTTAAAAAACTTATGACCATGAAATTGACCAAAATGGACCATGAATTTGGCCTGGCCCTATCTATAATTTTTACCTGGGGGTGTATTCTTACTGATATCAATAGCTACCTCAAATAGGGTGACCAGATGTCCCAATTTTATAGGGACAGCCCCGATTTTTGGATCTTTTTCTTATATAGGCTCCTATTACCTCCCCACCCCCGTCCCAATTTTTAACATCTTCTTTCTGGTCATCTTAACCTCAAGTTCCAGCCTACAAAACTATTCATTCAGTATAGTGTTTACTTCCCCTATGTGATAGTTCATGATTTTCTTCAGTGAATTCACTTCTAATCTGCACTTTCATCATTGCCCCTCAGAAAGTTCCTGCTCAAACGTCTACTTTCTTGTTATTGGAACTGACAAAATAGAAGTTCTGATAAGACCCAGGATGTGACTACTCTTAGTCTGAATTCCATTCATTCTTCTAATTTGCCTGCATATTTGTGATGTCTTGGTATCTTTATCTATCTGCCCACAATACTTCCACCAACTCACTTTCTTTGATCTTTTTATAAGTCTTTGTGCTATTGCCTTATTTCTTTTATAGTTCATCAGCAAAAAAACAATGAATAGCAAAAAGCTTTTTTATAGGCTTTGTTCCTTTCTTTAATTACCATTTGCACACATCATTCCAACATGTGGTACTTGAATATCTTAGGTATGGCTACTGTAACTCCTGCTATTAATCCCTTTAACACTCTATCATTGAAATTCTCTAGGTCATCATTCACGCAATGAGTTTTCACCAATTCAGTATTTTTACTTGAAAATAGCTCCCAGTTATTTTTTTTTTAAATATCAGGTGGGTAATTTTCCATCACCTTTAACCTTACTTTCCTCTTGAAATGTAATAAGTATAGGGAAGTTATCACTCCCCATTACTTCTTCCGTTTATTTATTTCCCAGTTGCATCTACTTGCAATATTTGGTGTTATAACTGCAAGGTCTAAATAAGAAAAACTACCTACTATCTGCTGCATTAAAAATAATTGGGGGTGCCACTAGATTGTTTTCACCAATTAACTTCTCTAAGTATGTGCCCTTGTTATCAGTTGTCTTACATCCCCACAATGTATGATGACTATTTAGGTCACCACATATCATATAGGGGTCTTTTGGCATTCTTCACTATTTCTTGCAACCTCAAGCTTTCTAATTTCCTACATGGGTTATAGACTCAGACTCAGACTCTAGGACTGGAAGGGACCTCGAGAGGTCATCGAGTCCAGTCCCCTGCCATCATGGCAGGACCAAATACTGTCTAGACCATCCCTGATAGACATTTATCTAACCTACTCTTAAATATCTCCAGAGATGGAGATTCCACAACTTCCCTAGGCAATCTATTCCAGTGTTTAACTACCCTGACAGTTAGGAACTTTTTCCTAATGTCCAACCTAAATCTCCCTTGCTGCAGTTTAAGCCCATTGCTTCTTGTTCTATCATTGGAGGCTAAGGTGAACAAGTTTTCTCCCTCCTCCTGATGACACCCTTTTAGATACCTGAAAACTGCTATCATGTCCCCTCTCAGTCTTCTCTTTTCCAAACTAAACAAACCCAATTCCTTCAGCCTTCCTTCATAGGTCATGTTCTCAAGACCTTTAATCATTCTTGTTGCTCTTCTCTGGACCCTCTCCAATTTCTCCACATCTTTCTTGAAATGCGGTGCCCAGAACTGGACACAATACTCCAGTTGAGGCCTAACCAGCGCAGAGTAAAGCGGAAGAATGACTTCTCGTGTCTTGTTTACAACACACCTGTTAATGCATCCCAGAATCACGTTTGCTTTTTTTGCAACAGTATCACACTGTTGACTCATATTAAGCTTGTGGTCCACTACGACCCCTAGATCTCTTTCTGCCATACTCCTTCCTAGACAGTCTCTTCCCATTCTGTATGTGTGAAACTGATTGTTCCTTCCTAACTGGAGCACTTTGCATTTATCTTTATTGAACTTCATCCTGTTTACCTCAGACCATTTCTCCAACTTGTCCAGATCATTTTGAATTTTGACCCTGTCCTCCAAACCAGTTGCAATCCCTCCCAGTTTGGTATCGTCCGCAAACTTAATAAGCGTACTTTCTATGCCAACATCTAAATCGTTGATGAAGATATTGAACAGAACCGGTCCCAAAACAGAACCCTGCGGAACCCCACTTGTTATACCTTTCCAGCAGGATTGGGAGCCATTAACAACTACTCTCTGAGTATGGTTATCCAGCCAGTTATGCACCCACCTTATAGTAGCCCCATCTAAATTGTACTTTCCTAGCTTATCTATAAGAATATCATGCGAGACTGTATCAAATGCCTTACTGAAGTCTAGATATATCACATCCACCGCTTCTCCCTTATCCACAAGGCTCGTTATCCTATCAAAGAATGTTATCAGATTAGTTTGACACGATTTGTTCTTTACAAATCCATGCTGGCTATTCCCTATCACCTTACCACCTTCCAAGTGTTTGCAGATGATTTCTTTGATTACCTGCTCCATTATCTTCCCTGGCACAGAAGTTAAACTAACTGGTCTGTAGTTTCCTGGGTTGTTTTTATTTCCCTTTTTATAGATGGGCACTATATTTGCCCCCTTCCAGTCTTCTGGAATCTCCCCCGTCTCCCATGATTTCCCAAAGATAATAGCTAGAGGCTCAGATACCTCTTCTATTAACTCCTTGAGTATTCTAGGATGCATTTCATCAGGCCCTGGTGACTTGCAGGCATCTAACTTTTCTAAGTGATATTTAACTTGCTCTTTCCTTATTTTCTCTTCTAAATCTACCCTCTTCCCGTAAGCATTCACTATACTAGACATTCCTTCAGACTTTTCAGTGAAGACCGAAACAAAGAAGTCATTAAGCATCTCTGCCATTTCCAAGTCTCCCGTTACTGTTTCCCCCTCCTCATTGAGCAGTGGGCCTACCCTGTCCTTAGTCTTCCTCTTGCTTCTAATGTATTGATAAAAAGTCTTCTTGTTTCCCTTTATTCCCATAGCTAGTTTGAGTTCATTTTGTGCCTTTGCTTTTCTAATCTTGCCTCTGCATTCCTGTGTTATTTGCCTATATTCATCCTTCGTGATCTGACCTAGTTTCCATTTTTTACATGATGCCTTTTTATTTTGTAGGTCACGCAAGATCTCAAGGGTAAGCCAAGGTGGTCTTTTGCCACATTTTCTATCTTTCCTAACCATCGGAATAACTTGCTTTTGGGCCCTTAATAGCGTCCCTTTGAATAACTGCCAACTTTCCTCAGTTGTTTTTCCGCTCAGTCTTAATTCCCATGGGACCTTGCCTATCAGCTCTCTGAGCTTACCAAAATCCGCCTTCCTGAAATCCATTGTCTCTATTCTGCTGTACTCCCTTCTACCCTTCCTTAGAATTGCAAATTCTATGATTTCATGATCACTTTCACCCAAGCTTCCTTCTACTTTCAAATTCTCAACAAGTTCCTCCCTATTTGTTAAAATCAAGTCTAGAACAGCTTCCCCCCAGTAGCTTTTTCAACTTTCTGAAACAAAAAGTTGTCTGCAATGCAGTCCAGGAACTTATTGGATAGTCTGTGCCCCGCGGTGTTATTGTCCCAACATATATCTGGATAGTTGAAGTCCCCCATCACCACCAAATCTTGGGCTTTGGATGATTTTGTTAGTTGTTTGAAAAAAGCCTCATCCACCTCTTCCGCCTGATTAGGTGGCCTGTAGTAGACTCCCAGCACGACATCACCTGTGTTTTTTACCCTTTTTAGCCTAACCCAGAGACTCTCCACCCTTCCGTCTCCTATGTCCATCTCCACCTCAGTCCAAGTGTGTACATTTTTAATATATAAGGCAACACCTCCTCCCTTTTTCCCCTGTCTATCCTTCCTGAGCAAACTATACCCATCCACACCAACATTCCAGTCGTGTGTATTATCCCACCAAGTTTCAGTAATGCCAATAATGTCATAGTTGTATTTATTTATTAGCACTTCCAGTTCTTCCTGCTTATTACCCATACTTCTTGCATTTGTATAAAGGCATCTAAGATACTGGTTTGATTTTGCCTCCCAGCTTTGCCCTGACCCTCCTTCCTCTCTGCCATTATAGCCCGTGCTCCCTCCTGTTTCCAACCCATCTCCCAGGTCTTGTTCCCCACTTACCTGTGGGCTTTGCTCACCTGTCCCCGTCTAACCTAGTTTAAAGCCCTCCTTACCAGGTTAGCCAGTCTGTGTGCAAATAAGGCCTTTCCCCTCTTCGAAAGGTGAACGCCATCTGTTCCTAGCAGTCCTTCCTCAAGTAGCATCCCGTGGTCGAGGAAGCCAAAGCCCTCCTGGCGACACCATCTTCGCAGCCAGGCATTCACCTCCACGATGCATCTGTCTCTGCCCGGACCCCTACCTTCAACAGGAAGAATCGAAGAGAATACCACCTGCGCTCCAAACTCCTTAACCCGTACTCCCAGAGCCCTGTAGTCACTCTTGATCTGCTCAGTGTCACACCTCGCAGTATCATTTGTGCCCACATGGATGAGTAGCATGGGATAGTAGTCAGAAGGCCGGATAATCCTCGACAAAGCCTCTGTAACATCTCGGATACGGGCCCCTGGCAGGCAGCATACCTCCCGGGATGAACGGTCAGGGCGACAGATGGGTGTCTCCATCCCCCTCAGTAGAGAGTCTCCAACCACCAATACCCTACGTTTCTTATCAGTGGTGGCAGCAGACCTCCCAGCCTTAGGGGTACGAGGCTTCACCCCCTTAACTGTTGGGGGTGATTTCTTCTCTCCTGTATCTTTTACCACAACAGGAGGGTTTGCAGCAGCGGTGGAGCACCGCCCGCTGCTAGAAGTAATCAGCTGGCTGTGTCCACCCTGAGCCTCCTCCTCCACTGGTGTGTCAGGTACACCCTGAGGCATCTCCTCTTCCACTGGAGTGTCAGTAGTCCTGTCAACTGGGACAGCACCATCAGCTATCTCCACATGGATACTGTCCAGGAATTGCTCATGGACATGGATGTTCCTCAGCCTGGCCACCTCCTCCTGTAGCTCTCCCACCTGTTGCCTGAGAGATTCCACCAGTAGGCACCTTTCACATTGGATGCCACCCCCAGCCTGGATATCAGTAAGTGGAAATTGCAAATTACAGTCTTTGCAAGCCCACACCAGAATCTGGGTAAAAGCATCCATGCTTTGGTGCTCTGTCTGGCTACAGGCGCAGGTGGAGGAGACAGAAGCAGTGCTGGCACAGGTGTTGCAGGTCCTCCTCACCATTGTAAGCCTCCCTCTGTCAAACTCTCAAATTCCCGTCTACAGCTCTCTGTCCACTCCTCTTTGCTGTAAACAGAAAGGTTTTTGATGTGGCTCAGGTTATGAGTTCAGGGGACCAATGGGTCGCAGATGAGACCAACAAGGGACGCCCCCTCCCAAACTCCCTTGCAAAACTCCCTGTTAGCAGCTCCTGTTTGCTAAGCTCCCTGGCCGCTTGTGCGCAGCTTTATAAAGCCCTGGCCTGAGTGAATGCCCCGCCCACTGGTTAAGGCTCAGCCAATTACCAGAGGCTTCTAGCTTTCAAACCTTTCTAGTAGCTCCACCTCCAACTGCCAGCTACAGCACACGGTCCTTCAAACAAACAAACCACACAGACTGACAAACACAAGCTCAGCACACAGCAAGTAACCCCCAAACACACACACAAACCCAAACACTGCAGACAGTCACTTACCCCACAGATGCTGTATGTGCTCCTCCTTCACCTGGAGAACTCCCTTGCAAAACTCCCTGTTAGCAGCTCCTGTTTGCTAAGCTATAGGTAGTGTAAACCCTTAAAGGGCAATTTCTGTTCTGCACTGGGATTTCATCAGCATTATATTCAAGACTTATATTTTTGTTCTCTAATGCCATGTAGTTTAATCTTTCCCTTATGAAAGTACAAATGCCTAATCCTCTTCCTAGTTTTTGATCTTATCGAAAGGCCACAGACCCTGGAATTTTAAAAGCAAGCTTTTTAACCCACCATGTTTACTGCATACATATGGCATCTGGTTTAGTTTTCATATCCAGGATATTTTCTTTTGGTTCTTGACCACACACTATCAAACTGTGTGTAGCCCATTTGCATGGTTGCCTCCTGCTGCTCTTTGTAGGGCAATCGCCATGCTCTCTCCCAGGTGTTGCTCATTCTCTAATCAGGCTTAGGGGGCAAGCCATGCTGTTACAGTGAGTTCTTCTAAGGGTGCTGCAGTGCGGGCTACAGAGGTGTGAACTGTAAAGCACACTAACCCATTGTGCTTTAACTGTCACGTGCAGATCTGTTGGCATGAACTAAAAAGTTTACATTGATGTAAACTGGGCTACATTAACCTGCACTGGGTACCTTTCAGTTTGTGCCAACCAGGTCTCCCTACCCAGGGCAACGTTAGAACATGCTACAATTCACACACCTGTAGTCTATCCTGCAGCAGCACGTAGACAAGCCCTAAGTGAAGGCTTTTGAGGAATCATATGAAAGGTGTGATCTGTGTTCGAAACAATAGCTGCCTTTTAAATTTTGCTCTGGGGAATTTGCACTGGTACAGCTTCACAGATTGTTTGCTACTTTGATTCATGTAGCACCAAAGGGTTGATTGTAATGACACTAATTCATTGCTATCCTAGGGCCTGATTCTTTTTGCCCAGCACCTTCGACAGTCATCTGCACTCATCAATCCAAAGTGGATGTAAAAACACTTCTATTCTGATCTGGTAACATTTGACACTCACTGTGCACTGAAAAAAGAACGAGGAGTACTTGTGGCACCTTAGAGACTAACACTTCATCAGATGCACCAGTGTCGGCACATGCACCAAGCACAGAGCAATGGGAGTCAGGCTTATTAGCACTGGTGAGCTGCATGAGTGACTTCATAGTAATACTTAGCTCTTATACAGTGCTCTTCATGAGATCTCACAGCCCATTATAAATGAGGTCAATATCTTTACCCTCATTTTACAGATGGGGAAACTGAGCCACAGACTGGGGGAGTGACCAAGGACCACCAACAAACCAGTGGCAGAGGCAGGAATAGAACCTAGGCCTCCTGCAACTGTCAAGTATTCCAGGCAATCTGCACTAGGCAACGCTGCCTCCCTTGGTTCAGTTTAACCAGGTGCAAGTCACTCTTTCCACTACTACAGTGCAACAACACAGGTGGTTCTCCCTGTTGCAGCATCAGTGCAAAACCTGCAGCACACACAAATCCTCAGTTATCCCAGTGTAATTCCATTGCCTTCAGTTGAATTGCTCGGAATTTACACAGATGTAAGAGTGAGCAGAATTTGGCCAGGAATTAATTTCCCATCCTTCCGAGGATGCTTTGGTTTTTGATTTTTTAACATAGGCCTCTCTCTTTCTCCAGAGGAATGAATTATTTGTGCTCATCACAATCTCTGGGATTAAATCACTGGCTGCTGGAATCCGTATTTAGCTCCACTTTGCCCAGCCAATGACCTCAGGCCTGACTGTATAGGGCCTCCCACTGCAAAGGATCAGAGATGATAAAGCTGTCTCTACGTTAACTTCCTCAGTTCTGAACCTCTCCTGGGCAGGGGAATCCCAATACCACCACTAGTCCACATTGTCTCCAGAAGTAGAAGATGTCGGCTGAAAGCTCAGTGAATGTGAAGGATGGGGCTGGCTTCCCTCAGGTACAGGGATTTTATTTTCTAACCGTCTATTCTCATCCTCCTAGCTAGGAGCTAGTAATAGGTTATGGTGCACTTGCTGCATCCCAGTGTAACCTGAAGGCTCCCCAGATGGGACACATGGGTATTCATTTGATTGAAGATTTGCTACCTAGGATAGGAAGTGACCTGGATATTAGATACATCTCGGCTTGACCTGGATAGCAGGAGATCATTTGACTAGTCCTGGTGAAATAATAGTAAATGATTACTTAAGAGTGTTAAATGACTTCTTTAAAATTCATAGGATTGTGTTAAATTGGGAGTTATCAAAGCCTTTTTCTAATGGGCAAATTTCCAGGGTAGATTTAAATGTCTACAGCATGATCTTTTCTTACAGCAGCCTTACAGGAAACCAATGAGAGCAAAATTCGTAACTGAAGGGAGACAGAGGGAAAGTTTTGTTTAGCGGGTTGAAACTCTTGGTTGTGGGTGCGGGTACATGAGATTGGCAGGTGCATGATATTGACAGGCACTCTCCATCAATGCAGGAGGATGCTGTTGTTTAGCTATACTATCCAGCTGAGTTTCAGACTTTCATTCAGGGAAACTTTGACAAGTGGCCTGATTCTGTGATTTCAAATTCTGATTCAGGGTCTAGTTGCTTTTTGCCAGACCTGGCCAAGAAAACAGCAATGTCTCTTTGGTAGCAAAAATGACCTGCAATCTCTCAGCAAAAGCTAGGAATATTGATGAGTTTTACTCAGATGTCTATTTTGCCATCTTTTGGGGGCAATTTATTCATTCCCCCTACTCCCCAGCAGGATGGCACTTCTGTCTGTCTGCATAAACTGCTTTGTTTTTGCAAAAGACAAGAAAACAGAGATATATTTTTTCATTAAGCCATAAAATTATGATTCCACACACACACACACACACACACACACACACACACACCAGCCCAGAGAATTTTCAATGCAGCAATTTCTTTTGGGACAGGACAGCACAGCTGTGGCTAAATTATTCTTGCTGATAAGCAGCGTGTGTGTCAGTTGCAAGAGAAGATTGCAAATCAAGACTCCTGGCTTCTGTCTCCTCTTGAGCCATTGACTCACCATGTACATGGCTGTCACTCTGCCTCTGTGCTCCAGATTCCCCACTCGTGCAGTGAGGGTGTTGATCCTGACTCACCTTGCAGAGGTGTTGTGAGAATTAATTAAGGCTTGTAAGGCACTAGGAGACCCTCAAACGAAAGGGTTACCTATGTGCATGCACTGTATTATTACAACTCTGTGGAAACAAACACACTCATTCACTGCCTGGTAGACAAGCTTAGCCATTAACATACTTTCAAACACTTTAACCAACTTCTTTGAGTACCTCATGTGCTGAAACAACACCATTCTTAGCCAAGGAGTGAAAATAGATTTAAATTCACCCCCCCCCCGCCCCGCCCCGAAAAAAAATTAATTGTTTTTGTCTGGCATCTTCAAAGAGGTTACACGTCTCACTCCCATTAAATTTTATTGGATTCAGGGGTCCTAACTCCTTAGGCTCTTTTTAAAATCCCAGCCTTTCATTTGAAAAAGTGTGTCTGCTAAATATGTAGTTGAGCCTTCTTACTGTGTGGTGAGAGAGCAGGAGAATCTGTCAATCAAAGCAAAGAGTCCAATGCTATTTTCATTAAGTCAATGGCAGTTGTGAGGAGGGCAGGTTTGGGGCCTGATCCAAAGCCCATTGAAGTCAAAGGAAAGACTTCCACAGACTGTCCCTCCGCTGGATGTTGGATCAGGTCTGTGACTCCCAGAGGGCCCAATCCTGCGCCATGGAAGTCAGTGGGAGTTTTGCCTCTGTCTTCAGCAATGCAGGCTAGGGCTGGCTCTTGAACGCCGCTAAAAGGCAGAAATGTGGCCCTTTGTAACTGAGCTTTTATTACCCAAATGCACTGGCGCTTTCATAGCTCACAGAATTGCTCTAAGAGCTGTGAGCACCTGGAAGCGCACATTCTTAGCTGGCGAGAGTTGGCATTGCTCCACTGAAATTATGCTGCAAATCCTAAGTGGAGTACTTTGCATTTGTCCTTGTTGAATTTCATTCTACTGACTTCAGACCATTTCTCCAGTTTGTCCAGATCATTTTGAATTTTAATCCTATCCTCCAAAGCATTTGCAACCCCTCCCAGCTTGGTATTGTCCACAAACTTTGTAAGTGTACTCTCTATGCCATTATTGATGAAGATATTGAACAGAACCAGACCCAGAACTGATCCCTGCTGGACCGCACTTGTTATGCCCTTCCAGCTTGATTGTGAACCACAGATAACTACGCTCTGAGAAATGTTTTCCAGACAGCAGGTAAGTTGCCTCAAACCTGACTCATAGGGCTCACCTCAAGAAAGGAAGAAGAGTCCACAATGCGCCAACCTCTACTGGAGTGGCTGCCACTTAGTGCCTATTGTGCTCTGGACACGTGGCCACTGACTGCATATTTAGACAATATTTACAATGCAAATTAAGTCAACAAAAGTACATGAGGTTTCAGCCATTCCTCAGGGAACAGAGGGGATTTTCTACTGGTGTCAGGCTTCCTAAGAGACTGTTCCTTTTATGTGTCTTTGAAAATCAGGTGCAGCTGTCCCGCCTCCTTTATTGAGCTCCCAAGAGAAACCCCTCTGGGTTCAGGTTTCCAACCAAACAGACTTGTTGCTTCGCTACACTAAAAAATCTGGGATGGGGGTTGCCATTACCACAAGGGGCCCCTTTTGGGTCCAGATGGGTCTTTACCATTCATCATGCTCAGACAAAGCTGTAATTAGAATTTCTGCGGGAAACAAGATAGGGAAATTGGAGTGATTGCCCTTTGGTCTAGATTATTTCCTTTATTCTCTTCTGCACTTCCAGCAGCAGAACTTTCCTTCATTTCACCTGCAGAGTCTGATAGATAAGGCCCTAGTTGAGGGGTCCATAGGTGACACAAAGGCTAAAATGAAGAGGGCCTATCTGATCTAAATCCAGATTTAAAACTCAAATGACTGTCTCACATTCATAACCATCATGTCCTCCAGTCTGCAGGTCTTCTAAATGACCAAGGATTTGCAGGTAAGCAGGAAGTGAGGTCACCATGTCTCACAGGATGGGTAACAACTTCCTGGCTGTGGTGCTGGGTCAGGAAAGTGCCTGAGATATTCTGCAAATCTCTTCTTTCCATGGCACATGCTTGAGTTTAAAGAGAAGTTTGCATTGAATGTGAAGTGATTGAATGGCAGATGATGCTAAAGCAAAGCTCTGTCATTTGTGGCACATTAGACCTAAACTAAGCACTAGGAATGCTGGGATTATATACCCCCTCACCTAATACATATAGGAATGACCAAGTAGGTCATGCTGGTGTGGGAGTGGGACTATTCATGAAAGGAAGCAAAGAGTCAAATATAGTAAAAATCTTCAAACTGTACCGTAGAATCTCAATGGATAGAAATTCCAGCTTGACCAGTAAGAGCATAGCAGTAGGAATAGCCTACCAACCACCTGACCAGCATGGTGACAGGTTATTGTGAAACGCTGAGAAAGATTAGAAAGGCTATAAAGGCAGAAAACGTAATAATAATGGGGGATTTCAACTATCCTTACACTCACTGAGTCTGTCACCTCAAGAAGGAATAGAGATAGAGTTTCTAGATACCATTATGAATGCATCTTGGAGCAGCTTGTCTTGGAACCCACGGGGCGGGGAGGCAATTCTTGATTTAGACCAAAGTGGAGCATGAGGATCTCATCCCAGAGGTGAATCTAATGGATCTGCTCAGTAATAGTGACCATAGTGAAATTTAATTTAACATTCTTGTGGGGGCAAAATGCCAAAGAAACTTACCATATTAGTATTTAACTTCCAAAAAGGGAACTATGCAAAAATGAGGAAGCTAGTTAAACAAAAATTAATTAGGTATCATCACAAGAGTAAAATGCCTGCAAAGTGCAAGAAAGCTATTTAAAAACACAATAATAGAAGCTCAAACTAAATGCATACCCCAAATTATTTATATTTAGAGTATATATATATATATATAAGCAGTAAGAGGATTAAAAATATGTCACCGTGGCTAGACAGCAGAGTGAAAGAGGTAGCTAGTTGCAAAAAGGCATCCTTTAAAACTGGAAGTCAAATCCTAGCGAAGAAAATAGAAAGGAGCACAAACTCTGACAAGTCACATGTGAAAGTGTAATAAGGCATGTCAAGCAAGAATGTAAAGAGAAATCAGATAAAGACACAAAGAATAACAGCAATTTATTTTTAGTACCTCAGAAGCAGGAAGCCTGCCAAACAGTCGGGGTCACTGAACGATCGAGGTGCTAAAGGAGCACTCAAAGAAGACAAGGCCATTGTGGGGAAGCTAAATGAATTATTTGCATCGGTTTTCACAGTAGAGGATATGATGTACATCCCTACACCCACGCCATTCTTTTTAGGTGACAGATCTGAGGAACTATCCCAGATTGAAGTGTCAGAAGAGGAGGTTTTGGAACAAATTGATAAATTAAACAGTAATATGTCACTGGGACCAGCTGGTATTCACCCAAAAGTTCTAAAGAAACTCAAATATGAAATTACAGAACTTTGGTATGTAAACTATTAAATTAAATCAGCCCTTGGCACTGGCCACTGTTGGAAGACAGGATGCTGGGTTTGATGGACCTTTGGTCTGATCCAGTATGGCCCTTCTTATGTACCAGTTGATTAGAGGGTAGCTAATGTAATGCCTATTTTTAAAAATGGTTCCAGAGGTGATCCTGGCAATGACAGGCCAGTAAGCCTGACTTCAGCATGAGGTAAACTGGTTGAAGCTCTTGTAAAGTGCTTCTGGGGAGGGATAGCTCAGTGGTTTGCACATTGGCCTGCTAAACCCAGGGTTGTGAGTTCAATCCTTGAGGGGCCATTTGGGGATTGGTCCTGCTTTGAGCAGGGAGTTGGACTAGATGATCTCCTGAGGCCCCTTTGAACCCTAATAATCTATGATTCTATGACACATAGATGAACACAGTATGTTGGGGTGGATTAACTACAGTGACAAAACCCCTGGTGTCACTGTAGCACAGGTCCACACTGTAGTGAACAAGCAGCTGCACCACTGTCGCATCTGTAGTGTAGACAACCCCTTAGGAATCTGGAGGGGACATTATGCTGAGTGGGGATTGGGTGATGAGTCATTCCTGAGTCACCTCTGAGCCTGACCCACAGAGTGTGATGAGTCAGAGGCAATGACCAGCAGGTGTTTTGATAGGCCCAACACCATTCAGCCAGGGTTCTTCAGCCAATCCACAGGCGAGGATCCTCCTAGGTGATCCCAAAGCTGCTATATAGGACCCTAAGGGAATCTTCCTTCCTGGTCAGCTTAGTATCTTTGCCTGACTGGAAACTCTTCCATTGTCTAGCAGAGGTGCTGGAACCATTTGTATACTAGGGGTGCTGAGAGCCATTGTATATACACATGTATATACATCGCAAACCCTGTCTATAATGGAAACCACTTCAAGCCCAGGAGTGCTTCAGCACCCCTAGTTCCAGCACCTGTGTTGCCTAGTAGTGCTGACAAACTCCTCCTGCTCCTGACAACCTTTGCTCCCCCACCTGTTTCCATACTAGCTAATCCAGAGGCAATATGTGTGTGGGGACGATGCCCCCAGATTTAACAGCTTGGCTTCTACCGAGCATGGTCACACGGACTGAGCATGCTCTGTAACATCTGCTGAAGCCTCTGCCCTCACTCTGCCCTTCCTTGTGCCCCCCACCCCCCACTATCTGCAGGTATGGGTCATCACAGCAGTGTGGCTCGTAGGTCAGCAGGATCTTGGATTTATGCCTTCCAGCACAGCTGAGGGATGAATATGTTCCATTGCTCACTCTGAAGTTCATATGCTTTGTCTGATGTCTGCCCGAGAAACAAATGTAACCAGACCGGTTTTCTATTTCAAACAGTGTAACATGAGCTGGCTGTGCATAGAATTAAAGGTTTCCAGTACATGTATTAGAAAATGCAATGTAAATAAATGGCTGTTTTAAATTTAATGTGTGTGTGGATGTGGAATTAATGAGATGTTGTCAGAAATTATCTGGAGCAGCAATGGGTAGATGTGTCTATAGTAGGTGACTGAATATGAGTAAATCATAGAATCATGGAAGCGTCAGGCTTGAAGGAACCTCAAGAAGTCATCAAGTCCAGCCCCCTGTAATGAGGCAGGATCAAGTAGACCTAGACCTAGACCATCCTTGACAGGTGTTTCTCCAATCTGTTCTTAGAAACTTCCAGCGACGGGGATTCTACAACTTCCATTGGAAGCCTATTCCAGAGTTCAATTACTCATATAGTTGGAAAGTATTTACTAATATCTGACCTAAATTATTTCTTGTCCTACCTTCAGTGGACATGGAGAGCAAGTGATCATAGTCCTCTTTATAAGAGCCCTTCATGTATTTGAAGAAGATCAGGTCTCCTCATTCAGTCTTCTTTTCTCAAGACTAAACATCGCCAGGTTTTTTTTAAACCTTCCCTATTATTTTTGTTGCTCTCCTCTGGACTCTATCCAATTTGTCCACATCTTTCCTAAAGTGTGGTGCCCAGAACTGGACACAGTATTGCAGCTGGGGCCTCATCAGTGTGAGCAAAGCAGGACAATTACTGCTTGTGTAGGCCTTGCCTTACGTACAACTCTCCTGTTAATACACCCTAGAATAATGTTCGCCTTTTTCGCAACTGCATCACATTGTTGACTCATGGTTAATTTGTGATCCACTTATAACCCAAAGTCTCCCACATTTTCAGCCTAAGTGGTTGGTTGGGCCTCTTGGCCCAACTCAGCCCTCTCGGGGCCAGTGTGGGGTGTTGTCAGTTGGCGTGTATGTGCGTGTGTTCTCTCTGTGTGCCATCCCAGCTCTGTGCAGAGATCTGGCTCGGCAGACATCAATAGTACTCCCCAGAAAGACCATGGACTCAGTTGGGTGGCAAAGGCGCTTGGCCAGATTTCTTGCCGATGAAGCATGGTCCTTGTGCCCCATAGTCTCTACAGGTACACTAACACATATATGCTCATGACATCGGACTCAGGTTGGTCAGCATCAGGACTTCTTGCTGCCCTCTTGGCTGGACAAAGGTGCCATGCCTACGATTTCTCTTTTATACATTGATACAAACAAGTTCCATATAACACTCCTGAAGTAGTTCCCAACCCTATACCTTGTACCTGCTGGTTCGAACAAAACGTCTTCATCCATCATCCTATCCTCCCATCCTTGTCTTGCTCGGGGCCAGTGTGTTCCTGGGCCATGTCCCAGGAATGTGCTTACATGAATATCGAGTACTTAGGAGTACCTGTGTTTTAGCAACGCTTGTCATACCTTTGCCTTGTGAACTTGTAAACAACCCTCTGCTTTATGACAGGGCCTGACTTTGGCTCATAGCATGGCCTGGCTTTGCTGCCTGTGATTCCAAGTCTTGCACAAGGCCCCCTGTTCCAGGCTCTCTGCTACATGGGGAGTAATTCCATCTAGACAACATTTCCCTAGTTTGCTTCTGAGAATGTCATGCGGAACTGCCTCAAAAGCCTTACTAAAAACCAAGATATATCATGTCTACTGTTTTCCCCCTATCTGCTAGACCACTAACACTGCCAAAGAAGGAAATTAGGTTGGTTTCGATAGTTCTCTGAAAACATCCACTCAATGTGCAGCGGCAGTCAAAAAAGCTAACAGAATGTTGGGAATCATTAAGAAAGGAATAGATAATAAGACAGAAAATATCATATTGCCTCTCTATAAATCCATGGTATGCCCACACCTTGAATACTGTGTGCAGATGTGATAGCCCCATCTCAAAAAAGATATATTGAACTTGGAAAAGGTTCAGAAAAGGGCAACAAAAATGATTAGGGGTATGGAATGGCTGCTATATGAGGAGAGATTAGTAAAATTGGGATTCTTCAGCTTGGAAAAGAGACAACTAAGGGGGGGATGTGATAGAGGTCTATAAAGTCATGACTAGTGTGGAGAAAGTAAATAAGGAAGTGTTATTTACTCCTTTTCATAACACAATAACTAGGGGCCACCAAATGAAATTAATAGGCAGCAGATTTAAAACAAACAAAAGGAAGTATTTTTTCACACAACACACAGTCAACTTGTGGAACTCCTTGCCAGAGGATGTTGTGAAGGCTATAAGAGGGTTCAAAAAAGAACTAGATAAATTCATGGAGGATAGGTCCATCAATGGCTATTAGCCAGGATGGGCAGGGATGGTGTCCCTAACCTCTGTTTGCCAGAAGCTGGGAATGAGCGACAGGGGATGGATCACTTGATGATTACCTGTTCTGTTCATTCCCTCTGGGGCACCTGGCATTGGCCACTGTCAGAAGACAGGATACTGGGCTAGATGGACCTTTGGTCTGACCTAGTGTGGGTGTTCTTATGTTCTTATTTGTTCTTCACAAATCCATGCTGGCTATTCCTTATAATCCTATTATTCTCTAGGTGCTTAGAAATTGACGCTTAGCAATTTGTTCCAGTATCTTTCCAGGTATCAAAGCTATGCTGACTGGGTTCTAATTTCCTGGGTTCTCTTTGCTTCCCCTTTTAAAATATAGGCACTATGTCTGTCCTTCTCCAGTCCCCTGGAACCTCACCCATCCTCCATAAATTCTCAAAGATAATTGCTAATGGTTCCAAGATTTCTTCAATTTGTTTGGTAAGAGCCCAAGGATGAATTTCTTAAGGCCCTGCTGACTTGAATACGTCTAACTCAGGGGTCACCAACCTTTCAGAAGTAGTGTGCTGAGTCTTCATTTATTCACTCTAATTTAAGATTTCATGTGCCAGTAATACATTTTAACATTTTTAGAAGGTCTCTTTCTATAAGTCTACAATATCTAACTAAACTATTGTTGTATGTAAAGTAAATAAGGTTTTTTAAATGTTTAAGAAGCTTCATTGAAAATTAAATTAAAATGCAGAGCCCCCCAGACCCAGGCAGTGTGAGTGCCACTGAAAATCAGCTCGTGTGCCGCCTTTGGCACGCGTGCCATAGGTTGCCTACTCCTGGTCTAACTTATCTAAATATTCTTTAACCTGTTCTTTCCCTATTTTGGCTATGTTCCTTCCCCCTTGTTAATATTGATTGTGTTGAGTATTTGGTCCCTATTAACCTTTTTAGTGAAGACTGAAGCAAAATAGGCATTAAACAGCTTAGCCTTCTTCATGTCATCAGTTATTAGCTCTTCTCCCCTCACAAATAGTAGACCTACACTTTCCTTTGTCTTTCTTTTGCTCCTAATGTATTTAAACAATCTCTTCTTATTGTCTTTTATGTCCCTTGCCAGGCATCATTCATTTTGTGTTGTAGCCTTTCTGATTTTGTCCCTACATGCTTGTGCTGGTCTTTTGTACTGCTCCCTAGCAATTTGTCCATGTTTGCACGTTTTCCTTTCAGTTTTCAGGTCATTAAAAAGCTCCTGATGGAGCCATATTGGCCTCTAACTATTTTTCCTGTCTTTCTTTTGCATCGGGATAGCTGGCAGTTGTGCCTTTAATAGTATCTCCTTGAGAAACTGCCAGTTCTCCTGAATTTCTTTTTCCATTAGATTTTCTTCCCATGGGACCTTACCTACCAGTTATCTGAATTTATTAAAGTCCATTTTTTGATATCCATTGTTCTTACTCTGCTACTCTGACTTCTTCCTTTCCTTAGAATCATGTAATCTATCATTTCATGATCATTTTTACCCAAATTGCCTTCTTCCTTCAGAGTCACAACCAATTCCTTCCTGTTGATCAGAATCAGGTCCAAAATTGCAGTCTTCCTGGTTACTTTCTTCACTTTCTGAAACAAAAAGTTGTCTCCAATACACCTATGACGCAGTAGAGAGTGGGGTGGATTGACCTGGGAATGTCGTTTAGTTTTACTGGGACTGTCTGCATGGGGGATGGGAGAGCAGGGGGTGACTTTAGGTGAGGGACAGTACCTGAACCTGTAAACTGAGCCAGGAAGGGGAGTGGGGTGAGTCAACACCTTTGCCTGGGAAACTGGACAAAAGGAGAGAGGGAGAGAAGGAGGGGGAAAGAGCCTGCTGGAGGAGTTTTTGGTTTCAGTTTTGTGCTGGCTGGGAAGAGGCAGGGAACCCCAAGTCTGGGGTCTAAGAGCCTTGCCCCCCAGAGGGACCTGGCTGATGGATCCTGGTTGTACCTACAAGCCCTGCTTGGGCTGTGTTCCTGTCATCTAATAAACCTTCTGTTTTACTGGCTGGCTGAGAGTCACGGTGAATTGCAGGAAGTGGGAGGTGCAAGGCCCTGACTCCCCCACACTTTGTGACAACACCCCAAGAACTTATTGGGTGCAGCTTCTGAAATTACCCCAGCTTTGAGATAATCCTAAGTGTCAGCCACACTCAGCCAAGTGGGTTTTAGAACGAGTTCATTCAATGAATAGCACATAAATACCTCTGAACGGGGCACCTACAGCACTGCAGAAAGGAGATGCAAGAACCAATGGCCATTGGGACCCACAGTACTTGGATTCTGTTCTAGTCACTCCACCTCTCTGTGCCTTCATTTCTCCCTTTGTAAAATGGGGATAATTATACTGACTGCTTTGAGATGTACAGATGAAAAGTGCTATGTAAGAACTATGTATTAATATGTCTGCTTAGTGGAATGCTGAATTTCGTCCAATATGTTCTGTTTGGTTGGAGAGCAATGGTGAGGGACATGGGTGCAGCTGAAAGTTATATTTGCTCTTGTCATGTGATCTCCAAGATTCCTTCAGGCAAATTAGGATAGCTGCAGGGGGAGAATTATAAGAGGGTCTGATCCTTGGATGGGGAAAACCAGTGTAACTCCATTGCTATGCCAATTTACCCTAGCTCAGAATCTGGCCCATGGTTTGCTCTTCTAGAGCGTCTTGTACTCAAGGACCTCAAACATTAGTTAATGAACCTCTATTTTACAGATAGGGAAATTGAGGTTCAGAGCTACAGTGAGCCTATCCAAAGCCCATTGAAGTCAGGCCTGGTCTACACTGGGGGAAGGGGGAGGAACGATCTAAGTTACGCAACTTCAGCTATGTGAATAATGTAGCTGAAGTTGACGTACTTCGATCGACTTACCATAGTGTCTTCACCGCAGTGAGTCGACTGCTGCCGCTCCCCCGTCGATTCCACCTGAGCCTCTCGTGGCGGTGGAGTACAGGAGTTGGTGGGAGAGTGCTCGGCAATCAATTTATCATGTCTAGACTAGATGCGATAAATCAACCTCTGCTGGATCGATCGCTGCCTGCCGATCTGGTGGGTAGTGTAGACATACCCTTAATGGGAGTCTTTTTCATTGACTTCAGCGTGCTTTGGATTAGGCCCAGTTTGCCTCTGACTCCCACAGTGTGTCAGTGGTGGTTGTAGATAGGACCATCGATTCCTGATTCCCAAACCCCTACTCCAATCATTAGACAACACTCCCTTTTTGAACGCTAAGGAGAAGTTATTGTCACTATAATACAACGGCTCTGCATCTGCAATTGATGTTCATGGAAATAGCTCTTTTATTAATATTATCCAATTTCATGAACCAGCCGCCAAATTAAATAATTTTCTTGTCTGCTTCCAGGGTTTTGGTGAAGTGTGCAGCTTGAAATGCCTTTGAATCATTGTTCACTCGATTCTGGGTTTATTGGCTTGATATCCAGTCTCTTTGTGGAGCTGAGAAGCGCTGTTTTGTGTGATAGGAATTCTAAAATAATTTATTTCAAGATATAGTTTGAAAATGGGATTATTTAGTGTCATAAAGTAATCTAATACCAGATTATATAACCTTTACTTACACTGAGTAATCTCTTACTCCGCATATAATCCCATTGGTTTCAATGGGGCTACGCCCGAAGAAGAATGGTGAGTAAGGACAGCAGAATCAAGGGCAAAGAAATGGATCCCAAAGAGCTTATGCCATGAAATAAACATAACAGATATTGCATGCATTGAAACCCAAGATCAGGGCTCCATTACGGTAAGCATTGTGGATACACAAAGCAAGAGACAATCCCTGCTCTGAAGAGTTTACAGGCTAAATACACAAGACAAACACAGGGCAGGAGGAAAACGGAAAGGCAAAGGGATTTGCCAAAGGTCACCAAGTAGGTCAGTGGCAGAGGTGGGCATAGATTCCAGGTCTCCTGACTCCCTGTCTAGTGCCCTATCCACTCCATCACAGACCTGCATATATTGATGATGAAACTGAGGCACAGAAAAGTTAAGTGAGGCACTGACCAGGCAAAGCAAGGCAAGAATAAGATCTAGAAGAGGAGTCCTGGCTTCAAGGCTCCTGTTCTAACCTCCAGAAGACACATGGTCCCTTTATGATTCAAACCCCAACACAGGCAGAAAAGGGACAGATGTGCTGAGTTATTTTTATCCAGCCCTGTGTTTTAATTTTGCTGTAACTACAAAGAGTTTGGTGCTTAGCAAAAGCTGGATGAGGGGGGCCAATGAAATGGAGTCATGCTGAAAAGATTATATGGAATCATCTCTTGACGCAACTCTCTCTAGCTTTAAGAGGTACACGCCTAGTTTTAACTTTTGCATGATGAAATAAGGTCAGCCAAGGCCTGGTTTACCCACAAAAAAACAAAAAGTATGGGGTTTGGCTGAGGGAAGCAGGCTTCGCTGGCTGCATTGAACAATGTCCATGCTTCCTTTGAAATCCTGAATTTCACTGGTAAAAGGGTTTGAAATGGAACTTGGCTCTATACCCTCCCAGAGTAATCACTGTACGACACATCTGTTAACAGTTTGAGTTTCTTAAAACTATTTGAAAGGACAGCTTCCACAGAAGAGGTAAGAGCATCTATAATGGTTAAATAAGCACTGTGCACACACAAGGGTGACCGGATGTCCCAATTTTATCGGGACAGTCTCGATTTTGGGGTCTTATATAGTTTCTTATTACCCCCTCCCCACACCCTGTCCTGATTTTCACACTTGCTGTCTGGTCACTCCAACCCCCGCACACACACCCCTCCAGGCATGAAGGAAAGAGGCTGCTAAAACCCGTCTGATGGTAGAATTGATACATGCAGTGCAGACTAGGCCATGGCTACACTTACAGCTGTACCAGAGCTGCAGTGTGGCCACATTTGCAGCATTTGCAGCACTGTTGGGAGTGGTGCATTGTGGGCAGCTATCCCAGCATTCAAGTGGCTGCAACGTGCTTTTCAAAAGAGGGAGGTGGGGTGGAGTGTGACAGGGAGTGTGGGGGAGACAGAGAGAGTGGATTTTTGGAGTTGACACTGTGTCAGCTCCCTGCCTTGCAAGTTCTAAGGACTGGAAGATACACAGCACGTACCTTCAATCATTTTAAAAGTTTCGACCCCTTCCCCCACCCCTCTCTTATTCACTAAATGCAAATTATGCACTCCTAAATAGCCTTCAGGTCACATAAGCAGCTGCTCCAACATGGACTTCCCCCTCCCCCTCCGCCGTGTGGCTTCTCTACTCAAGCAAACAGCTGTGAACATTCCAAAGCAATTCCCCTGCCTGCCTCTTCTCCAGCAAACAGCAGCTGTGTTTGTTTTTTAGATAAGCAGCTCCAGGGAGCCTGGAATTCAGCCACTCTTCCGGTTTGTTGTGAACAGGCATTCTGGGATACCTCCTAATACCCTGGAGGCCAATAACAGCGCTTTTGGTGGCCACACTTGATGAGCAGTGCTGCATCACCAGCGCTGCAATCGTTACACTCCAAGCAGACCAGGTGTACAGCCAGCGCTGCAGCCAGGGAGTTGCAGCGCTGGATGTGCCTTGCAGGTGTGGACAGTTACTAAGTTGCAGCCCTGTAAACCCACCACCAGCGCTGCAACTCTCCAGTGTAGCCAAGCCCTGACTCCTGTTGAATTAACAGGAGAGAGAGGAGCGTAAGACGTGTTAATAGGAGAACTCGCAGCCCTCTGTTATCCTGTGTTGCATATGACATCCCTGTGTGTCCATGTATTTGTGTGTGCGAGTGTTTATGCCCTGTTAGCAATTTTGTGAATCACTCGCAGTTTTACTGTGAGACTACTATGGGCTCTGCTGTTGTCTGCCTTGTGTTGTAACCAGGGATGGCTCTAGCCGTTTCGCCGCCCCAAGCACCGCGGCACGCCGCGGGCGGTGTTCTGCCACTCGCCGGTCCCGCGGCTCCGGTGGATCTCCTGCAGGCGTCCCTGCAAAGGGTCCGCTGGTCCCGTGGCTTCGGTGGACCTCCCGCAGGCCGGCAGAGTGCCGCCTCCCCCTCAAGGCATGCTGTCCCAAGCATGCGCTTGGCGTGATGGGGCCTGGAGCTGGCCTTGGTTATAACAGGATGATCCTCCTGCTCTGGGGAAGGGAGCAGCTTCCTCCCGCCCCTCCCCTTGAATAACCTTGCTCGGGGCTTCCAAAACCCTAAAGCCAGCTCTGACAAACAGACCCACTCAATAACTGACACGCACATTCCTATGTACAGACCCTTTGACTGAGAGCTCCCTGCAGTGATTGATCTGCAGACAGATGACCCATGCATAGACAGCTAGACAAACCAGACCCATGCAGCACAAACAGCCCTGCGCTCCAACAGACCCTGCAGCCCAGACGCACAGCCCTATACTCAGACAGGCAGACCCATCTAAGGACACATGCAATGCAGACTGACACATAGCGCTGTGCTCAGACAGATAGACAGACCTATGCATATGCAGTATTGTTGTAGCTGTATTGGTGCCAGGATATTAGAGAGATAATGGTAGGTGAGGGGTAATATCTTTTATTGGACCAACTGCAGTTGGTAAGAAAGACAAGTTTTTGAACTTCCACAGACCTCTTCTGGTCTGGGAAATGTATATCATGCACAACCCCCCTACACACACACAAACAAATATAAACATAGAAATATCACACAGATACAAAATATGCACATCACACACATACAGAATATTCCTGGGAAATGTAGTCAGAGGGCAGGTCTACATTATGTACCTACATCAGTATCATTACGTTGCTCAGAGGTGTGAACCCACACCCCCGAGTGATGTAGTTACACCGACCTAACCCACGGTGCAGACATAACTACCATCTCTCGGGGAGAGGGATTAACTGTGCAGACGGGAGAAGATCTCCCTTGGGCATAGGAGCATCTTCACTAAAGCACTACAGTGGTGCTGATGCAGCACTGTACATGAAGACAAGACCAGAGTGGTGGAACAGATTGTTTAGCATAAATAGTTAGCACATTTTTCAAGGAACCATTCGAAGTGAAGTGGACCGTTAACAGGGTGGCCAGATGTCCCAAATTTATAGGGACAGTCCCGATTTTTGGGTCTTTTTCTTATATAGGCTTCTATTACTCCCCACCACCGTCCTGATTTTTCACACTTGCTGTCTGGTCATTCTAACCATTAACATCTCTCAGTCACAGGGGGGCAGGGGGAAAGCTGGTGGTGTGGGGCGATTGGAGGGGTTAGAGATTGATGCAACAAACCATAAATCCAGTGTCTCTATTCAATCCGTGATTTTTAGTGTCTAGCAACGTTATAAATGTAAGCTCCCAGGCTCGTCTTTTGAAGGTGTTGTGTAGGTTTCCTTTGAGGATGAGGACAGAGAGGTCAGATATAGAGTGATTGCTTTGTGAACATTGTTCACCCATGTTGATAGGGTGTTTTTTGTATTTTATCATTTCTCTGTGTGAGTTTATTTGAGAGTGTAGTGACTGTCTGGTTTGACCCAAATAGTTGTGATTGAGGCATTGAGTGCACCAGGTGTGATACACCACATGTTGTAATAGGCATGTGTAGGACCCATGGATCTTGAAAGGGGTGTGGTAGGGGGATGTTGATCATTGTAACAATGGAGATGTGTCTACAGGTTTTGCATCTGTTGTTTTGACATGGTCTGCTGCCACTTTAAGTTGGTGTGTTCAGCTTGCTTATGATGATGAACTTGGAGAGGCTGGGAGGTTTGTTTGAAGGCCAGAAGAGGGGTTCAAGAAAGATTTCTTTCAGGATGTGATCTCCATCGAGTGTGGGCTCTAATTGTTTGATGACACCTCATATGGGCTTTGGCATTGGTTGGCAGGTGACAACTAGGGGTGTGCGGTTGGAGGGGGGTTTATTTCTATATTGAAGCAGGTTGTCTGGCAGTATTTGGGTGGCCTGTTTGACGATGTGATCTCCTTCTCTGGTGTGTCCTTGTTTGGTGAAGACAGTTTTAAGTGTGTTCATGTATCAATCCCAGATTTTCTTCTCAGAATATATTCATAGACTATCAGGGCTGGAAGGGACCTCAAGAGGTTATCTAGTCCAACCTCCTGCTCAAAGCAGGACTAATCCCCAGACAGATCTTTATCCCAGTTCCCTAAATGGCCCTCTCAAGGATTGAACTCACAACCTGGGGTTTAGAAGGCCATGCTCAAATCACTGAGCTATCCTTCCCCCACATTTCTTGGTTTGTCTGGGGTGGTTACTGGACCTCTGAAGGTAAGTGTAGCAGGCTGTGGGTTTCTTGTATATAGCTGTCTGCAGGGTTTCTTTGTTCAAGCCGATCATGCATAGACCCATGCAGCGCGGACAGACACATAGTTCTGTGCTCAGACGGACTGACCCACACCTAGACACATGCAATAAACAGACGGAGATACAGCCCTGTTTGTGCTCAGACATGTCGGGCTAATAAAAGATATTACCTCCTCCCTCAAGTATCAGAGGGGTAGCCGTGTTAGTCTGTATCTGTAAAAGCAGCAAAGAATCCTGTGGCACCTTATAGACTAACAGATGTTTTGGAGCATGAGCTTTCGTGGGTGAATACCCACTTCGTCAGATGCATGTAGTGGAAATTTCCAGGAGCAGGTATATATATGCAGGCAAGCTAGAGATAACGAGGTTAGTTCAATAAGGGAGGATGAGGCCCTGTTCTAGCAGTTGAGTGTGAAAACCAAGGGAGGAGAAACTGGTTTTGTAGTTGGCAAGCCATTCACAGTCTTTGTTTAATCCTGAGCTGATGATGTCAAATTTGCAGATGAACTGAAGCTCAGCAGTTTCTCTTTGAAGTCTGGTCCTGAAGTTTTTTTGCTGCAGGATGGCCACCTTAAGGTCTGCTATAATGTGGCTAGGGAGGTTGAAGTGTTCTCCTACAGTTTTTTGTATATTGCCATTCCTAACATCTGATTTGTGTCCATTTATCGATAGTCCCAGCTAAAATCCCTCCAACGCATCATCAGGGATCTACAACCCATCCTGGACAATGATCCCACACTTTCACAGGCCTTGGGTGGCAGGCCAGTCCTCGCCCACAGACAACCTGCCAACCTGAAACATATTCTCACCAGTAACTGCACACTGCACCATAGTAACTCTAGCTCAGCAACCACTCGATGCAACAAACCTCGATACCAACTCTGCCCACATATCTACACCAGCGACACCATCACAGGACCTAACTAGATCAGTCACACCATCACCAGTTCATTCACCTGCATGTCCACCAATGTAATATACGCCATCATATGCCAGCAATGCCCCTCTGCTATGTACATCAGCCAAACTGGACAGTCTCTACAGAAAAGGATAAATGGACACAAATCAGATATTAGGAATGGCAATATACAAAAACCTGTAGGAGAACACTTCAACCTCCCTGGCCACACTATAGCAGACCTTAAGGTGGCCATCCTGCAGCAAAAAAACTTCAGGACCAGACTTCAAAGAGAAACTGCTAGGCCTCAGTTCATCTGCAAATTTGACACCATCAGTTCAGGATTAAACAAAGACTGTGAATGGCTTGCCAACTACAAAACCAGTTTCTCCTCCCTTGGTTTTCACATCTCAACCCTGCTAGAACAGGGCCTCATCCTCCCTGATTGAACTAACCTCATTATCTCTAGCTTGCTTACATATATATACCCAGGACTGGCGCTAGGGGTTTTAGCGCCCTAGGCACACAGCAATTTCTCTGCCCCGCGTGCTGGTTGCGTGGCTCCGGTGGAGCTGCCACAGTTGTGGCTGCGGACAGTCAGCTGCTCTGCGGCTCTGGTGGAGCTGTCGCAGTCGTGCCTGCGGGAGGTCCACCGGAGTCGCGCAAGCAGCCGACCGTCTGCAGCCATGACTGCGGCAGCTCCACCAGAGCTGCGGACCAGCAGACCCTCCGCAGGCACGACTGCGGTAGGTCCACCAGAGCCGCCTGCCACCCCCTCCGGCAAAACGCCACCCTCCAAGAATCCTGACGCTCTAGGCAATTGCCTAGGCCACCTAAATGAAAGCGCCAGCCCTGTATATACTTGCCCCTGGAAATTTCCACTACATGCATCTGACGAAGTGGGTATTCACCCACGAAGCTCATGCTCCAAAACGTCTGTTAGTCTATAAGGTGCCACAGGATTCTTTGCTGCTCCTCCCTCAAGTTGCCTCTGTAACATGCAATACAGACAGCCCTGTGCTCCGACAGACCCAGGCATGGCCACCTACAGCGCGTACAGACACACGGCCCTGTGCTTATAGACAGGCAGACCCATGCACAGACCCATGAAGCAAACACAGACACATCTGTGCTCAGACAGACTGACCCATGCATAGCGCCAACAACAGGCACACATCCCTGGGCTCAGACACACCCATGCATATCCACATTCAGTGCAAACAGATAGACTGGTGCCTAGACACATGCTGGGTGGATAGGCCCATGAATGGAGGGGCAATGCAGACAGACCCACGTGCATAGTCAAATCCAGCGCAGAGAGACCAGTGCTGGGCGGACACCCCCGCCGGAGCTCGCTCAGACAGACAGACAGAGGCGCAAGACCCGCCCCACGCGGAGCACACACCCTCCCGCCCTGGCCAATGGGAGCCGGGCGGCGGGGGCGCGTCACTCCTGGGCCGGGGGAATCTCTTGAATGAGCCACATTGTTACAGCGGAAAGTAACTAACGTGCCGGCTGATCGAGACCGGCTCCGGCTCCGGCTTCGACTTCCCGCGCTGCGGAAGATGATCGCGTCCCACCTGCTCGCCTATTTCTTCACTGAGCTCAGCCATGACCAAGGGCAGAAGGTGGGTGCTCCCCCTCAATCGATACTTGCGTGCCGATACCGGGGGGGGGGTTAGTGAGGTTGGGAGCGGGACCCGGGGCGGGCTTTGCAGGCTGTCGAAACCCATCGGCGATGGGGGGAGCGGCCAGCTCTGGGATGGGTTGTCGATACCGAGCCGGGGGTGAGCGAGATGTGAGGCTTGTGCCTGTGATCGGAGAGAACTCACCGGTCCGGGGACTGGAGCGAGCGATACCTGGCTACTGGCGGGGGGAGATTCCCCCCCCCCATCCCCTTGGGGGGGCTGCAGCGCTTCCTCCCCCCACTATTCCCTTGGGGGGGGCTGCAGCGCTCCCCCCCGGGTCTGGTTGAATTGCTGACCAGTGTTCGGCTGTGCGTCCTCTCGCTTTATTTTGTGTGTGTGTGTGGGGGTCGAATAGTGGGAGTGGGAAGCGGGCTCCCTCCCCTCCCACTCCTCAGTACCGGGGCAGGGAGTCCGGGCAGCGGATGGACGGGGCAGCTCGGGGTCCCTCCTGGGAGGTCCCGTTCCGGGAAACTCCGTGCATGATACCTCACGTCCTGTGTCTCGCCCTGCAAACCCGGCAGGCGGGGAGGGGGGTGTGCCCTAACCCCGTGGGCCGCAGCTCCGGGGGCGGGGGGGAAGCGGTCTTCCTACTGCCTTGCTTTTATCGTCAGAGTAGGGGGTCCCTGGCCCCAGGGTTTGTTTGGAGGAAGAGGAGGCTCTCCCCACTGCCTTGACTTCATGTCCCGCACCCCAGCCCCTCCCCCCGGGCCGTGGGATGAAATGATTCTGGTTTGGGGATTCTGCCCACGGGTTAGGGGTGGGTGGAAGAATGTGACCTGATCCTGGGAGGGGCCGATTCTGAAGGCGTTTCCCCCTCCCCGGGGGTTTAGTTCCAGCCTTTGGAAAGGAAGCGGCTGCAAAGTGTCTGTGGGGAGGGGATTCTCGCTCCCCTTGTCTTGCTGCCAAAGCCTGGCCCAGCAGGATGGCTAGGGGCGCCGGGATTAATTTCCCACTCCTGCTGCTCGGTTTTACAGGAGCCATGTTCCCCTCCATCCGACCCTTTCAGTGCCTGCTAAATCTCCCTCCCTGGAGTAGGTGGGGAGGGCTGGGAAACCACGGAGCGCTTTCCCGCCAGCCAACAAAACGGTTTCTTTTAAAGCATCCCAAAGCTCCTCGCTTTGTGGATCTGAGATTTTACTTTGGCCTGTTATAAACAATAACCTTCCTGTAGCTTGTTCCAGCCAAGGCTCTTACAACCCCCTGTGACTCGGAATAAGTATTGTCCCTCAGGTTATAGCTGGGAGATGAGGGACAGGTTGTAACTTACTCAAGGTCCCATAGGAAGACTGGGCAGAGCTCAGGTGAACCCAGATTTCCTGATCCCCAAGCATAGCTTGAGCCACATGGCTGCGATTTAAAGTTTTGCTTTAGGCTCCCTGTCTATAAGAGTGAGGGTTATTTTAGGACATGTCTGAGTGGGATGCTTAGATTTATGAGAAAACCTTCCCTGGAGGGTTCCTCCCTGCAAGCCCAAAGAGGACTCTTCAGTGGTGCCATGTGTCAAAACCCTGCAGTTCAATGCTTTCCCTTTCTCCTCTCATCTTGTGGAATAGGGGAGGTTAACTGGGGACACAGTGAGCATCAGCATTAGCTGGATGGTGACACAGTGTGGATATATGCCGAGTGTCAGTGCTGCTGTCTAGTTTGGGTAAGAGAGCAGGGTAGGAGATGGCATAGATCACTCAGGATGTGCAAACCAAATGGCTTTTTGATTAGGGGGGGGGAAGGAGGGGAGTGAACAATGTTGTGACTGGGAGCTTTGAATCCAATTTTAGTCCCCACCAAACCTGTTACATCATTAACATGTTTTTTGTATACCAATTAGAAAACAAAAACTTTAACTCTGTCTCGTGCTTTGTCTGGAAAGTGAGCCGCAAATATATCAAAATTGCTTTCTTAAAAAAATTAATACAAAAAACATATGCGTAACTTTAGCAAACCATGATCTCTGCTCTTGGATTGAAAATGGAAATCAACGAATTCTGTGGTCTCATTCTATTATTGTATAGTTACAATTTGCACAAGTAATTATGTATTCAGAATGTGGACATACTGAAATGTGCTAGTGTGTGTTTAGCTTATTTGAATAGTCTAAATGCACTTGTCCTGCTTTGAACAGCACCAGCTGTTGGTCTCTGAAAATTAACTGTGAGGTGATTTCACACACACACCCTTTTTTTTGGGAGGAGGGCTGCACTCTGGTGGTGAAACTATCTGAAAATGGGGTCTGAATTCTCGAGCTAGTCTGGTGAATGCCCTTAAATTAGAGCTTAGAGACAGGGGCCATCTTTTTGTTACATGTATGTATACCCGGTAAAGCTCAATTCTAAGTGCTACAGTCACATGCTACTGTACACACATGTACACAGATGCTCTAGCTCATCTGAAGCTGCTGATCAGGATTTCTAAATTCCAGTCAATGCTTCCTTTTTAGAGAGAGAGAAAAAATCACTTCCTCATTTTAGTACCACGGTTTCCCTTTGTAGCAACAGTCACAGAGATAAGACCCCACTTGCCAGGGAGACCAGCTGTAAAACTAAGAAACGCTACCATGCCTCTGATGTCCCTGATGGTGGCTGCATTAAATTGGAAGTAAAAATATCTAGCAAAAATCAAGTTGATATGTAAAGAAATAGTTTAGGCTTCCGTCTTGTTCCATTGCATTTAGATATAATGGGGCTTGTGTAACAGTGGAATCGGCTCCTATGATATACGTAGTGTAACAAGACACAGGAGGTATGTAGATAGTGTTGGTGCATTAGCTCTGGGTTTCCTTGCTCTTCTCAGTTTGCTATGCCCTTATCAGTAAGTTAGCATAAAGTTCTTTCTTAAGGAGTTTCACTTAGTTCCAAACCAGGAACTTGGTGTGCAAAGCATGGTCTGTCCCTCTGTTTCAGTAACTACTCTTGCTAGGGAGGGCAAACAAAGGTTATTGTTTGGATGTGGGAAAAAGTTGCAAGCAATAATTGGCTCTCAGAAATACTCAACAAGACAGTTCAGCTACACTGGCTGTGTTTACCTATGATGAAACAGGTTTACAGATACTTTCCCTGAATAACTTCTTCCAGACTTGGATTTCTTTCAGAATTGTTTATTAAAGAAGCTTCTGTAAAACCTCTTATTTTAAAAAAAACAAATCCTGTAGTTAATGGCCACGCTGCTTTGAACACCGAGTGTGCTGTTTCTTTGTCAAGACAGTGGATTGTGCTTGACTGTCTCTTGTGATGTGGCTACAGTGGGCCCTCGCCAATGTTATTTGGGGGCCTCTGGGCAATGTAAAATCAAACAATAATAACACATAGGTGCTCCCATTTTTCACAGTGAGGGCTGCATTGCGTCTCCTGTTTTCAATTGCATGCAAGGGAAAGTAACATTCGGAAAATAGTGAATGTATCTCTTTGCTGTTTCTAAGGCATCTTAGCAGTTGAAAAAAAGAAATCCAGGTAGGCAGCCCACCCTCCACAGACCACAGTTGGAGAACCACGGGTGTCAAGCAAGAAGCAGCAATAACCTTGGCTGGCTGATTTGCTGAAATGACGCTTCATTAACTTGCATCTTCATGGAACTGACTGGGGAAGAACCGAGTATTTATACATTTAAAAAAAAAAAAAATCTGAGCAGGTTATTGATCCTGTTGCTCTAACCGTGGCTGATGGAAACCATTCCTGATCGCAGTCTTTTTCAAGAGGTAATGTTGTCTCTTGATTAAAGCTGGAGTCCATGAACTTGCACTCCCGGGTTCTGTTCCCAACTTACTGAGTTGCCATGACGTAATGTAAGTAGAGCCCTACCAAATTCACAGCCATGAAAAAAGCATCACAGACCATGAAATCTGGTCTCCCTCCATGAAATCTGGTCTCTTATATGCTTTTACCCTATACTATACAGATGTCACAGGGGAGACCAGCATTTCTCAAATTGGGGCTCCTGATCCAAAAAGGAGTTGCGGGGGGGGGGAGGGGGGAGCTCATAAGGTTATTTTAGGGGAGTGTGTTGTGGTATTGCCACCCTTACTTCTGTGCTGCCTTCAGAGCTGCGTGGTCAGAAAGCAGTGGCTGTTGCCCAGGTGCCCAGCTCTGAAGGCAGAGCCCCGCCAGCAGCAGCGCAGAAGTAAGGGTGACAATATCATACCATGCCACCCTACTTCTGCACTGCTGCCTTCCGAGTTGGGCGGCCGGAGAGCGGTGGCTGCTGACTAAGGGCCCAGCTCTGCAGGCAGCAACGCAGAAGTGAGGGTGGCAATACCATACCAGGCCACCCTTACTTCTGGGCTGCTGCTGGTGGCAACTCTGCCTTCAGAACTGGGCTCCTGGCCAGCAGTTGCTGCTCTCCAGCTGCCAGCTCTGAAAGCAGGGCTGCTGACAGCAGCAGCACAAGTAAGGGTCAAAGTACTGCAACCCCCCTACAATAAGCTTGCAGCCCCCTCCCCAACTTCTTTTTGGGTCAGGATCCCTACAATTACAACACAAAATCTCAGATTTAAATAGCTGAAATCATGTAATTTATGATTTTTTTAAAATCTCATGATCGTGACCAAAATGGACCATGAATTTGGTAGGGCCCTAAGCATAAATCACTTAACCTTCAGTTTGCCCAGTTGTAAAATGGGTCGAAGTAACTCTTGTCAAACCTCAAAGGGATTGTGTAACCTTAATGAATGTTTGCAGAGCACTTTGAGAGCCACAGATGAAAGGTGCTTTAAAAACTCTAAGACTAATCATATTTGAATGTGGCACATTCACTGGGCCGGTGCTGCGTGTCTCGTACATTAATGTCAATAGAACCATTATGCTTTAAACTGCAGTCATTTGTGGCAGAAATAATGCTAGGAAAAGTACTAACTGCATGTGGACACTTGTGATTCAGAGCTGAAAAATTGGGCTGGTATGTTTTTCTTTTCCTTCTAGCTAAAGGTACTAATTAGGGATAAGTTTAAGTTATTTAATTTTACTTTCATAATGAGGCCTCCCATTCAGTACAATATCTCTGTCTGTCTCTTTAAGTGAAGTCAGTTATGTGGAAGTCGTCGACCTTCCATCTTTGGCAGAGTTGTAAAACTTCCTCTCTTCTTTGGATACCAGTCTATTTGACCATTTTCTGACATGGCTGGCTCTTTCTTTCGCTTGCTTAGAGGAAGGATGTAAGTGTCTTCTTCCCCTTGTCTCTTGGAGTTCTTTGTCTCTTCCTTTTAAATTGTGACTGCGTAGTTGTGCTGGGGAAGGATGGTGGGTGGAGGTTCCCTGGAAACTGGCAACTTCCAGCCACTGGAAGAATCCAGCAATGTCTGTGGCAGGCAAGCTTTTTCGTAATACCCAGCCAATAACCTTCACCTTTGCTCTGCAGGCAGCTCTTCTAAGGGCCTCTCTGCTCAGTGTCTCAATTGTGGTGGTTTCTGCATTGTGGGCATCTGCCTTCTCGGGACTGGATAGAGTCCCACCACACTCTGGCAGAGTGGCCTGGGGGCACAATGAGCCAGCTGGACAATAGTATTTGTGTCAAGGTACAGGGAGTTTGGTGGGGTCCTCCTGCTACCCCTGCTGTCCGTTTTGTTTTCTGGCTGGATAAGATGTAAACCTCCAGGGCTGTCGATGTAGCACTTGGTTCATTTTCTGTCTTGTTCTATAGTGTTGTCTACTGGATAGAGCACTGGGCTGGGGCTCAGGATACCTGGGTTCTCTTCCCAGCTCTACTACCTGCTGGGTGACGTTGGGCAAGTCACTTCCCTTTCCTGAATCTCAGTTTCCTCTTCTATAAAATGGGCATGATGTTGTTGCTCTCCCTTGTAAAGTGCTTTGAGATCCACTGATGAAAAGCATTAGGTATAGTTATTTTATTAATACACATTTATATTATCTTAGCACCTAATAGCGCCAATCAGATCAGGGCCCCTTGGTGCTAGGTGCTGTACAAACACATAATAAAAGATGTTCCCTGGCTTTAAGAGCTTGCAATATAAAGTATATGGGGAGCGGGGAGGAGGGAAGAATGAGGTAACAAAAACCAGAGGCTGTTTTATCACAGTTCATCTCTGTCTGTCCGCTCTTGTCCTGTGGCAACAGCAGTAGCGGATAGCAGCTGAATGGAAGCTTGGCTGGAATACACAATAGCTTTTGTGTGCCAGGCCACAAGCATCAAATGCTCCCTGCGCTGGGGTGGGGGTTTTCCTGGGGGCTGCACTTAGGCTGCTGCGAACAGCAGCTGGTTTCTCGTAAAATACTTGGTGAGGGCAAGACTGAGTCTGCCAGTCCTTGCTGATGCACTGCAGCATGACTTCTTTTAGTAACCGGTTCCTTACTCTCCACCCCTCGAGGCGCCCCGTTTGCACGCTGTGTCCTGTAAAATGAGACTCTTGAGGGATGGGGGTGGGGAGGAACCGTCCGTACAGGAAATTATCTGACTCACACCGTAGTGTGCTGCAATAGGATCCGGGAGGAGTGTCGGGCTTTGCTTCTCTTGTAAGGTCACAACGGGGTTTATTTCTGCAAAGTGCTGAGCTCTCCTGGTGCAGTCAGCTGGAGGTGAGGGCCGGCAGGATCTTTCAGGTTCAGGGTCAATACTAGCAATCCACACCTACAACACAGTCATGCAGCATCTTGTGACTTGTAATTTAGTAGCTAGCAGAATTTCTTCCTTTTGTCCCTAAGATTTTAAGTGGGGGAAGGCTAGGCCAGCACTTGATGCTCACGTATGTGATCACATTTGTCTACCTAAATTTACCAGGATGTTTGGATATGTCTTAGCTGTGGCAGCAGGCCCACGTTGGGAAATGGTTCCTGTTCCCTACACTTCTGCTACTTCAGAGTGTGATCTAGGGCAAGTCGCTTGCACCTCATTGTGCCTTAGTTTCCTCCTCTGTAAAATGGGCATAAAGATACCAATTTTGCAAAGCACTTTGAAAGCTACTGATGATACAAAGTGCTGGATGGGTGATGAGTATTTATTTGCTTTCTGTCCTATGCGCTGTTAAACAGTTGCTGCATTCCCCACCAAAGTGATTGCATTTTAGTGATGGGTCAGGTTATCCATCTGCCACCCTATTAGGGATGTTTTGATAATTGCTTAATGTTTGTACAGTATCTTTCATCAGAGGGTAACAAAGTATTATTTTGTGCTTCAGAATTTGAGAAACTTTCTTTTTTTTTTAATTACATTTTTACTAATCCATAGCTGGGATCGGGAGGAAAAATGAAAACCTCCTGGGGCCACCATCCTGTGGGACTTGGGAAGAGGATCCTGATACCAAGCAGAACTTTTATGCAGCAGCAATCAGGCCTAAACCAACCCCCTGAAGGGTATTTGACACCCTGATCTGTGGCTGGCTATGGTAAATAGCTTGTCAGTGGAGCAGGCCAAACCAAAATCCCAGATTTGAACTGATCACCTGTTAAATCCAGATCCAAACTTTGCAGCTTAAACACATCTCTTCTTAACACACACCAAACTTTCAGTCCACCACCACAAAAAGGCCTTTAATATGTTTTTTCACATTAAATTCTCTAAGTGCTTCTGAAATGCACAAGCAGATCTAAGAACTGTAGAGAGAAAATACTGTAGAGCTGAAACATTTATTCTGTGTTTGATTCTTGCCATGTCTGTGGATCTGAAAAAATCAGCCAAAAAATGAAGTGATTATTCATAGAAAAAGACAAATGACATTGCTCTCCTTCAGAGAGCCAGCATGCAAAAATAATCTAAGACAAGTATGTGCCCAGGTTCTTTTGCATTAAAATAAACAGCTCTGTAGTACTTCCAGTGCTGCATTATCTTTGCTATGCAGGAAGTGCTTGTACTTAACAGGAAGCTACTATCATGCCATGATTTACAAAACACTCAGATGTAGTCAGATAAGCATTGCCACTCGACTGGGGAAACAAAAACAAGACAAAAGATCCACATAACCAAAGTACTGCTTCAATCCATACAAAGTCCCCCTTAATCTTTAACCATTAGGTTGATTCTTCATTCCTTTTGCTCCCAGTACTCTTACTAACTCCATGGGCGTTGCTGATTCTTCAAGCACTTGTGTGTCTGAGTGATTTTACTCCTACAAGTAGCTGCATTGATGGGACCAATTTTGCAAGCGCTCAAGCATGGGGTTTAACTCTTTCCACATGAAAACATTGCACTGAACTTGAACAAAACTCCTCACACATTTAAGTATTTGTAGCGTCAGGCCCTTACGGTGTACAATAAATACAGAATCAAGCCCCTTGCTAGTCTAATGTCCTCAAGAGGAGGGAGACAAGTTAGCAGGAAAAGGAGAAACCTCACAACTTGTCCACTGAGGAAGGTACATTTGTCCTGTCCTTGAACAAATTATTCCCAAGTGGTCACCCCAAATTAGCTGAGACTTGTTCTCCAGCCATGAGCTCTCTTGTTTTGTGTCAATCATTCCTCACTTCCAACCCCCCAAAAGTCCAGCCATTATCTAAGGTGAAATAAGTATATATTTAAAATATTCATTTCTATTTTCTCTATAATAGAGAGGCTTCAGTCATAACATATTGGTGATAACACTGGACTTTGCACAGGGTTTCTATAACTCAGGGGTAGGCAACCTATGGCATGCGTGCCAAAGGCAGCACGTGAGCTGATTTTCAGTGGCGCTCACATTGCCCCGGGGCTCTGCATTTTAATTTAATTTTAAATGAAGCTGCTTGAACATTTTAAAAACCTTATTTACTTTACATACAACAATAGTTTAGTTATATATTATAGACTTATAGAAAGAGACCTTCTAAAAATGTTAAAATGTATTAGTGGCATACGAAACCTTAAATTAGAGTGAATAAATGAAGACTTGGCACATCACTTCTGAAAGGTTGCCGAGCCCTGCTATAACTAGTCCACATGCTACAGGAATGCAGCTATGTGGACACACAGATAGGCCTGAGCTGCAGAATTTGGATGTGGATCTGAATTTAAAGTTTGGGGCTCCTCTAGATCCGGGGGTGTGGTTCCAGGGTCATCTCCACTTTACTCCCCAAAGCTACGCTGCCAACAGAGATCATGTGGGATGGTAAAAGATGTGTAATCACAGTGTCTTCCCTTCTTTGGCTGAATTTCACAAATAGGGATTGCAGTTATTCATAATTATTGCTTAGGTCTCTTACAATTTCTGTCAGCTGAGCATCTCAAAAACACTTCTCTAATATGAACTATATAAGCTTCTTAACACACCTATGAAGTAAGGGCTATGTAGGGATCCTGTCACCCACGGGTGAAATGCAGCCACTTCTGGGGTGAAACAAGGCAGCTGTTCAACAGTTTAGGACAAGAGGTGGACTACACCATAGTCAGTTTTTCAGTGACTTAGTTTTTAGACTTTGATTTTGTGCTTAGTAGAGAATACTGTTGGAGGTGTTTTTGAATAGCTGGTAGTTTGGGACTCAGTATTTTTAAATTCAAAATATAAAAGATGCTATTTCTTAAATTGCCCCCTACTCATTACATCTGCTTTAGACTATATCTCTAATTGTGATTCAGGGTTTGCTTTTACAGTATCTGGATAATAGCTAATAGAATCAGGAACAAGAAATTAATCTTCTAGGTGTCTTTCCCTAGCTCATTCCAGATTGTTAGTGTCTCATTCTGTTGGAATCTTAACATTCTTGAGGTTTGGTTCTTGAACTAAACTTCTATCCAAGTGTCTTTTTTTTTCCACTCCCCCTCTGCTGTGTGTGCTTTGAAAGTGTATAACACATGCCATCTTAAACTCAGTACTACAACTTTCTGCCACCTACCTGGTTTCAATTTCCTCAGGGAAACCCAATTAACTTGTGAAATATCCTCTTCCAGATTGACAATGACCTTGAAAAGGTACAACACCCAAGGAGGATGTTCCTCCCCAAAGGCATTCGTCTCCCACAGTCAGACTAATTCTCCCATCTTGCTAGATCTTACCCGTATAATTAGATGTAACTTTATTTGCAGTAAATACAGTTGGCTAATTGGAACAACATAGCAGTGTGGGATTATATATTTAATTGCCAAATAGTTTCATTCCTGGTAGTTTCTAAATAACAGTCAATTCCCAAATAGTTTTGCACTTCAGCATCCCATAGTGCGGTCCGAATAGCCACTAATGCTGCTTTGTTAAACTTACTTGGAGTCAAGTATCACAGGGGTAGCCATGTTAGTCTGACATGTATCCAATGAAGTGGGTATTCACCCACGAAAGCTCATGCTCCAATACGTCTGTTAGTCTATAAGGTGCCACAGGACTCATTGCCGCTTTTACTTGGAGTCCAGAGTCATCACTTAGGCCCTGATTCAACAAAACGCTTGCTTATAACTCTGAGCTCCATGAGAATGGTCAGTCATGGTTTCTTGGTGATGTCCCACCTGGCATAGTCCCTGAAATCATTAGGGTAAAGCACATGCTTAGGTATTTTGCTGAATTGGGGCCTCAGTACATCAGCTGCGTGGACTATTTGGCTTCAAACTGAGGTCCCATCCAGCAAACTTGGCCATTTCTCTAACCTAGCTCATGTAGTTGCTGACATATTCTTCTTTTTTTAACCCCCCCTCCCCTCGACATTTAATGATGTTCCCCAGACTGGCACAGGGATAACGTGGCTTACAGCCTCGTCTGTGTTAGCTAGAAGCCTTAGGGCTGACCTGCACTGGGGGTGTTGGGGTTGATCTAAGATATGCAACTTCAGTTATGCGAAGTCGAAGTATCTTAGTTCGACTTACCTGGCCGTCCTCATGGCGGCGAGTCGACTGCCGCGGCTCCCTTGTCGACTCCGCTTACTCCTCCTGCCGAGGTGGAGTATGGGTGTCAATTCGTGGATCGATTTATCGCATCTCATCTAGACACGATAAATCGATCCCCGATAGATCGATTACTACCCGCCGAGTATAGACGTCCCCTTAGTCTAAGTGTGTAGGAGCTGATGGATCCAGGCTTTAAACAGCTTTGTGGAATTAGTGGAAGCACCCCGCTTGTTGACATTGTCCATTATTTTTAATACTGTGGAATTATAAGCACATGAGGATCTTGGCGAGCATCAGACGTGTAGTGAGAGAGGGTTGTGGGGATCAGCCAAGGCGCATCATCATGTAGTCACAAACCAGGCACCACGGCGTCTGCTCTTGGGCAAGCGTATTGTATGCTCTCTGCTCGCTGTACCTTGCCATAGGCGAAGGCAGAAGAGCAAATATTATAGATCTCAGCTGGCAAGTGATTGGAAAGCACCTGGTTACCATGTGGGGAAGAGAGAATTTTTTTTCCACCAGCAGCACCATCTAGCCCTGGGGCAGCAGGAGAGAGAATGATCAGCAGTGAAGTGGGGAAAGGAAGGAAAAATAAATACTTTGGCGTGGGAAGGAGGGAGTGCGTCTCTGGTGAGGACGGTCTGACTGGGCTCCACAAAACGGCCTGTGCTGATAATGGATCTTCAAGAGTTGAGGGTGTTGGGGTGCAGGCCTAGTTCTCATGATGAAAACCCCATGTGAAATCTTCCTGCTAGATGGCGTCTACGAGGGGTTCGTTCTTGGTAGGTTGACCAGATGTCCCCATTTTATAGGGACAGTCCTGATTTTTGGGTCTCTTTCTTATAAACGCTCCTGCAGTCTTTGAAGGCTGCAGTGTTACAAACAGCCTGGCTAATCTGACTTTAAAAAGCAAGCATGCTCCCAGTTGCCCCAGCTGTGCTCTTGTTTTGACTTTCCAGCATGTCCAAACATCTTATCAGTCTGGAGATGAGATGGGCCTAGAGCCCTAGATCCTGAACTCTTGCAAAATGTGGATTTGGGCATGTGCTTTGTCTCTCTCATGGTTTTTTCCATTCCCAAGTGGGAGGAGGGGCACACAACTAAAGGCTATTACCGTAGCATTGATATGTGGGCTGTGTCGGAACTAATTTTCTGTGAGTGAAAGTACATAGCTGGATGAGGAGAGGTAAATATTTGGCTTCCCCGCTGTATGGTATTTAAAGGCCTCAAAAAGGAATCCTGTTTAGCTTGCTCTGAGAAACCCTTTCAGATATCACTATTTGCATTTTCACATCTGCCTGTCAGCTTGTCTTCGGCTGGCCTCTTTTTGTGACTTTATTCAGCACACAAGAATTTTTCCTTAGGAAGTAGGAATATCCTAGCTAGATAGCAAAGATATGTTTGCTGTTCAAGGGACAGATCCCAAGGGGGTGTGAATTGGTGTAGAGCCACTGACCTGAATGGAACTAGGCTGACTTACACCAGCTGAGGATCTGGCCCCCAAATGCATGAGCAGTGTGGCCAAAAACACACAAGGAATTTAAAAAAAGCAGCCCTTAAAATTATACTTATTTTGCTCAGCCTAGTGGTCATATGGCCATGTCCATGAATGAGGTCACTTCTCAGCCAGCTGGATGTTGCTGGCCTACGGAATGCCAACTGTCTTTTTCAATACAGCACTTTTAAAAGCCTTCCGCTTAATTTCTGGTGAAGCGTGCTCTTTGCCTTATGTGAGCAGAGTGGGTGGAGTTTTCCTCTGACTTCCCTGACACTTGAACCTGCCTTTTTTCATTTGTTTGAACCAAGTAATTAAACTGGAGGGATGTTTTCAGTTGGGGCTCACTGTCTCCATCTTAGCCCTTGGCTACACTGGCGCTTTACAGCGCTGCAACTTTCTCGCTCAGGGGTGTGAAAAAAACACCCCACTGAGCACAGCAAGTTACAGTGCTGCAAAGCAATAGTGTAAACAGTGCCCCAGCTACAAGCTAATCCCCACGGGGAGGTGGAGTCAGGGCCAGCTCTAGCAATTTCGCCGCCCCAAGCACGGCGGCACAACGCGGGGGGCCTCTGCCGCTCGCCGGTCCCGCGGCTCCGGTGGACTTCCCGCAGGCGTTCCTGCAGAGGGTCCGATGGTCCCGCGGCTCCGGTGGAGCTGCCGCAGGCGTGTCTGCAGGAGATCCACCGGAGCCGCGGGACCAGCGGACCATCTGCAGAAACGCCTACGGCAGGTCCACCAGAGCTGCCTGCCGCCCTTCCAGCAACCGGAAGAGCTCCCCCCGCGGCATGCCGCCCCAAGCATGCGCTTGGCGCGCTGTGGCCTGGAGTGGGCCCTGAGTGGAGTACCTGCAGTGCTAGGAGAGCTCTCTCCCAGCGCTGGCACCGCGACCACACTCGTACTTCAAAGCGCTGCCGCTTTGGAGTTTTGAGTGTAGCCAAGCCCTTAGGGTCAGGGAAAGGACTGGGTTTAGGTGTGGAACTCTGACTGTTTTATTGTGTTTGAATAATAAAGGAAGCCCTGAGTGGAAAAGTCTGACCCTAACTTTGCCATGGTGTTCCCGGCTGCAGGGAGAGGCCAGCAGCTTACCCTGCCCTGCTGATATAAAATTGACAGCCCTACAGACTGACAGCCTGGCTAGTTTCAGAGGCCTTAAGGAGAAGAGTCTTGGGGTACGTCCAGACTTGTATCAGTGGGTAGCGATCGATTTACGGAGGATCAATATATTGCGTCTCGTCTACACACAATATATCGATCTCTGAACGCGCTCCTGTTGACTCCAGAAATCCACCAGAGCAAGTGGCGGTAGTGGAGTCGAAATAAGATATGTCATTCCTGTAGCTGAAGTTGCATATCTTACATCGACCCCCTCCCCCTAGTGTAGACAAGGCCTTGGTAGCTAAGGCATTGGATGGCCTTTGAGGATCTTGAATTCAGTTCCTGCTTCTGCCTCAATTTCTCTGCATGGCCACAGATGAGTAACATATAGCCTGATTTCACCAGAAGCTTCCATTAATGTTTGGTAAGAGTGATGGTTGCTTGGCAACTCTGAAGAGCAGACCATGCAGCTGAGTGCCTCAGTTTCCCCCCTATACAATCGGGATAATCCTGACTGGCCTGGGGGTTGTGAGGCTTGCTTCCTTAATGTGAGAAGTGCTGCGACACTGAGAAGGAAGGCACGTGGAAAGCGCAAAGTATTATCTGTAGTGATTCAATTCAGCAGATGAGTGTTAGTTGTGATATGAGCTGAGGCGTTGGCTTGATTTGCTCCTTCTCAAACACCGTGTTATGTTTGTTTGGAAATGTAGCACACGAGTGGCTGGTCCGTAGAGAGGACAATAGCCTACTATTGCCAAAAGAGTTGTTCTTTTTGCTCCCTTGAGAAAGGTCTGTGTGCCCTGGTGCTGAGGGTCTCTGGTTCAGTCCCACCGATGACCTGTGGTTGGGTAATGTTCTCAGGGTCCAACCACAATGCCTGACCCCCCATGCTGACCCACTGGCTTTCCTACACTTTCAGATTGACAAATACCTATATCACATGCGACTCTCCGATGAAACGCTCCAGGAGGTGTCTGAGCGCTTCCGAAAGGAGATGGAGAAGGGTCTCGGAGCAGACACCAACCCCACAGCATCGGTGAAAATGTTGCCCTCATTTGTGAGATCCACCCCAGACGGAACAGGTAAAGTGCTGCAAGGAATTGCTTGTTCCACGTACAACGTGAATGTATGTGTGCTCGTGGAGGAATGAGCTCTTCTGTTCCTTATTTGTTCCTCTCTACACCCTTTTTGTTCTCCTGTTGTGTTTTTTGAATTGGGGAATGAAGGGCTCAATTCTCCTTTAACTTGCCCTGGTGATGTAATTCTCTTGACTTGAAGGGAGTTGCTCCTAACTCACACTGGGGTCGCAAGCCAAGAATGCCCCTTCTTGCAGGACAGAAACAGTCCTGGGTAGAACACAAGGGGCCGGTAGTGCCAGCAGGCTAACTGACCTCTGAGTGACAATGGGAAACCTTAATTCCCTGTAATACACACGCATAGCTGAGCCTTTTAACTGAATGCTTCCTGCCAGCCACTATCATAGAATATCAGGGTAGGAAGGGACCTCAGGAGGTCATCTAGTCCAATCTCCTGCTCAAAGAAGGACCAATCCCCAGACAGATTTTTACCCCAGTTCCCTAAATGGCCCCCTCAAGGATTAAACTCGCAACCCTGGGTTTAGGAGGCCAATGCTCGAACCACTGAGCTATCCCTCCCCAAAAAAGACAGATTTCTAAGATCTTGGTGAATAGTTCATCACTATCCTAGCATAGGAGTGCCCAGAAAGTGCTCAGATATTACAATGATGGGTGCTGATATAAGAACCTAGATGCAACAAACTTCTCCCATGGCTAACAGCTTTGTTCTCCCAGATCTGCTAGCAGTGGCAGCTTATTACCTCCCTCCGATTGTTATGATCTCTGTGCAATCACCAGCTTACCTTTAAAACTGATTTGCTGGTGTAACATCTGTCTAAAGCATTCAGGGCCAGGAATAAATAAATCATATGGGGTTGAGGTCCTGAGAGATGTCAGAAAACATGCTGCTCACCGCCCGGCAAGGAAAATTACAGCATTTGTGAGTGAGGAGCAAACTAGAGTCTTTTGGCTAGGAGACTTGGCATTGGATCCTTGCACGCTGGGGCAGGACCTGGATGTCTTTCAGCAATGTTCCAAATGACCCTTACTTATGCCAGGGTTACCGAGATGCCAGGTTCTGCTGTGCACTTAGTGGTTCGCAGATACCAGACACATTGAAGGACAACGGCTAGGATCCTGGGCGAAGACTGTTCACCCCAACTCCAGGCTGGCCACTAGGCAGAGGAAAAACCAACTGGCAAGAATGGTCAATGCTTGATGCAAGGCCTGACTCTTAATTTGACTACATCAGTTTCATGTCAGTGTAGATGCAGTAGATTTATCCTGGTGTGAAATTGTTTTAACAGGAGACCTAGGCCCATCACCACCTTTAAAAATAGGAATAATACTGAGCTGTTACTCAGCACTTTTCATCAGGAGATCTCAAAGCGCTTTACAAAGGAGGTCAGTATCATTATTCCCATTTTACAGATGGGAGAAAAATGAGGTACAGAGAGGGGAATGTGGCTTACCCAAGGTCACCCAGCAGTCTAGTGGGAGAGTCAGATATCCTGAGTCCCAATCCAGAGCTCTGTCCACTAGGATACACTGCCTCCGTTTGCAGGATCGGTCCTGTCATAAACAGATAAGAAAAGTTAATAGCACAGAAGTACTTTATATCTCTTTGACTGTAAAGGGTTAACAAGATCAGTGAGCCTGGCTGTCACCTGACCAGAGGACCAATCAGAGGACAGGATACTTTCAGATCTTGAGGGAGGGAAATTTTTGTGCTGTGCTGTTAGTTTTGGTTGTTGTTCACTCTGGGGGCTCAGAGGGACCAGACGTACAACCGGGTTTCTCTCCAATCTCTCCAATACAGGCTCTTATAAGTTCAGACTAGTGAGTACTAGGTAGATAAGGCGAGTTAGGCTTATGGTTGGTTTTTTTATTTGCAAATGTGTATTTGGCTGGAAGGAGTTCAAATTGGTATTTTGCTGAAAAGATTTTAATTTGTACTTGTATACTTAGGCTGGGAGGGTGTTCCCAGTGTCTATAGCTGAAAGACCCTGTACCTATTCCATTTTAATTTACAAAGATAATTTTTACTGTTTTTCTCTCTTTAATTAAAAGCTTGTCTTGTTTAAGAACCTGATTGTTTTTTTTTTCTGGTGAGACCCCAGGGGACTGGGTCTGGATTCACCAGGGAATTGGTGGGGAGAAAGGAGGGAAGGGGGAGAGAGAGGTTAATTTCTCTCTGTGTCAGGATTACTGTCTCTCTCAGGAAGAGTCTGGGAGGGGGAAAGAGAAGGAGGGAGGAAGGTGAATTTTCCTCTCTGTTTTGTGATTCAAGGAGTTTGAATCACAGTGATCTTCCAGGGTAACCCAGGGAGGGGAAGTCTGGGAGAGGCAATGGTGGGGGAAGGGGTTTACTTTCCTTGTGTCCTTTGTGGGGACCAGCATGTACCAGGCACTGGAATTCCTGGTTGGTGGCAGCGCTACAAGTACTAAGCTGGTAATTGAGCGTAGAGAAATTCATGCTGGTACCCCATTTTTGGACGCTAAGGTTCAGAGTGGGGAATTAGACCATGACAGGTCCCCTAAACTATAAAGTACTGAGGGCCTTCTACTTTTGAAAGCATGTGCGGTGTAGAAAGCGCTCAGCACCCTGCAGGATCTGGCCATAGCTTTGTACCATAATTGTTCAGATAAAAATCAAAGGCATTTCTCATCTGATTAATCTTTGATACAAAAACAAGGAAACTGTGCAGATCAAAAGATACGGTACAGGAAGCATATTGCTGTTACACTCAAAGTTTGCCAGGGCAAGGCAGGGGTCTGGGTCTTACAGGTATGGCTGGTCTTGCAGGTATGGCTGTTGCATGCTAACCGACAATAATAGTGACAGCAGTGCTGATGAGCCGAGCGTGTTCGTTAGTAAATATCAGAGGGGTGGTCTGTTAGTCTGTATCCACAAAAACAATGAGGAGTCCGGTAGCACCGGACTCCTCATTGTTTTTGTTAGTAAAGTTTCTAGATAAATGACTGTAGGGAAACCGGTGTAGAATTTGATTGTTCCTTTAAAGAGAACGCTGAGAGGCTTAGGTGAGGGAGAAAAGAAGGATTTCTGGTTTAAAGTCAATTACATGCAGAGCGTGACATGGAATGGATACATGAGAAGGAAATTTGGCAGTGGTTTCCCACAGTTGCTGACATCCCTCCAGTAGAGCTGAACATTGGGGAGCCCTAAGGTAGCCAGGTGGCTGAGGTGTTAAGTAACCCTGTTGATTAGACAGACCTTGCACAGTACAGGCGAGGTGATGGCTGAGATGCTGGCAGCAGCTGGTGTCTGAGTGACACTGGTTCTCCCAACATTGTTGCTCTGGGGGAGCTGAACCAGCGTCAGCTGTGCAGGCAAAGGGATGGGGAATGGGTCTGCGACTGCTGAGACAGGAGATAAGCCGGGTGAGCTAGGGGTATGTAGAGGATCTGGAAGACTATGGGACAAATTCCTTCTGACTTCACTGGACCTGTATTTGCATGTGTCCTGGTGTGGCTCTTTGGCCCAAAGAGCATGGTGACCTCACTGGCACTGCTATAAAGACTTTGTATAGAAACGACCAACATGGGACCAGGTGGCCAGCATCCAGGAGAGGGAGAGGGAAAGGGAGGAGGAACTGAGCCACAGAAGAAGGCACCCATCTCCATTTCTCCTCCCATCTTCAGCTGCTCTGCTGTTGCTTTGCGCCCTCCCTCCCCCCCGCGCTGCTTCCGTTTGTGGTCCTGTCTACACTACAGCAGCAGAGCTATAGTGCTGTAATGTCCTAGCATGTATGGAAGGGCTTGTTCCATCGCTGCGGCTCATCCACCTTTCTGAGCACTGTCACAGGCATCTGGCAAGACCAGCTGAGCCCCAGAGTGTCTACGTCTTTGATTTACAGTCTCATGAGAACAGCTCCTGTGACTTTGGTGTCACTGACACCGAGCCATCATAGGGTGTGTCTGCAGCAGTGAGTCTCAGAGCCTAGGTCAACAGAATTCACGGGGCTGGTGCCTCAGCACTCAGAACGGCAGTGCAGACACTGTGGCTTGGGCTGTGAAGTTCATACTCATCCCCGGGCTTCAGAGCCTGAGCTCCAGCCTGAGCCCGGATGTCTACGTAGCTGTTTTTAGTGCCGTAGCCCAAGCACCGTGAGCCTGTAGACCCGAGCTCTGAGATTCGCTGCTGTGGGTTTCTGCTAGCTATGTCAACGTACTCGTCCGGACCCTATGCCAAATCCCATCCGGGGCTGGTCTCTGTTTTCACTAGCCTTCTTAGTAACTGCAGCGTCAGAGGAATCTTGGTGCTTTCCTGGAGCTGCTGCATCTTCTGCTTTTTAAACAGTAAAGCTCTAAACTTTGTAACGTTTCATCCAACGTTGCATAGTGACTTGCCTATCTATTGCTGCTCTCATGCCTTTGGGCAAAGATTCAGCAGAGGGATTTCTCTCAGGGGAACTATATCTTTTGCAGGGAGAGAATTTGTCTAATCATACAGGTTCTTCCATCTCTTAACTGCTCTGCAAGGGTGAATATTATTTTTTTGGTTAGGTTTAGTTTATTCCTGTGGTTGAGATCCCGTAGTCTAAAAAGGAGCTGAGATTTTGGCAGCCTGAACATCTTAGAGCCTGAATATCTTAGAGCTCCTCTCAATCTGTCGGTTCCAGGGAATTACTTCAGTTGACATCAGCCTAAGTAAGAGCAGAATCTGGCCCTTGATGTCAGCTTAGAGCTGCTGCTGTGCATGTCCAAACCAAGAGCCCGGTTCAAACCGATCACTAATATCGAGTTGCCGAATTGTTGTGTCACTAAGGGACAAATCCCATCATAAACTTCTTTACAAACCGTCTCCACGCCATTTTCACTTTTTCCTTGGTGATTGATGCTCACAGGTTCTGTCCTGTTTAAATAATCTGGGCGGGGTGGGGTGGGGATATATTTCCAGCATAGGTTCTGCTCTGGGTCTTGTGGTTAAGGCCTTGGCCTAGGGTTCATGAACGCTGGGCTCAGTTCTTTGTTTTGAGGACATGGGCTAGTCCGTTGGCATTTCTGAGCCATGCTTCCCCTGTAAAATGGGGATACCTCCCTCCCTTACAGGGGTGATGTGAAGCTGGGATGTTGAATGTGTGGTGCTGATACTACAGTGACTGGGGCTGTATAAGCGTCTAGATGGAATTGTTTGGTTGTCTAATACTTAACATGAGTGCCCCTTCCATGCTTTAGAAGCAATTGTAATCCACTCAGTCTTGCTCGAAAGCAGCCAGATTTTACAATTTTCAGGCCCTGTGGGAGTTGATAGTGCTCATTGCACAGCACCTCTTCAGGATGATTTGAGGGCTGTTAGTATCTTGCAGGATAAGGTTCCCAAATACATTGGTACCTACTCAAGTGAGATGCTGTTGGACAGTGAAAAAGAGCTAAATTCTCAGTTGTTACAACATATTGTAATGGGCAACAGGGTCTCCAGAGTCTTAGCTTAGAGGGAATTGGTGTTAGGGCTAAAGGAGGCTTCCCCTGGAGACAAAGACCAATAGTAGTTCTTTTATATAGCATTCTCCATCTGTAGATCTCAAAGCGTGTTACAAAGGCAAGGAAGCATCATTAACCCCACTTCACAGATAAGGAAACTGAGGCATAAGAGGTAGGCAGTTGCAGATCCTGAACTAGAGCCCCTGTATCCTGACTCTCAATCCAACACCCTATTCACTAGGCTGCGATCTCCCCATATGTCATAGCAAAGATGAGGCGACTGACCTTGTAATCTCAGAGCTCTGTGTTTCTCTCATTGTTCAAGGTGGATCTTTCTTAAAGGAGATCCTTATTGCTCCTTTTGGTCACCGAGCTCTCTTACCACCTATTTTTTGCTCTGAATACCATATGCTGCTATATGGGGCTTTTGAGATGGGTCAGCTGCATCTGAGCAAGCAGCTGTTCTCTGTATCCAGAAGGAGAACGTTATAAGCAGGCTTCTGCCACTCACGCTGCCTGTTTGCCACATGAGGGGTTAATTGAGACACTGATAACAACGTGCTGCAATAGAGAAAATGAATCTAAGGCAAATCTAGTGACACATTTTATTGGAAAGTGAAGTCTGATCTAAATGTGTCTGCTTTGTGCAATAGGCATTGGGTTTCCCCCTAGCACTTGAAAGTGTGGGTGGCATTTGTCCATTTCCTTCTTCCCCATCTCTCTCACTGTTTGGTGACCTGAAATAGAGGAAGCGTTAGTCAGGAGGGTGCAGTGTTATAGTTGCATAACCATTTTATGCCACACCTTTACTAAGTGAAATGGCTCTTGGAAGCTATGAACACGCAGCTTGCTCTCAGCAATGCTGAATCTCTTCTGTTCTCACTAGTTTAACTCCACTGACTTCAACAGAGTTTCTCCTGACTTGCGCTGCAGAGTAAGCAAGAGGAGACCCAATCCCTGTGTCCTCTTGCTTAGGCCCTGAGCAAACACAAGTCCTGCTGGAAAGAATGGTATGTTCAGTTACCAGGTTTTAATCTCTAAAGGCTCTGTTTGTTTTCTCAATAGGGTAGGCAGTTCATATCCCTTGCCAGCTGATTGTTTTACTTCCCCTTGAAATCTGTGGCAGCCAGGTTACTGGAATATTTTGCTCCTTTGCTTTGCCCTATGGGATGGAATCCTGAAATGTCACTTTCATTCTGAAGATGTGATTTCTTCTTAATGTTACATCCTTCCCCATGTTACCATAGACAGATATGTCACTGCATATACACACCAATGTAATACCCACGTAGGAGTTGGACTAACACAATATGCAATGGAATGCCTGAATCCCCAAGTATATCAGTGTACTTAGAATGGGATTGTGAAAGAAACCTAAGGGAGTTAGATACCGAAATCTCATTGAAATTCAGGGAACTTTAGGTACTTTGAGGCTTGATTTTTTTTTTTTCTTCCCCTAAGTGCTGAGCGCCCATAACTGAAGTAAATGGGAGAACTGTGTGATTGCCCTACCTGGAAAAGCCAGGTCACAACACATGTGGGTTTGAAGGACTTTAAATATATTATACTTATATACACTGTATTAGATATAGTTTATAGAGAATGTCCGATCTGCATGAAACTTCAGCTCTGGTATTGTATTATACTCAGTACTGACAGAACCGAACAAAGTAGTTCCCATCTGATGATAGGTTTTTATTTTAATCGTCAGGTTAAACTGCTTAAACTTACTGGGCCTGATTCTGAACTGACTGTTTACCCTGGGGTTACGCCATATGTTTACACTGATACGAAAGCAATATTATGCTACTCCTATAACCTAATTTGGCACAGATGTGTTGAAGTTTAAAATGCTTACCCTTTTTTTCAGCCTGGTTCTTTAGCTAGAATGATCTAAACTTTATGGAATAATCGCAGCAATATGTTTAGTTGGTGGATCCACAACAATGAGATTGTAACAGGCACAGAAAAGTCATTGAAAAAGCTGTGTTGTGGTGTGTGTCCACCCACCCCCTTTGTTTCCATGTTGGACAAAGTCTGGAGCGGCTCCAATTTTTCCTCTGTCTCTCTTTTTTTTTTTTTTTTTTTTTAAGCTGACTAGATTGAATATTCCAGATCACTTCAACAAACCTGTGTGTGAGTCAGTGGAGTCTTAGTCTGCTCAGTCATGGAATTCTAAAGTTCTGTACAAGGGGTGTGGTGGGGAGAATGGAGTGAAAACAAATTTAAAAGTAAATTTTAAAGTTAAGCAAAAACATCCATTTCCCGAGCTTCTGTTCCAGCACCTGTTTACCCAGATCAGGTCGAGGATGGTGTAAGCCACAGGATTTCAGTCCCCCTTTTTGTTCAGGGCTTCCATTTTATTTTTTTCAAGCTAACACATGCATGGATCATGTCATGTAAGCTCTTTGGGGCAGGGACTTTCTCTCGCTATGGGTATGTCTATGCTGCAGTTGGAGGTGTGACTGTGTCACATGTAGGTATACTCTCACTAGCTTTAATCTAGCTAACTGTGGACTTGGGCTGCACCTAAAACTTAAGTTGTCCTAGCTATGTTGCTCAGGGCTGTGAAAAATTTCACGCCCCAATCACTGTCATTCGGTTGACTTAACCCCTCGCAGTGTGGATGCAGCTAGGTCGGCAGAAGGAAGGTAGGAAGCATCAATATTACAGTATTAGCAGCGCAGCTGCAGCCCCGTAGCTGTGCCACTGTAGTGGCTGTAGTGTAGACAAGCTTCAGCTACCAATAGCAGTGAAGCTGTGGCAGCACAGACTGGATGCCTGAATAATGACCCAGTGTCCAGGCAGGCTTGTACAGCCCATGCTGCCGCAGCGTCACTGCTGTTGGTATTTGCAGTCGCTAGATGAAAGCCAGCTCAGGTATATCTCCATATGCTGCCACCACACCTCTGATTGCAGTGGAGACATACCCTGAGTGTATACAGCATTTAGCACAATGGGGCCACGATCTCCATCGGGGCCTCCACGCACTATCATAATGCAAATAATATTCTTTAATTGGCATCTCCAATCATAGCTGGATTTTCCTCTTAGCAAAAACATCCTTCCAAAAAAGACTCCCTTTTCTACCCCTAAAAAACAACCCCACCCAGCCCAGAACACTTTTCTCTCCCCCAGAAACCCTGGGAGTCGGTCTGGATGGCCAGTCCCATCCATCAGACACTTTATAACACCTTGACATTAAACCGGATCCGAAAAGCCCCAGAGGTGGCTCTTCTGTTGCTGCTGCTGCTGCTGCTAGTGTGTCTTGCAATCCCATGCTGGTATCAACTATAATTACTGTGTCTCAGTGTCTTGTATGGCAACAGGTGTTGAGTTGCTCCTTGGATGGAAGCTATTTTGGTAAGACCGTGTGACCTGGATACTTAGCTGCTGTTGGTGTGCAAGGGCAGTACAGGATTTAGAGGAAATCCTAGTTTGTGCAACTACAGACTTTTACATTCGAAAGGCTCGATCCTGCCAGATTATGAGCACTTCCCACAAGGGGCTTGTGGTAAGATGAGGCCCTGAAACATAAACCCTTGTATCAGGGGCCCGGTATGAGGCCAAAGGCCTGAATTAAAGTAATAGTCAAGACTTTGTTAACATAAAGCAAAGTTAAACTGTGAGCCAGAGGCAGGCCCTGCTCACAGAAGCTGTCAAAGAAAGGGCTGATGTTGCAAAAATACACATAACTAAAAGTTACTGGACACAAGAGATAAACATATGCCAGAATGATACCAGAACACTCCGATACTTGCACATTCCACACGGATAACAAAGATCAGGCGGACCCATCCTAAAGAGAGGGGCAAAAGAGTAATATGATGGAGAGAGTTGTTTTTGTTCGAACCAACCTGTGCAAGGTGACAGGCAGTAGCATACTATGTAGAGGGGTTGTACCTCAATACGTCAGGAGTGATGTGTAACTTCTTTGTACCTGTGTATAAGAATGCACCCTTGAGGAGTTGCCTTTGTCTGGCCTAGGGGGCAGTGGTAAATCCCACCACTGACTGAGCCGGTCCATTGTCAGGGATATGTACTAGCAGAACTGTAGACATCTGATCCAGGGAGCTAGAGACTATGATTCATTTGGCAATAAACCTGGCCGGATGGCTTTGTAACTTGTCGGAGTCTGTGGTCATTGGAGATTCTCTCAGGGTCTGCTGTGGCGGTGATCTGCAGAGCCGGGGCAGCACACAGAGGGAACACACGCATGCAGCCGACTGTTATCAACATTGAACAGAGCAGAGCACCACTGGTGACGTCTGACAACGGGCGTTGAAAATACTTAGAGCCTGGCAGCTTTTAAATGTCCCTTCAGGTGTTTTGCACCAATCACTTGAGAAGAGAGGGAGATTAGTGCTTTTGGAAATGAAACAAAGGCCTTCTCTGTAACTGGGATTAGCCTGTCTTGAACACAGTGCAGATCCTGGCTTTCCCTACAGGTTGTTGTGGTGAAGTTACACCGGTTGCCGCCCATTGGTGGTTGAGTCTCAGATATAGACAAGGTCTGTCTTGGTGACTGTTGCAGGAGCCAGAGAAACTAACAAGCTTGCTGAGGAGGAGGGCTCCATTTTAGCCACCTGACTCCATTAGTTTTCAGACCCTCTTACCTTGGTGCAGTGGTGATCTAAGCTATCTGACCTGCCAATTGGGTATCTCAAGGAGAGAAGCAGTAGTGCCTTGTTGGGGTTTTATGGCTGTAGAATGGAAGTTGTGATTCTTGAGTTCAAATCCCAGCTGTGCCCCTGAATTGTTGTGGCCTTGTGCAAGTCCCAAAAGATGTCTCTCTCTGCCCTGTTTCCTTATCTGTGAAATGGGGATGAAAATAAATTTACCTTGCAGAAGGGCTGAGAGTCTTTTGTTTATGTTTAAAAATGGCTTTGATATCTGGGTGAAAGACATTGCGCTATGCCAAGCTTCGTTGTCACTGACACCCTACCTAAAATTAAAGTGGCTACGTTTTATTTTTAAAAATAAATCTCACGGCACCTATCCCAAGCTCTCGATTTTCATGGAAGCAGATGCCTCTCATATGCAGATACTGGAGCAGAACTCAATGTGATTCACATGCAGTTCCCTGCTCTAGGGTGCTCAAAGGCATTGGATTATTGTTAGAGAAGGCACAAGCTGTGATCTAGGTCCCAGGTTGAAACACCACATAATTCTCCGCTGCTTGGCCCGGGCGTGGGGATGTTGTTTGAATCCTTATAAAGATGGGTTGATTGGGGGCTGTCCCATGCTTGCTAAATAATGACCTAATCAGTTTGGCATTTCCTCCTTATCACATGAGTGTAAGTAATTAGGGCGTAACCAGAGTGTCACAGTCTGGGCAAATCTTTTGCTTCCTAGTTTGCTGAGGAGGATAAAATGGGATTGACAGGAGGGTGCCCTTGAGAATCTGGCACATGTTTCTCCCTCCTTTCCTTGGTGATCAGCCACCTTCCTCGCAAGGTCTGCCAGCCCCAGGGTGAGAGATCCAACTCCGATCTCTCACAAGGGAGTGCACAGCCGCTGCCTCAAACCCTGGTGTCCCACATGGCATCTCACCACCCTTACCACTAAGCGATTGAGCTGGCTCAAGTTTAAACTCTCTTCATCATGGCAGCTTGGGATTGCTTGTGGAAGGATGATTTAGACGAGATTTTAGAAGAAATTATCCTCTGGGATCTGATCTTGGCAAGTTATTAGTTTTCCAGGAGTGCAAGATATTTTAAACAGGAGATTGGGGGTGGGGTGGGGGGTCAGGGGAGAAGAGGCAGCTTTACAGAAATGAGCAGTTGTTTCAGCTCTGATTTTTTTTTTCACACCCTCCTCCAAGTTTTTGCAAAGTCAACCCCATAATCGTTCCAGCCAAGCTATCGTTACTGCCGAATGCCCTTTGGATTCAGACAGTAAACTGTCTTTGCTGCAGGACACCTCATGGAAGACACTAACTGGCTCAGTGTCATTGGAATACTAATTAACTACATTTTTTTTTTGTTTCAACTGTAGCCCCTTCATAAAAGCATCATTGAGCACATTGCAGTCCCTAGGCACTGTAATCTGTCTGGGGTAGCCAGCACAGCAGATTTGGTGTGTTCAGAAATTAAGAGTGCTGATAGTGGGTTTTTTTCCCCACCCTGCTCTCCCACCCACAGTTCAATATTTAATATAGTAAGCTTGGCGCTTCCACCAGTAATGCTGGCCATTAAACGTCCTTGTCCTAAACTCAGCAGTGGCCTATTATGGTGTCTGGAAAAACAAAATTGAATGCTTTTTTAAAAATAGAATTAGCAACCCATCTCCTCTGGGAGGTGGGTTCAGCTCAACAACTCTTGCAAATCATTACAGGCTTCCTAAAGCAAATTAATTTAAGGGAGGCTGTATTCCAGAGAAACTGTGTGTTAAGCTACGCTCGGCAGACCAAGCCAAATCACTCTGTGTTATCGGAGTCTGTCTCGCCTGCATTTGTGTTTGTAACTCTCCACTAACAGCAACCAAAATAGGCAGATAAACTCGATTCACTTTCCCTCTCTGCTTGTCATGCTGGTCGATTACACTGCTTTGAAGTAGTAGATGATTTACACTGCTTTGCATCCCTCTAATGATGAGGGATTTGGAGACAGCCTTGAGATTTAGGGTTGTATATCTATCTTATGTTTTCTGCCTCCCCCCTGCATCGTTATAGGTTCTGACCAGTTCACAATCTTAGGTTATGTCTACACTTGAAGCTGTGGGGTGTGATTCCCAGCTTGGGCAGACCTGCTCACACTAGTTGACATAGAAGTAGCATGCTAAAAATAGTAGCGTAGCCATGCTAGCGTAGGCTGTGGCAAGCGGTGGCACCTAACCATGTCGAGTACAAACCCACCTGAAACCTGTGGGGAAGAACCTGACTTCTGCTTTCAGCCTGTCTCTTGCTAACTTTGCTTTATATTAGCAAGGCTTGACCGCTACTTTAGTTCAGGCCTCAGGCCTCACACCAGGCCTCTGATACAGGGCCTTATGTCTTAGGCTCTCTTTCTAGTACAGTGCTCTTACTCCCATTTTCCCTGTTGGCCACTGGGCTCTGTGCCAGTTTTATCCCAGCGTAGGTGAGAGGAGAATGGAGTCCTGTATTTACAAAGTTTGCCCAGGTTTGTGGCAATGGTCCTGTGATGCTTCAGGGGTGTCTTTCCATTCTGTCCCTCTGTGATCACTCAGTCTCTCCTATTTACACTTCAAAATCCTTTCTTCAAAAAAGCCCTGCTTTGAAACTGGTCCCCTGTGTTCGAATTACTCAGCATGGAGATGGAGCAACTCTCCGGAGGTCACACAGCAATGCAGCAGGAGAGTCAGGAACGGCATCTGGCCTCCTGGCTCAATTCCTCTGCTCTAACTAAGACCATGTGGCCTCCAGCCTTAAAAACAGCACCGTCTGCTCTGTGTGGACTCGGAAGATCTCGTAACTCTCTGTATGAGCTATTTGTGTCACAGGCCACAGTTCCCCAACCACCTTGTGCAACTTGCTCTGGCTAGTTGCCTCCTCCTCCTCCACAGAGCTGCTTGCATTTTAGCTGGTTGAAGGGGTCCCTGGATGTCAGATTGATTCCTGAGGGGGTAATTTTCACCCCCTCCACCCAAAGGGATAGCTGTTTAGAAAGTGGGATTCACTTATGGCAGGTGGGCACTGGCAGTATGGCCGTCACTCTTCCTTGAGAGCAGCTTTTCAGCTTCAAGTTCCGTTCAGGGGTGTGTCAGCAGGGTCTAGCCAGGAGAGAAGCTCACTTAGACCTTTTCCTGACCACGCCTTATTTCTGTGGTGGAGCTGGCTGGCGGCGTCTGCCCAAGGAGGGATTGCAGGACGATTGCACTAAACGGGGAGATTTCAGCAAACCAGTAAAGTGCCAGAAACCACTATTGCTTATTGTTAAAAGCAGCCTAGTACCACTGCCAGCGGTAGCATATTTGGTCCATGTAAATAGGCAGTTATTATGTAGCTCCATTTTCAAGATGTGCGTGTGAATAGGACAGCGGCCTCTAATACGATATTCTTCTCTCTTTGCGCCTGCAGAGAATGGAGACTTCTTGGCTTTGGATCTTGGCGGTACGAACTTCCGTGTGCTGAGAGTGAAGGTGTCTGATAATGGCCTGCGGAAGGTAGAAATGGAGAATCAGATCTATGCCATTCCAGAGGATCTCATGCGTGGGAGCGGGGTACAGGTAGGTTTAATATCTCCCCCTCCCCCCCTCGCCCTTTTGTTCCCCAGCGCACATTCTCACCCAGCCTGCTGTGTCTTCCCGACATGATTCTCCTGGGTATCCGAGAAGGAAACAACCCGTGCTCACATGCGACAGCCATCGGGGCTGTGTAAGTGCAAAAAGCCAAGGCTTTTAAAAGCGACTAATAATTTCAGGTACCTTGGGCCTTGCCTTCACTAGTAAAGGTGGGCTTTTAACACGCATTGTATTGCCCTGGTGTAGACAGGCCAGTTTGTATTTTAACATATGGTAGCTGGTAGGTATCTGCACTAGGGTTCACAACTAATGTGTTCAAACTACAACTTGCCATCTGTCCCCTAGGGATTTCTAATAATACGTGTTAAATGCACCTTTTTTCCTAGTGTCAACATGTCCACCATTCTCCTGGATGCCCAATTTGAGACCCCTTAATGGGGCCTTGTTTTCAGATGGCAGGTCCTCAGCACTCTCTGTAAATTAGGCCCCTTAAAGGGTATCTCATGCTGAGCATTCAAAACTGCCAGTCACTAAAAATCTTGGCCCTAGAGAGGGTGGTACTCTGGTCTGCCCTGAGTAGATGCCAGCATTGAAAGGACAGAAGTAAAGCAGAGCACGTGTAGCTCTAATTCCCCTCTGATTCCATCCTCCCCTAACTGTGCCTAATCCCAGTTTTAATCTTACTAAAAGGTCTTCTCCCCACCCCAGCCCCACCCTCTGGCCACTGCCACTGCCCATGAGTTCACATGACGTCTGGCAGCATCATATCTGCCCTAGGGAGATGCAGGAACCATGCAGTGGAAAGATGCTCCTCTGCTTGGTCAGAAGTAATAATCAATAGCCACTTTCTTGTCCAGGGAAATCCGTTTCGTTGTCCACGTGAGGGGGGTGACACCCAGTGGGTGCTGTGATGACGTGCTCAGAGTTCATCCTCTGCAGCTCGGTATGAGGCGTGTGTGCTCTGGATAGAGGGGAGGCGAGAGTAGAGCAAGGAGATTGTAGTATCATTGCAAGATGCTGATGTGGGGGGAATTAAAGATGTTAGGAGTCAGCACACCTGGGTTCCAGGGTCACCTCTCCCACCAACCTGCTAGTCCCTTCCCGGCTCTGTGCCTCAGTTTCTCCCTTTGACTTGTGAGTCTAATCATGCCCACCATTAATAGAGTGCTTTGAGATGGAGAGATAAAGAACTACGTAAGTGTAAAGTAGAGACAGGCAGGTGACGAAACACGTTGTCTTCTAACCCTTTCCTTGTACTGTTGATTTTGGCTCAAAATAAATACAAATGGAATAAAATAACAGTGCGCATTGTATGGGAGAAAATAGTTTGACACAAAGTAAATGTAAATAGAATAAAATAATAGTAAATGACTGTTAAGGGAGATGACTGTTGTGTGTGAGTCCTAGGGAATATAGTTTTTAAATGGTAATTCAGTCATCCCCCCCCGCCCCTTTGCTTTATACCACTTGAAGACAAACAGGTGTAATCTGTCTGTCCAGCTGTCTTTGCTTTTCTCAATAAAGCCTTGTGCATAGAAGGCACTTTAAAGTCCCTTGCAGAGAAATGTTAATGCTTTAAATGAGATTCATCACTATGTGGGATTTACAGTCTGTCAAGAAGGGAGGAAACGCCTTGGAATAAACAGCTGAGGGAACTGGAGTTCAGTGCTCTGTTCTCTGCTGAGAACTTAGAAGAAAGAAACTAACGGATAGTGAGGATTGAACCATGGTCAGCTTGGGTGATGCAGCAGGCAGAATCTTGTCTATGTTGGGAATTTATCTCTATTCCAGCCACCTACTGGGCCCCTTGTGCTGATAGACAAATTTGCGCCCTGGCACAGACCCCGGCTTGACACCTGAGTTCAATGCATTAGTGCAAATCGCTGCTTATCACAGTTTACCTTGTCTACACTAGGTGTTTGCACTGGTGGGCGGCTACTGTTTAAAAGAGCTACCCTGCAAATCTTCGGTTTGGTGAGGACATAACTAAATCTCGACTGCATTTATTGTGTTTAACACATTTCTGTGAAAACTCATTTCAAATCCTCCATGCAGTCAAGGTCTAAAGAACCAAGTAAGAGAGGTTTTTTCTTTATCAAAGGACTGGACCATCCTGAACTATCAAGGGAATCCTAATATTTTGCTCTAATATCCTAGGTTCCAAGACCTCAAAGCTCCTGATAAAAAAAACTAGCTAGTTCCTTCTACTCTCGCTGTGACAGAGGGCAAACTGAAATGCAGAGAGGTGAAGTGACTTGTCAAAACTTGCAGAGAGTCACCAGAAGAACTAGGAACAGAACCCAGGAGTCCTGAATCCCAGAACTCCTGCTTCAGCCATGAGATATCAAATTCCTTTCCCAAAAAGTTGTTTCCATCTCTGAAAATCTCCCAGATCGATACATAGAAGACATGCTTAAGGATTTATTTTAAACTAAGCAAACTACACCTAGACGCTATGGTAATGGACAACTGATAAGTGAGTCTTAATAATAACTGTTTGGATTTGTATTACGATGTGTTCTATAAAGTCCCAGAATACCAAACCGGTAACAATCAGGAATATAGATACAGTACAGGGAATGCTTTACATGCCTGTGAAAGTTTCCACCAGTGTTACAGGTAGGCTTATAGATAGTGGCCATAAGTTTCCTTACTTGGAGGAAGGTTACTCTCTAATTGTATTGCTTGAGCTAAGATGAGTGACGTTGGCAAGTGAAACACAGTTAATGGCACCCACTGGAATGTAGGATCCAGCGCATTCAGTTGTGAAATGATCCTGACCTGACTTTGTGCTGACCCATTCCAATGGGTGCCGGATTGGGACCTTACGCTGAATAGACAGATTGAGGTGACTCAAGGTCTCAGCAGTCTAATGGGTGGTGATACCTGTTCCACAGCTGTTTGATCATATTGCTGAATGCCTGGCTAACTTCATGGAAAAGCTGAACATGAAGGACAAGAAGCTGCCCCTTGGATTCACCTTCTCTTTTCCTTGCCACCAAACCAAACTGGATGAGGTAAGTGACACTTTTACATCCTCTGGCTTGTAAGCCATAATAGATTGATCTGCAGGCTGAGGCTGGGCTGCTGCCAATGACCAGGAGAGGCGAAAGGGACAAGTGGCTGGGTTTTAATTACACCCTATGGTTTTAGCTTTGTCTGCACATGGAAGTTACACCAATTTGACTTAAATGGATTTTTTTAAACCGATGTAGTTAAACTGGTGCCAACCGCAGGGTGGATTTTGGCTTGCTTCAGTTTAGTTTATATTTGTTCCCTTAAACTGGCAAAGACCGTAAGCATGTCTTCATGCACTATGGCGGCATCTTCACTAGGAAAAAAGGTGAGTTAGGTACCATATGGTAACTAATATGAAGTAAAATTCCGAACAAACTGCCTTGTCTTCATGAGGGTTGTACCTCTTGCTAGTTACCATGTGTTAGCTAACATGAGGTAAGGAAATGCCTCTTTTACATGCTGTCACATGGAACTTCAACTCTTTGGTGCTTAGTACTGATCTGTTTCTATGGCACCATTAATGTGCAAGACATTTTCCTGACAAGTAACCAAGAAGATTGCTGCCCTGAGGCATTTACGCTGCAAATTAGGGAAATAAGATAATGAGAGATGACAAGAAACCATTGGGGGAAGGTGGGAAAAGGACAAGAAACAAAGGGGGAGGGTAAAATTGCTCCTGAGGGCAGCCTAGCTTGCAAAGGGAGTGTTATTTACAAGGCTCCTAGCTGATTATATTTTGGGATTGTTTTTGTGAATAACACCAGCTGTGTGCTTCCACGCTGGCTGAGAAGAGGATTTTAGAGGACGGATTGGATGGCCGACGAAGGCAGCTGTTTATCACACAAGTCGAGGGAGGCTGTTAGTGGCAGAGGGGGCAGGGTGGAGACAGATCTGGAGCCTCAGGTGCAGGAAGGAGAGACGAAGGAAGGACTGAGATGGGAGCAGGGCAGGAGGAAAATGAACTGAATGCAGGCACTGGATGTGGAGGGTGTGCAGAGTAAGGTAAAGCAGATCCAAATACCTCAGGACATGTGTCCCCTCGCTAAACGCAAACAGACATGTCAAGCACCGCATCATTCATACCATGCCACACTGGATGTAACATAGCAGGCATGCTCCTCTTCCCACTGAAGTCATCGGCAATGCTTCTACCAGGGAGCAGGGGCAGGCACTCGTGCAGGGACTGATGTGCTGTCAGCCGTGCTTAGCAATTGACTTGTTACATGGAGGGACTCAGTTGACCTCAGTCGCCTGATGGACTGTCTGTGGCATCGGGAGCCCAAGGTGAAATTTGCTTGTTTAGCATCCTCCAGATGCATGTATGTCATTTTGCTTGTCACGTGCCCTCTCCTCTGGCACCTTTGTGTGTGTGCCTCCTTTTCTACCCGTTCCCCGCCATCATAACTGGAATGCTAAAAACTCTATTCATCTCTCAGAAATGTAGCCAGCTAGCTATTTCTCTCCCCCTTTGACACATTCTCCATGTGCAGCGAATACTCCATCGTAAAGATGCCCACGTGCTGCATGACAAGTTGTTAACCTTGCTGCGCTAGAGCATGAGGAACAATATGAGTTTCTATTCACTTTTTCTTTCCTTATACTTCCCCTTCACTTTCTCTTGGGAAAGCAGGGTAGTCCAGTGGAAAGCCATGGGGTTTGGAGCCAAGAGATCTTGGTTCTATTCCTGGTTTGGAAACTGACTCATTGGGTGGCCTGGGGCAAGGTACTGCTTTGTCTTTTTCTCAGTTTCACCATCTGTGAAATGGAGACTTTTTGAGTATCTTGGCAGGGGGTTAGTCTAGATGACCCTGGTGGTCCCTTCTGACCCTATGATTCTAAAGCACCTTGGGACCTAGGGAAGAAAAGCTCTGTATAAGAGAGAACAGAAGATGTCACTGAAGTCCTTTCAGAGTGGGAGCTAATCAAATTCCACAGCTGTGTGGCCATGATATTCCTGCTATTATCGATATCTCTTAAACCTACTGGTCATAGTAGAAGTCCCAGTCGCAAAGTGCCTTCTGCTGCTCATGGCAGATGATTAGATTTGTATGGAAAACCTCAAGCACTGAAGACTGTTTTTAATCAGAAGCCGTCTGACACCCTGAGCTCTTTGGGAAGCATCCTCATAAACTCAACTCTGTAGAATCTGGTCAGCCTCACCCTGTGCTTTGCATTTCTAATGCGGGTGGAAGTAAATGACTAACTCCCCATCCCACCCGTATTTTGATGGCATTGTTGAGACTCAGGGCAGGTTAACACGTAAAATGCTGCAGTGAAGATGCTGCTACGTCCACAGGGTTGCCTGTCATGTTAGTGTCATTAATCCATTTCCTGTTGACATAACGCTGTCTACACCGGGTCTGTATAACTTGTGTCGCTCTGGGGTGTAGATTTTTCATATCCCTGAGCAATGTAATTATACCGATGTAAGTTTATAGTGTAGACTCCTTGCCAGTGTAATCACATTGTCATAACATACACACAACAGTGCCGCAACCCATCCCAGGAACTTACTGCAGTAAGTTGTATCAGTGGAAGCCCTTGTCTTATACCAGTGCAGTTGATTTACAGTGGAGAAGGATTTTTTTTTTCCAAAAATCCCCAGAGTAGCAATAGGGCCTTAGAGAAAGATGGCTGAAGACTCTGGTGTGATAATATGGTTGTTCTTATTTCTTTTCGTAGAGTATCCTCGTTACATGGACTAAAGGGTTCAAATCCAGTGGCGTGGAGGGGAAAGACGTGGTTGCCATGATACGTAAAGCCATCAAGAAACGAGGGGTAAGCATTACCTGTGTGCTGAACTCTCCGGTTGTTGGGAATCAGCTGCTCTGCCCTAGGCATTCTATTCGGCTTTGGAACAGAACAAAGAGAATGTGTATAAATCCTAGTCTTGATCTAGCGCACTGCCCTCCACACGGGGGGGAAGGTATTGTATTTCAAGGTATTCACATAGTGCTTTTCCCATCCTGGAGGAACCCAGTCTATCTAAATGCCAGCAGTGGCTGTACTTGGCTTCAGACCCGAGACACTAAAGGGTTGTCAGTCAGATTGATGCACTCTTCATCTGGAAACAAATGCAAGACAGCTATGCTCTCTCTTTTTTTTTTTTTTTTTTTTTTTTTAAAAGCCAAACAAACTTCCTCTTCCTTTTTTTTTTTTTTTTTAATCAGGTTAGAGCCTGTTAGTCGAGGATTACAGCAAACATTGTGCTTTCGCATGCTCATGCCCTACTCTTTTCTTTATGTTGTTCTCGTGCAGGCTGCATTATCAGCTGTGAAAGTGGGTGTGCACAAAGAACTACTTTAGCGCTGAATTCACTCCTGCTCTGAATTGCATATTGTTGGTATACCTTCTGATATCACATTTATTCTGGCATCTAGAATGACTGGAGATAGGGAGAAAAACAAATGTAGTAACCTCTGCCTCCATTTCCCCATCTTTCCCTGTAAATCCTTAAACAGCTTTGTCATGGTATAATTCCCCACTCTGAACCTTAGCGTCCAAAAGATGGGGTGTCAGCATGAATTCCTCTAAGCTCAATTAGCAGCTTAGTACCCGTAGCGCTGCCACCAACCAGGAATTCCAGTGCCTGGTACACTCTGGTCCCCCAAAAACCTTGCCCGGGGACCCCCAAGACCCAGACCCTCTGGATCTTAACACAAGGAAAGTAAACCCTTTCCCTCACCATTGCCTCTCCCAGGCTTCCCCTCCCTGGGTTACCCTGGAAGATCACTGTGATTCAAACTCCTTGAATCTTAAACAGAGAGGAAAATTCACCTTTCCCCCCCCTTCTCTCTCCCCACCCAGACTCTCCCTGAGAGAGAAAGTAATCCTGACACAGAGAGAAATTAACCTTTCTCTCGCCCTTCCCTCCTTTCTCCCCACCAATTCCCTGGTGGATCCAGACCCAGTCCCCTGGGGTCTCACCAGAATAAAAAAACAATCAAGTTCTTAAACAAGAAAAGCTATTAATTTTTACTGTTTTTTTTCTCTCTTTAATTATCTTTGTAAATTTAAGATGGAATATGTCACAGAGTCTTTCAGCTATGGACACTGGGAATACCCTCCCACCCTAAGTATACAAGTACAAATTAAAATCCTTTCAGCCACATACAAATTTGAACTCTTTCCAGCCAAATACACATTTGCAAATAAAGGAAACAAACATAAACCTAACTCGTCTTATCACCTAGTACTTACTATTTTGAATCTATAAGAACCTGTATCAGGGAGATTGGAGAGAAACCTGGTTGCATGTCTGATCACTCTCAGAACCCAGAGAGAACAACAACCCAAAAACTAACAGCACACACAAAGACTTCCCTCCCGCAAGATTTGAAAGTATCCTGTCCCCTGATTGGTCCTCTGGTCAGGTGACAGCCAGGCTCACTGATCTTGTTAACCCTTTACAGGCAAAAGAGATATAAAGTACTTCTGTTCTATTAACTATCTATCTGTTTATGACAGGCTTGAGATCTGACTATGCCTCTCTTCCCTGTACAACTCCTCAGCTGACTGCTTGAGCTGATAACCCTGTGACTAAAACAGGAAGTAGGGATGTTGGCCAGGAGTCTTTCAGGAAAGGTTGATTCCTCCAGAATTGCTTCCACTGCAAGAGCCTGGATTTCTTAGTCTGGATCTGCCAGAACCTAGATTTATTAACGCAGCACCAATTAACACTGATTCCTCCGACATTTTGGGGCAGGAGAGGGCTGTGGACTGGATAGATGTGAAGTTACTTCCGTGAGCATGATGACGTTGTCTGTACGGTTTATTGCATCTGTTGCAAGTTTTCCTTCCTGTATCATAACTTTTAGTCTTCTGAAAACACCAAGAGTCAGGGACAGATGGTTAATAGAAGTCTAGATAAATACATCTGTAACATGGCTACTTAGTTATCCTTCTCAAGGGAGTATTGAGATCCTTAATGAATGTTTGTGCAGTGCTTTGACATTGAATAGCACTATAAAAGGAACAATTTTTACTGAAGATAGTCAGCCTATTAATGTTCTTCCATCACTGAATCTGTGCTGATGAATGTTCAGCCCACACTTGAGCCATGGTTTTCAAAAGGAGCTAGTGATTTTGAGTGCTGACCTTGAGATGGAGCTGATAAGAAGTGCTGAGCCACCTGCCCTGTGAATATCTGCCCCTTCATGGTATCTCCAGCTGAGCACTGAGAAATCGAGCAAGCCAAAATAATTAGTCACAGCTAATAATCCTGACCCAAATGAGGCTGAATATTTGTGGGCACGGATCCCAAATCTTGGCCTTGGAGCCTTGCTCTTTCTATCTGCTAAAGTAACAATTTCCCCAACCTCCACAATCAATCTTAGGAATGGGAAGTTTGGGTCAAACCTGACTTCATGGACTTGATGTCTCTCCCCTTTGCCTGTTTCAGGACTTCGACATCGACCTGGTCGCTGTGGTGAATGACACCGTAGGGACGATGATGACCTGCGGCTATGACGATCACAACTGCGAAGTTGGGCTCATTGTTGGTAAGACACAAAGTAACCTTGACAGGAAATAGATCCTGTCCAACTAATTTGATGTCCCTTTGATGAGATTACAAGTTTGACTGAGGAAAATAAGAGCAATGATGTAATATTCAAAGACTTCTATAAGTTGTTTGACTTAGTACCATGCAACATTTTGATTAAGAAGCTAGAACGATAACAATGAACGTAGCGTGCATCAAAAATTGTCTTAACTGACAGATCTCCAAATAGAACTGTAAATGGGGACTCATCACTGAATGTTTCTACTGGGAGGTCCCACAGGGATCAGTTCTTGGTCCTACACTGTGGAACATTTTTATGAATGACCTGGAAGAAAACACAATATCACTGACAAAATTTGCAGACAACCCAAAGAATGGGGGAGTGGTAAATAATGAAGAGGAGGGGGTTCTGATACAGAGCAATCTGGATCACATGGTAAGCTGGGCTCAGGCAAACAAGATACATTTCAGTATGGCCAAGTGTAAATGTGTGCATCTAAGAACAAACAATTTAGGCCATACTTATGGGATGGGTAGGAACTCTACACTGGAAGCAGTGATGAAGACCCCACCACTCCCTCTCCCAAGTGACTAACTCGTGATCTGCTTGACACAGGTACTGGTACCAATGCATGCTATATGGAGGAGATGCGGCACATTGACTTGGTGGAAGGGGACGAAGGGCGGATGTGCATAAACATGGAATGGGGAGCCTTCGGAGATGATGGCGTGCTGAACGACATCAGGACAGAGTTTGACCGTGAGATCGACATGGGTTCACTCAATCCAGGGAAACAACTGTAAGCAGATTCCTGGCTGTGGCTCAGATGTGGGAGGTGGTTTATATTGTATTGTCTGTCCTTCTATTGTGATTGTTTTGGTGTGAGGAAGAGGTCATGTAGGTTAACTGGGTTAAAGGACCCTAAAGGATGCAGGCTAGACCAATGCAAACCGGGACTGTACCACAAATTGGGGATGGCATTTCTGAATGAACTGCCAAGAGCAACCCCCTCCCCATATCTCCCTGCTTTACTTCATGTTCTAATGAATGGAATAACAGCTACTTCTGGATTTCCCATTCAGTGTAGTGATCATCACCCAAAGGCAAACAGCGTCATCTAGTGTTCATACCATCAGTGCAACCAACAGATATCACACTTGGTGAATGCGAGATTTATTTTAAAATTGGAGATGGACCCAGTCCATAAAACTTGGATCCAAGCTTCTTCCAAGATGCAGAAATAGTTTGGTTCTGGAGTTTTGGTTCAGGTTTTCTTCTGATCACAATGGATGGGAGAGGAAGTCACCTGAAGGCTTAATCCCCCCCCCTCCCCCCCCATGTACTGTATATATTAAGCATTTGATCCTTCAGTTGCATTTCTTTCTGTGCGCACAGTTCAGTCCACCTATTATCAAGGCAGCTCAAACCTTGCCCACAGGAGAAGTTGTAGCCCGCACATTAGCAATTTCCCCAGGATTCTGCAGACCATACAAACTCACCCACTGCAAGATAAGATGGGAGATGTGAGGTACATTTTCAAAGGGCAGATAGGCACTCAACTCCCATGTGCATCTTGGAAAATCTTCCGCAATGTTTCTAGTTTTAATTTGAAAGCCAGAATCCTCCAACAAGCATGTGCTCATTGTTACATTGGAGCCTGGATGTTACTCTGGTTTAACCAAAACTCTGGGATACTTGATGATTGGCCGTGTCCTCGGGGCTGTACGGTGATGGTTTGAAAAGTGGACCAGGCCTTGGACACACTTAAAACTTAGACTGATCTTGCATCGTCACTCAGGGAGATGAAAAATCCATACCCCCGAGTGCCAGTCTTTGCCAGCCTAACTCCCAGTGAATTCGTGGCTAGGTCAATGGAAGAATGCTTCGTTAACTAGCTGCTGCCACTCAGTGATTACCCACCGTGACAGGAAAACCTCTCCCAGGGTAGACGCTGTAGGAAGTGTCTACCCTATGGTGCTGTACTGCCATAGCAGTGCCACAGTAGCACCTGTACTGTAGATCTGGCCTCTAAGTGACTTAAGAGCCTAAGTCCCACTGACTTTCAGTGCTGCGCAGTGCTTCATCAGGCCACATTTACTCTACAAGCATCTGCCAGCAGAGCTGTGTTGGTCAGGGGTGCTGAAGAGTTGTGATCCCAGTCTGACGTAGCTGTGCCAGGAAAAGCTATGCTTATTTAGTCCTTGGGTGGGGAGGCTGGAATGTGTTCTACCAGTGATTATACTAATATAAGCTGCGTCCACACTAGGAGTGCTGGGCTGGTATCGTATGCAGGTACAGCTATGCCAGCAAAGCCTTTCTGTGTGTGTATCCTGCCTCAGGGACTGCGGCTCTACTCCTACAGAACTCATAAGCTCCATGGGGCTAATGCAAAGCTCCTACAAAGCACAGGTATTTCTCCAGACTAGAGCTCCCCAGTCTTTTTACTGAAGGTTTTGAAATGTCCCCCTGTGATTTTAAGCAAAATCTGGCAGTGTCTGTATTGGGCTACTATATGAGATCATAGAATCATAGAACTGGAAGGGACCTCGAGAAGTCTAGTCCAGTCCCCTGCACTCGTGGCAGGACTAATTATCTAAACCATCCCTGACAGGTGTTTTGCCTAACCTGGTCTTAAAAATCTCCAATGATGGAGACTCCACAACCTCCCTGGGCAATTTCTTCCAGTGCTTAACTACCCTGACAGTTAGGACCTTGTTCATAATGTCCAACTTAAACCTCCCTTGCTGCAATTTAAGCCCATTGCTTCTTGTCCTATCCTGAGAGGTTAAGAGAAACAATTTTTCCTCCTCCTTCTAACAACTTGTTACATACTTGAAAACTGTTATGCCCCCTCTCAATCTTCTCTTCTCCAGATTAAACAAACCCAGTTTTTTCAATCTTCCCTCATAGGTCATGTTTTCTAGACCTTTAATCATTTTTGTTGCTCTTCTCTGGACTTTCTCCAATTTCTTCACATCCTTCCTGGAATGTGGCGCCCAGAACAGGACACAATACTCCAGTTGTGGCCTAATCAGTGCAGAGTAGAGCGGAATTACTTCTCGTGTCTTGCTTACAACACTTCTGCTAATATATCCCAGAATGACATTCACCTTTTTTGCAACAGCGTTACATTGTTGACTTATATTTAGCTTGTGGTCCCCTATGACCCCCCAGATCCCTTTCCGCAATACTTGTTCCTAGGCAGTCATTTCCCATTTTGTACGTGTGCAACTGATTGTTCCTTCCTAAGTGGAGTACTTTGCATTTATCCTTATTGAACTTCATCCTATTTACTTCAGATCATTTCTCCAGTTTTCCAGATCATTTTGAATTTTAATCCTATCCTCCAAAGCACTTGCAACCCCTCCCACCTTGGTAATGCCCACAAACTTTTAAAGTGTACTTTCTATGCCATTATGTAAATCATTGATGAAGATATTGAACAGAACCGGATCCAGAACCAATCCCTGTGGGACCCCACTTGTTATGCCCTTCCAGCATGATTGTGATCCACTGATAAGTACTCTCTGGGAATGACTTTCCAACCAGTTTTTGCACCCACTAGATTGCATTTCCCTAGTTTGTTTATGAGAAGATCATGTGAGACAGTATCAAAAGCTTAACTAAAGTTAAGATATACCATGTCTACCACTTCCGCCCCTATCCACGAGGCTTGTTACCCTGTCAAAGAAAGCTATCAGGTTGGCTTGACACAATTTTGTTTTTGACAGTCAGATAGAGACAATCAGGATCCCTTGCCATAATTCGTGATTCTTTAAATGGGCAAATTGCATGACTAAGCTTAAGATTTGTTCTTCTTTCTTGCAAACTAATTCAAGTACTTAGCTGTCCCAAGACCTTGGTACAAACATTAACCTTCTCATTTGGGGGTGCACTGAGATTTTGTGAGCTCATCTGCTACCTGTGTAGAATGCAGCTTTGCACGGACAATTCAGGTGTATCTTTCTGCACGTGTAGCCCTAGACATTGGCCTTTTAAAGTGACAGTGTAGGATGACTTGCACAGTGGACTGAACCTTGCGCTTAACTTCTCTGCAGGTTTGAAAAGATGATCAGTGGCATGTACATGGGAGAGCTGGTCAGGCTCATCCTGGTGAAGATGGCCAAGGAGGAGTTGCTGTTCGGTGGAAGGCTCACCCCAAGCTTGCTCACCACAGGACACTTCGAGACCGGATATGTGTCTGCTATTGAAAAGTAAGTAAGAAAGAGCCTGAGCAAATGGTTCTATCCTCAATGAGCCCCCCACAGTGGATGGGAAGCCACCCTCATCTCTTCAGGACGTGTGCTCTTGGGAAGGGAAAGGTCTGTTGAGCCAATGGTGAGTGATCTATTGTGTAGACACCAAGTAGAAAGTGAGCAGGTTAGCCCCGCCTCCTGCTCTGTGTGATGTGATCACTTAAGGGATAGAATTGTATAAGTATGGGACTGGAAGGGACCTTGAGAGCTCATCGAGTCCAGTTCTCTGCACTGAGGCAGGGCCAAGTAAACCTAAACCATCCTGGATGGGGTTTTGTCCAAGTTGTTCTTAAAAACCTCCAGTGATAGGGATCCACAGCCTCCCTTGGTAATCTGTTCCAGAGCTTAACTACTCTTAGAGTCATCAAGTTTTTCATACTATCTAACCTAAATCTCCCTTGCTGTAGATTAAGCCAATTATTTCTTGTCCTACCTTCAGTGGACATGGAGAACCACTGATGGCTGTCTTCTTTATAACAGCCCTTAATATATTTCAAGTCTGTTATCATGCCCCCACCCACCCCCTCTCAAGTCTTCCTTTCCTAAGACTAAACGTGCCCAGTTTTTTAACCTCTCCTCCTGGGACAGATCTTCAAAACTTTGAACATTTTTAGGGCCCTACTAAATTTACGGTCCATTTTGGTCAATTTCACGGATTGATCTGAAATCCACAAGATGAAATTCAATAAAATCACGTGGAATTAATATCATAGGATTTTAAAAATTGTAAATTTTGTGATTTCAGCTATTTAAACCTAAAATTTCACAGTGTTGTAATTGTAGGGATCCTGACCCAAAAAGGAGTTGTGGGGGTGTCACAAGGTTAGTGTGTGTGTGTGTGTGTGTGTGTGTGTGTGTGTGTGTGTGTCTGGTGGGGGAAGTGAGGGGGTGTTGCAGTATTGCTACCTTTGCTTCTGCGCTGCTGCTGTCAGCAGCCCTGCTTTCAGAGCTGAGAAGCTGTTGGCTGGGAGCCCAGCTCTGAAGGCAGAGCTGCTGCCAGCAGCAGCGCAGAAGTAAGGGTGTCATGGTATGGTATTGCCACCCTTACTTCTGTGCTGCTGCTGGTGGGGCACTGCCTTCACAGCTGGGCACCTGGCCAACAGCCGCTGCTCTCCAGCCGCCCAGCTCTGAAGGCAGCGTAGAAGTAAGGGTGGCAATACTGTGACCCCCCCCTAAAATAACCTTGTGGGCCCCCCCTGCAACTTCTTTTTGGGTCAGGACCCCCAATTTGAGAAACGCTGGTCACTTCTGTGAAATCTGTACCGTATAGCATAAAAGCACACAAAAGACCAGATTTCACAGGGGGAGACCAGATTTCACAGTCCATGACGTGTTTTTCATGGCCATTAATTTGGTAGGGCCCTAATCATTTTTGTTGATGTCCTCTGGACTCTCTCCATTTATCCACATCTTTCCTAAAGTGTGACACCCAGTTTCTTATAGTTGATGCTCCTGTTAATACACTCCAGAGTAATAATAGCCTTTTTCACAACTGCATCAGGTTGTTGACTCGTATTCAATTTGTGATGCACTATAATTGCCAGATCCTTTTCTGCAGTACTACACTTGTTTGGTGGTTTTGGGTTTTTTTTTTTTTTTTGGTATTACGTCATTTGATTTTTCCTTTCTAAGTGTAGTACTTTGCACTTGTCTTTATTGAATTTCATCTCATGGATTTCAGATCAATTCTCCAATGTGTCAAAGTCACATGGTATTCTAATCCTATCCCCCAAAGTGATGATGACACCAAGTATCTAAACTTTATAAGCATACTCTCCATTACATTGAAAAGCCCCAAGCCCCTGGGGGAGCCCACTAGATGAGTGGTTCTCAAACCCAGTCTGCCGCTTGTTCAGAGAAAGCCCTTGGTGGGCAAGGCCAGTTTGTTTACTTGCCGCGTCCGCAGGTTGGGCCGGTCGTGGCTCCAGGCCAATGTGGGCTGCAGGAAGCGGCACGGGCTGAGAGATGTGCTGGCTGCCCTTCTCACAGTCCCCATTGGCCTGGAGCGATGAACCGTGGCCAGTGGGAGCTGTGATCGGCCAAACCTGTGGACCCACCAGGTAAACAAACTGGCCCGGCCTAACAGGGGCTTTCCCTGAACAAACGGCGGACCGGCTTTGAGAACCACTGTACTAGATACTCTTCCCAGTCTGATAGCCCACCATTGATAACTGCTCTTTGAGTGTGTTTTTTCAGCCGGTTGTGCACTCACCTTACAGTAACTTCATCAAGATCTCATTTCCCCAGTTTATGAGAATGTCATGTGGGACTGTTTCGAAAGCCTTGCTCAAATCAAGATATATCACCCCTACTGCTTCCATCCATCCATTAGGCCAGTCACACTGTCAAAGAAGGAAATTAGGTTGGTTCGGCATGATTTGTTCTGACAAATCCATGTTGGCTGTCACTTATCACCCTCTTAAGAGTAGTTAAGCACTGGAACAAATTTACCAAGGGAGGTTGTGGAATCTCCAACACCAGAGGTTTTTAAGAAGAGGTTAGACAATTACCTGTTGGGGATGGTCTAGATCAGTGGTCCCCAACGTGGTGCCTGCGGGCACCATGGTGCCCGCGGGGGCATCTTAATGCGCCCGCGTTCTGGCCCCGAATTTCAGTGGCATTTCGGCGGGGAAGCCTCTCGAATGTCGCTGACAAGTGATGTCATCGAGAGACGTCGCCTCCAAATTTCGGTGGCATTTCGGCAGGTGCACCACCGCCACAGTGGTCCTTTGGCTGGCACTTGCCAGCCGAAAAGGTTGGAGACCACTGGTCTAGATAATACTTAGTCCTGCCTCATTGCTGGGGACTGGACTAGATGACCTGTCGAGGTCCCTTCCAGTCCTACATTTCTATGATTTCCTTAACCTCTAGGATAAGAGGTGGGACTGGCAGAAACCTTGGGCTTGTAATACTTTGAGTTACCTCAACAGTATCTCAGGCTACTCCAGTGAACTCCTTTTTTTGTTCCCTGACCTTCAGGGAGAAGGAAGGACTACAAAAAGCCCACGAGATCTTGACCAAGCTCGGGCTGGACCCATCTGCAGAAGACTGCATAGCCACCCAGCATATCTGCCAGATTGTCTCCACCCGCTCGGCGAACCTCTGTGGTGCTACTCTGGCCGCAGTGCTGCGCCGGATCAAGGAGAACAAAGGAGTCGACAGGCTGCGCTCCACCATTGGCGTGGATGGCTCGGTGTACAAGAAGCACCCCCAGTAAGCCTGAGGACCTAAGTGAGGCTAGCAATGAGTTTGCGAGGAAATGGCCTTGGGGATCATTCTGCAGCTTGACAGAGTTTAAAGCAACCCAGTCCCAGAGCACTTAAAGGGCTGTGACTCCCAGTAAAGTCAGTGAGAGTCCGTATGTTGTTCACAGCCCAAATCAGTAGTGTATCAGTTAAGGCACAAGCCAAGTAGCTTTTAATAGTTTGCATGGCCTGGGAATTGGACCCTCGTAGATTACACTGCCTCGCAGATTGCAGTCCAGTGAATAGAGCACAAGCCTACAAACATGGAGAACCAGGTTCTAATCCTAGCTGTGCCAGGCCTCTGGGACTCCATTTTCCCAGCTTTCCTGCCTGTCTGAGGTGCCACCAGTGTTAATGTTTGTAAAAATGAATTGAGTGAAAGGGCTTTACAGGAGGGCCTGGGGAAGAAGTTTAAAGAGCTGCAGGAAAAGGCCTTCAGAAGCTTGTCCATCAGTGGAAAAGCTCTTGCAAGGCTACAGACCTAAATGAGGTCTAGCTTTGCATAAGGCTGGGTGGGGGTAGGCAACAGGAATTGAACCTGGGCCCCCTGGATCTAAAAGCATGAGCCTCCCTGAGCTGTCAGTATCTGTATGCGGAGCAGTCACCAGTAGAGGGGCCTGGAGCACCACACTAAGCCCTCGTCCAGACTAACCCGCGGCATCGGCGGGTTAAAATCGATTGCTCGGGGATCGATATATCGCGTCTAGTCTGGACGCGGTGTATCGATCCCCGAGCGCGCTTACATCGATTCCGGAACTCCATCAATCCGAACGGAGTTCCGGAATCGACACGGAGAGCCGCGGACATCGATGCAGCGCCGTCCAGACTGGTGAGTACCTCGATTTTAGAAATTCGACTTCAGCTACGTTATTCACGTAGCTGAAGTTGCGTATCTAAAATCGATTTTAATTCCTAGTCTGGACGTGGCCTAAGTGGGTAACACTCACTCCTGCCTCCGTCCTGTGCAGTTTTGCTCGACGCCTTCAGAAGACGGTGCGGAAGCTGCTGCCAGACTGCGACATCCGATTCGTTCGATCGGAAGATGGGAGCGGCAAAGGGGCCGCTATGGTCACGGCAGTGGCCTACAGGCTAGCAGCCCAGCATAAGGCAAGGCAGAAGACCCTGGAAGCCCTGAAGCTGAGCCATGAGCAGCTGCTGGAGGTGAAGAATAGGATGAGGATAGAGATGGAGAGGGGACTGAGCAAAACATCGCACCCAGATGCCACTGTGAAAATGCTTCCCACTTACGTGTGCGCCACTCCAGATGGAACAGGTAACATACTGTGTGTGTGTGTGAACACTCCTGTCCCCTGCTGCATAGAACATCAGACCGTAAAGGGGCCAGAACCTTCAATCTGAGCTCCTTTGTATTTCAAGATTTGGATCTGCTACCTCATAGGTGCTGACTTCCCCTCTGCCCAGTGGATGTTTGACCCTCCCTGGCCCCGCCCCAGCCCCACCTCTTCCCGCTCTTGCCCTGCCCCCATTCCAGCCCTTCCCCAAAGTCCCCACCCCTGCCCCACCTCTTGTCTGTCTCCTTCCCCTCTCTCCTGGAAAATCCTGAGCACTGCCAAACAGCTGTTAGGTGTGGGGTGGGGAGGAGCGGTACCGGGGTGGGGAAGGAGGTGAGGACGGGGAAGCTTGGCTGCCGATGAGTGCTGAGCACCCGTTAATTTTTCCCCCTGGGTGCTCCAGACCCAGAGTACCCACAGAGTCGGTGCCTATGGGCTTCCTAATCCACTCGGGCACCATCTCAGAGTGGACTCTCATGCTGGCACTAGGCATTAACAAACATGAGTCACTGAGGAACAGGGTTGCCCTCTGTGGACTTGTAGCCCTGTATTTGTGAACTTCAGATTGGCGCATGCAGTTGGGTTTCCAATGCACACTTTGAAGCAAAGAAACTTCCTGAACAGCTTTCAAGGCAATGTGGCCCAGTGGCTAGAGCACTGAACTAGGACTTTATTCACCTGGGTTCTACTCCTGACACCCCCACTAACCTTGCTGTGTGACCATAAGCAGGTCACTTCCACGCTCTGTCCCCCTGCTTCCCCTCCCACACTTTCTCTGTCTTGTCCATTTAGAGTGAAGCGCCTAGCACAGGGATGCTTTCATCTCGGTTGTGGTCTCTATCCATTGTCGTGGTACAAAGCATAATGGGGACGGAGAACTGGTTGTTCATGGTTCATTCCGATTCTCCAGAATTGTTCAGAGGGAGGATTCTGATCTCTCACTGGTTTAACTCCCATGACTTCAATTTCCACGAATCTCTGTGAGGTTGGAATTAGCAACCTCCATTTCCAGGCCCATTGTCTTGCCTACTCCCCTTCACTTTGCATTCCTTGGTTGCTCCACTGCCTGTAGATGAGAGGTTGGGGCTGGCTGGGTCTTTGGGGTGATCTGGGTACATCATTTGCTGGCAGCTGCTGTGGATAGTGTTGTAACTGCCTTCGTTTGGGTTTCAGAAAAAGGAGACTTCCTGGCCTTGGATCTTGGGGGAACAAATTTCCGTGTGCTGTTGGTGCGTGTGCGGAACGGGATTAGGCGTGGTGTTGAGATGCACAATAAGATCTACTCAATCCCGCAGGAGATCATGCAGGGGACAGGAGAGGAGGTGAGCAAAGGCCAGCTTGAAAGAAGAGCCGATGTCTCACCTGAAGTGTCTTGGTGGTGAGGGTACAGGGTATGTGCTGGGGGACCTGGCTTCTAGCCATGGCTTTTGCTGCAGCCTGTTTGTTACCTTGAACAAGCCCCTTACGTGCCTCAGTCTTTAAAATGGGGTGGTGATACCGCTCCACCTTTGTGAAGTGCTTTGACATCTATGAGTGAGAAGTTCTCCAGAAATTCTGCTATTATAGTGTGATTTGGGATCTGAAATTACACAGTCCAGGAGACCTACATGCTTGGACACCAAAGATGGATGCACTCATAATGCCTGTCTAAAGAAACCATCAAAGCCATTTCAAGTAACTCATACTGCTGTGATGGTGCTCTCCATCCATGGAATGCAAACACTTCGCAAAGGCATGCAAAGATTGTGTTTTACTGGTAGGGAAACTGAGGCACAGAAGTTGAGTGACTTTCCAGAGTCACACAATGACTTAAGCATAATTCTGCAAAGTATTTCAGGCTGTTTTGGATATAGTAGTTGCACTGGAGCAAATTCTGGGCACTGTGTTGCCATTTGCCCCAATATAAAATGAGTGTAAAGATGCAGCTGTTCTGTGCCCACTTGTCACTGTTATAATGATAATAAGGGACCAAGGCAAGAGGGCTTGGTGAGGAGAGCGGGAGCAGGGTGTAGGTGTGATGTATTAATGCCTTGTGACTATTCAGACACATGAAAGAAGATGAGATTTTGTGTCTCAGTTCAGCTGGTAGCTTTGTTCCTGTTAAAAGACAGAAGAAATAAACCTTGCTAATATTTCACAGCCAATGGCACAGTAAGATCAAAACCTTGGGCCTAGATCCATTATTGCAGAGCAGCCCCCTGCATTCAGCATTCTCATCTTGTCTTGACTATATGACGGCCATGTGGTTCTGTTAATCCATCCTTGCCCATATTTCCTGTCACAAGGCCTTCTTCCAAGGAATCCAGCTATTCTAGCAGCCAGCCTGACCATTCAAGCTCTTGCTTTGTTCCTGAAACTTAATAGATCCGTTACCTGAATCTGAAAAACAAGCAAAACAAGGCTCTAAGAAAAGGAGATTCTCCCCTAACCCTCCCTGCCCCAATGCGTTGAAATGAGTCACTGAAGTATTCCCCTCCATGCCCCTCACTAGAGAGTAAATCACAGAAGCTCTAAAATGGAGCAGCAAATGTTGGGAAATCAGCATGATCCAAATTCCTTGCTGTTGTAAACCCATTGCCCTTGGTAGAATTCAGGCAGCAGAGAATTTAACCTGGCACCGAGCAAATGAAGAGGGTACTGAAGAAGAATTTTCATACTGCTTATAATTTTCCCCTGTACACTTAAAATTTAGGCTGAAAAATCCACACCCCTGAGGGCCATAGTTGTCACCCTAACCCAGGGGGTAGAAGTAGCTAGGGTGATGGAAGGATGCTTCAGTTGGCCTATCTTATAGTCAGTCAGGGAGGTGAAGTTCCTACAGCATGCCATAGCTGTGCTGATGTAGACCCCTAGTGTAGAGAAGCACTTTAGATAAGGATAACTGATCAAACGCAACCTTAATTCTAGTGTAGCTCTGTGCTGGTGGAACAGCTTTGGGCTTCCATCTTAGAGGTGGCTGCATTTCAGTGTTGGCAAAAATGATGCTCCCTCTCATGAGGTGCTAAACACCTCTTTGGAGAGATTGAGCCTCCTCAACACCCACTGCATCAGCGAGAGTGGAGCGTGATCTCGCATTGCAGATCAGCCTCCAGATTCACAGGCTGATCAATTTCAAAGCCAGATGGGACTGTTGTGATCATCTGGTCTGACCTCCTGTGTAACGAGCCAAAGAACCTTGCCTAATAACTTCTGCATCAAGCCCGTAACTTCTGTTTGCGCTATAGCATAACTTTTTAAAAAGAGACGAGGTCTTGAGTTAAAGGCTTCAGATGTACCACATCCCTGGGTCAGTTGCTCCAATGGTGAGCTAACCTCACTGTTAAGAAATAAAGAGCACTTTTTTTTTTTTAGTCTGAATTTCTTTTAGCTTCAGCTTCCAACCCTTAGATCATGTTCTGCCTTTTTCTGCTCAGTTAAAACTGGCTGCTCTCTTAAATCTCTTCCCTGGGTGTAGATATTTACAGACCATAATCAAGTCACTTCATGACCATCTCTTGGATAAACTTTTAAATTTAATAATTGGACACATACCTATCTCCTAGAACTGGAAGGGACCTTGAAAGGTCATTGAGTCCAGCCCCCTGCCTTCACTAGCAGGACCAAGTACTGATTTTTGCTCCAGATCCCTAAATGGCCCCCTCAAGGATTGAACTCACAACCCAGGGCTTATCAGGCCAATGCTCAAACCACTGAGCTACCCCTCCCCTACAAATAGATTGAGTTCCTGTAACCTGTCACTTGTCTCTTAAGTTGTAACGTGCTTTTGCATTTCTCTGGGTGAAGAACACTGTATTAATGTTGAATTTTGTTTTGTTTTTTAACCTGTGCATGAAATGCAAAGAAAAATCTTTTAAATAAAGAAAAGGGAGCTGAAGGAGAAAAGCCTGAAACTTCAGGTGATAACTTTGGAGCTGAGATGGGGTGAGGTTGTATCCCATTGCAGATGGGGTGACAGGTAACCCAGCCCCAAACTCTAGATTCAGGCATCTCCTAAATTTTAACTATGTAAGTGCCACTGTATAATTAGCTACAGGAGGAAGACCTCCATGGGGATGGATTTTTCACTACTTGGTTATGCAGCTGAGTTGAAGTGGTAGCCCATTTACCTTTTCAGATACCAGCGGATACACTCTTAGCTGGTAGCCTGGTACTTAATCAAGTTTTCTGCAGTTATTAAAGCAACTGCCTCTGGTTGTCTGTCTACAGCTGTTCGATCACATCGTCCACTGCATTTCGGACTTCCTGGAATACATGGGAATGAAGGGCGTGTCTCTTCCCCTGGGATTCACCTTCTCTTTCCCTTGCCAACAGAATAACCTTGATGAGGTAACCTATATCCAGCTACCTGGTATCTGTACCTACTAACTAGCCTATATTGCTACACTGTTCAGAAACAGAAGGAAGGATTAGAAGATGACATCTTTGTTTTCAAACTTCCTTTTCCTGTCTTACTTGTGAGTCTGTTGCCACCTCTAGACATTCCTCCTTATCTTGACCCTACCTGACATGAAATCTTGCTCATATCCTAACCTCTTTCCATCCTGTTGTAGTTCCCTCTTCCATAGTCTTCCAGAAACACCGTTGGCACAGCAATTCTCCTCCAAGATGGACCGTCATCAACCTCCTCCTTCCTAACTATTGAAATTCTCTTTGCACCTCTCTGACCACTCTAATCTCATCTTCATTGTGCCTCACTAATCCAGGGGCTAAATCCTACCAGAGGATAGCTGCCCATGGAAGTCTTTCACAAAGTGTACTCTCTTTGGTCCTCATCTCTGTCCTTTCCAGGTTGCTCTCCATGGAGGGATGTTCTGTGACTTGTCATACCCTCGTCTGTGATAGTTTTTAAATGTCATTGTATTACTATGTATGTTTTTATTAATTCCACCCACAAGCAATGCTGGGCACATCGAAGGAGAGATCCCTGCCCCAAAGAGCCTATGATCAAATAGACCAAATGTAAATAAAGAGGGTGCAACACAACATTATTCCCTGGTTCTCCTTAGTTTCCTGTCGTGGACCAAGATGCAAGCGGTCAGACCTAGTTGTCAGAGCAGTGACGGTCAGAGCTAGTGGTTGGAGCAGGAATTGGCAATAGGGAGTTGGAGCTGGGGGTCAGTCAGGCATCAAGCCAAGGGTTGGAGCTGGAGTCAGTAGCTTTCTGTGGTGCAGAAGCAGGGAACTGGAACAAAGCAGGAAGACGGCCTCTGATGTAGCAGCCAGCCATGTCACCTAGTTGCTCAGACAACTTCCTGTGCCTTCTCTGGCTTAAATAATGAGTCTGACTCAATCACTGGGGCTAGATGTCTCCTCCAATTGGGAATTGCACAGGTGGTGGCTCTGGTGAGCTACGGTCCACCAGCTCATGCTCCTCGCTGGTGCCAGCAGGCTGCCGAGTGGTGGCTGCAGTTTGAGAAATCTCCGGATCTCCGGGGGCCCAGATTCAAGACTTGCAATCCCTCATTTTTGTTCTTATTAACACTTCCCCTTCTGACCATCCACTTTGTAGCTTTAGTTCATTTTTAACCCTTTCCCTACCAAGAACTTTCCCTTCCCCCCTGCCCTCCTACATCCAGAGTCCTTTCCTTTTTAAACCTCACCTTAAACCTTCCTTTTCTTTCTAGCATCTTAATTCTCCCTGTAAAGCCTATTGCAATGCCATGTGTGAAAAGCTGGGTATGTAAAAAAAAAAAAAAAAATTAGAATTAGTTTAAGATGTCATGTTGTGGAGCTATTTAATGCAAATATTTCGGTGAACATCTGCCAGGACTGATGGGAACATTATGGGGAAGCTTTTCCCCAAGCAGGAATGGGAGGTAGGCATCCATTGGTGCCTTAAAAAAAAACTCCTCCTGTGTTAATAACCTGCATCATTGCAACAAAGAAGAGGACACAGCACTAGTTAATATTGATGAAAACAACATCTAGGCTCCGCCCTCTGTGTGTAGTAGTATCTGTTGGAAAACACATACCATTCAGGTCAGCTGGTATCCTCCTAGATCAAAAGGTGATTTAAAACTCTCTCCCTTAAATAGGTTCTGAATAGGCTGGCCAAGACTTTTAACACTGTCCCCAACTTGATGCCTTAAAGGGGCCTGATTTTAAGAAATTCTTGAGCCTTCTCTCATAAGAACGGCCATACTGGGTCAGAACAATGGTCCATCTAGCCCGACAGTGGCCAGTGCCAGACCTTTAGGAGGGACAGGGGTTGTACAGAACAGGACAGTTGGGGTGATCCACCCCTGTCTTCCCTTCCTGGCCTCTGGCAGTCAGAGGTTTAGGGTCACTCCGAGCATGAGCTTGTGTCCCTGACCACCTTGGCTAATAGGCCTACTCTCAAAATCAAACCCTTTAAGTTACCACCAGTTGAGCACCTAAAATTACGAGTTCATCTTAAATCTTGACCACAGTCCCCTTTAGCCGTGTACATGAACTGATGTAGCTATAAAGAGCGCTCTTACCAGAACAGATCTTAAATGACTGTAAGGGTACATCTATACTACCTGCCGGATCGGCGGGTAGTGTTTGATGTATCGGGGATTGATTTATCGCATCTCGTCTGGATGCGATAAATCGATCCACTAATCAATGCCCATACTCCCTCTCGGCAGGAGGGGTAAGCGCAGTTGACTCGCCGCCATGAGGACGGCCTGATAAGTTGAACTAAGATACTTCGACTTCAGCTACACTAAGTTGCGTATCTTAGTTCCTAACATTGCCCCTCCTCCTTCTCCCCCAGTGTAGACCAGCCCAAAGTCTTTGCTTTCTGCTAACTATTCTGCACTTTCTTCCCCCTCTGGTTTATTGTATCTTTTGTTCTCTTTTTAAGGGGATACTCCTGAAATGGACTAAAGGGTTCAAAGCTACTGGCTGTGAAGGAGAAGATGTGGTGAACCTGCTGAAAGAAGCCATACATAGGAGAGAGGTGAATGTCCATGGGGACCTCTGATTTGAGCGATCGGTGCGTGAATGAAAGGGAGAATTTGCAGCTAGTCAGTCAGATAATCCAGATCCGTCTGGAATTCTCACTGCAGCTAGAAAGGAAATTAACTTGGCTGAGCATAAAGTCGAAAAATGGCTAAATGACGGTCATATCTTACTCCACACGGGACCTTCAGCGCTAAGAGCAAGGGTCTCTACAGCTTGAACAATTGGACTAAGTCCCCTAGCTGGCAGCGGTAGCAGATTTAGGTGTGCTGTGCTGCTGTGAATTTGGGAACACACAACATGCTCTGAAAAAGGGCATTAGGGGAAATTCTTATAGCTACAGGTTCTAACTGTAGCAAGGTCATCCCGGCTCTTCAACCTGTCAGTGTAAATGAGCCAAGTTACAGGCAGCTTTAACTTTTTTGGGGTATTTTGAATGAGGCCCAGTTTCCTAAAGCGCTTGGCTCTGTAGATGAACAGTCTTAAGTACTAAATATCACCATCTAAGGTAAGTCTACACTGGGAGGGGAGGAGACACGTCTGCGAGTCTGAGTCTGCCTCCTGTGCCACGAGGCTAAAAATAGCAGAGAGACATTCCAAATCAGACTGGAGCCCAAGCTCTGGGACCTTCCTAACTTGCTAAGTTGGAGGGTCTCGTAGTCCGGGCTCCAGCCCAAACATTTGCACCACAGTTAAACAGCCCCTTAGCCTGAGCTCAAGTCATCTGTCATGGGTCAGCCACATGTGTCTAACTGCAGTATAGACATACCCTTAGTTGCTTTGATTCCAGTAACAGGGAGCTGTATTAAACCTACATTCACGTTGAGTGTGTTGCTCTGAATGCAACAGTGAAAGGGAGCATAAAAGGTGCTGGTTCTTCCAGAATAATGTATGGTAACCCTTTCTTCCTCAGGAGTTTGATCTGGATGTGGTAGCAGTGGTGAATGACACAGTAGGCACCATGATGACCTGTGGTTATGAAGATCCTTATTGTGAAGTCGGGCTCATCGTTGGTAAGAACTGAAGCTTTACATAACAAACCAATCTCTCCCCCTGTACCAAGTTCCTATTCTGTACTCCCCTCCTGTCCTGTATCTTTTAGCTATTCCCGGGAGATCTAGTGCAGATCAGAATTTTCCACCAATGGTTGGAAAAATGTTAAAATAATTGAAATTTCAGTGAAAAATGGCAAAGTGAGTGGAAATCTTTTGCCTTCCTCGCCCCCAACCAGCTTCATTTCCTTGAGTATTTGGGACCAAATTCAGATGTGGTAAGGTACAAGCAGATGTGACTTTATTACCTTCCATGGTGAAAGACTATACAGGATGTTGGTAATGATAAAGAATTCCTCCTGGTGAATACTTTAGGTTTCGTGGGTGGCATGTTTTGACAGGCCTAAGCCATCAGGGTGATCTTCTTGCTTCATTCTTGAGAGGCTCACGGAACGCTCATTGCTTTTTCCCAAGCTGTTTAAGCTCAAGAGAACGGCCATTGTGTAGGCCATGCTGCAGAGATTGTAGACACAGGTATCACATAAGACTGTGAAATTTGCATTGACCGGGTTGCACAGAGTAATGGTAAAACCCCTAAACCCTATTGTCCACTTTCTAACAAAGAAATTTCTTAATTTAGCATATCTGAGCTCATACCGGGCAATGATCTACCGGGTTAGCTCCATTGATTTAAGTGGAATTGTCAGCAGAATATTTGGCCTCCAGCATAGCATGAACTGGAATTTTCTGCGATTTCAAAATTTGTTTTTGTTCTGAATTGAAACAAAACATTGAATTTCAAAATTTCCATGGAATAAAAATTTTGGAGAAAAATTGCTTTAGGGTCAATTTAAATGGCTTTTTCTTTCAATGTCAACTTTTTTTCAATTTTTGGACAATATAAAATCAGTTTAGAAAAGAAAAACCAAAACGTTCTGTTCCAAAAATGTCAAAATGGAAATCGTGTCCATTTTCTCCTTGGCAAAATTTTGTTGTTGAAAATGACATGGTCCCATGGAAAATTTAGATTCTGCCAAAGTGACTTTTAGCAAGCTTTAGCACAGGGGTAGGAAACCTACAGTCCGTGGGCTGCATCCAGCCCGCTGCTTAATTTCATCCAGCCTGTGGCAAGTCTTGGTGCCTCCCTGCAGAGCTGGTGCTGCGAGCGCCGGCTCGCCCCACTGCGTGGGGAAGCCCTGAGCCTCCACGCCCCCCACAGGTGGGTGAGTTGAACGTTTTATATTTCTGTCTCTAAAAAAATCTCACTAAATTTAAATTGCTTTTTACTTGGTGGGATCATGCTATAACTTGACAGGGATGGTGTCAGGTTTAACTTACTGGGCCCGATACTCCTCTCACTCACCCCCAGGTGCAAATCAAGGAATAACTCTGCTGAAGTCTGTGGTGTTCACACTGATTTGCACCCTTGTTAAGTGGCAGGAAAATCCAGCCCATTGTTTTGTGATCCTTTTGAGCAGGGGGTTGGACTAGATGACTTCCTGAGGTCCCTTGCAACCCTGATATTCTGTGATCCTATGATACTTGTGTGTGGCCAGCGATTGATATAGGTTTTTTTTTTCCTGTGGGTCAATGGCCCATCATAGAAAAAAGGTTCCACACCCCTGCCTAAGCATTTAAAAGGTAGGATCATAGCAACAGATCATTTATAGTAATAGATGGGTGACTGCACACTATAGACATCATGGCTGTATGCTACACCAGGCACTGACAGCATCTGGGATAGGTCTCTCCCCTGCTTGAGCTGAAAGAGTCTCTATTAACTACCAGTAGTAGTACAGCTCTTATCTTCCAACTTTTTTTGCTTTCCCTTGTATTCCCCTCAAAGCAAGAGACGTTTCAGGAACCTTTAGACCTTTCTGTGCTCTTCTGCCACAGGCACGGGCAGCAACGCCTGCTACATGGAGGAGATGAGGAACGTGGAGCTGGTGGAGGGTGAAGAGGGCAGAATGTGCATTAACATGGAGTGGGGGGCATTCGGGGACAACGGCTGCTTGGATGACTTCCAGACAGAATTTGATGTGGCGGTGGACGAACTGTCTCTTAATGCTGGGAAACAAAGGTGTGTGTGTGCAGGGCTTTGAAGACGGCTGTGATTTCCACGCTGTCTTGGAGAACACATGGCATTAAGGGATCTCTCTAGCACAGCTGTTCTCAAACTTATGTACTGGTGATCCCTTTCACATAGCAAGCCTCTGAGTGTGACTCCCCCCTTATAAATTAAAAACACTTTTTTTTGTATATTTAACACCATTATAAATGCTGGAGGCAAAGCAGGGTGTGGGGTAGAGGCTGACAGTTCTCAACTCCTCATGTAATAACGTGACCCTCTGAGGGGTCCCGACCCCCAGTTTGAGAACCCCTGGCCTAGCACATCCTGGGCTACAGGCCAGGGGCTAGGATTTGTCCCATTCGTTTCATTACATGGTACCCGAGCATCATGAAGATTCCTCCCCGTTTTTCTGACCATCACCTCAGCAGAATTTAAAATAAAACAAGGCTAGAACTTGGGATGGAAATTTGGAGACTTAGCACTAACCTAGCTGACCCTTTCCTAAGGGCCTGACCATGTTCTCACTGACATCAGGGGGTCGGACCAAGCCCCACAAGCATCATGTTTCTTTTTCATCTCTCTGTGCCTCTGTTTTCCACCAGCAGCGTGGGGGGATCATGCTACAACTTGACAGGGATGGTGTCAGGTTTAACTCACTGGGCTGGATACGCCTCTCACTCACCCTCAGGTGTAAATCAGGAATAACTCTGCTGAAGTCTGTGGTGTTTACACTGATTTGCACCCTTGTTAAGTGACAGGAAAATCCAACCGATTGTTTTGCGATCCTTGGAAAGAAAGTGCCATGAGAGGCGCAAAGTATTTAAAGAGCAGCCTGGAATTCCTCTACAAACCTGTAAACGGGCATCACTCACCCCCGCGGTGCCTCCTACTAGTCGTCCTGGGAATTAGCTCAAATTCCAGCTCGGAGCACCCTCTGCAGGCCGGTGATCCGCCTTGTTTCCTGCTACAGGCCCTGTGTCCCTCCCTGGACCCCGGTGCCCCTTTTTTACATGGGGTTCTGCCCCCTGGCAGCAACCTCTTTTCCTTAGGGGTTTCCCCTCCCTGGGAACCCCCCACCCTCTATCCCCACTTTGCCTCAGTGTAGGCTACTGCCAGTCATTGTCTAGCCCCACGCCCTGGGGCAGACTGCAGTATTAGCCTCTCATCATCGGCAAAGGGGGTTGGACCTGCTGCCTTGGCCTACCCCTGGGTTGTACCCTGCAACCCCAGTACCTCTTAGCCTTCTGCTAGGCTGCAGCCTGGGGCTTTCCAGGCAGGAGCTCCCCAGCTCCTCTGCCTTTCCCCAGCCCTGCTTCACCCTAGGTACCTTATTTGGTTCCCTGCAGCCAGGCCCTTCTCTCTCTGAATGCAGAGAGAGACTGTCTGCCCTTGGCTCCCCTGGCCTTCTTATTAGGCCCTGTCGCTCAGTTTGGGGCATGGCCCCCAGCTGCAGCCACTTCCCCAATCAGCCCAGCCTAAAAGGGCTGCTTTCTCCAGCCCCAGCCCCTTTCCCCGGGCTGTTTTTCACCCCTTCAGGGCAGGAGCAGAGATCCGCTCTGCTACAAAACCTCATCCTAGAGCCAGGTGGTTCTCACCCCACTGCAGCTGAGCATTTCATGTTCTTAGTGCTGAGCAGGGGTCCTCCCACTAAGCAATCTCTAAGCGCACATCAGATGATGCAGATGCCAGAGTCCAGCCTATGTGATGACACCTCCAAATCACCCCATTTGAAGCTGTCTTTTTACTTAGCTACTACAGCAACGAAGGGCAGGCGAGTGCTTCACAGTTGTGAATGGGTTTTGTCCTCCCAGATAGGGAAGGATTGTTATCTTCATTGTACAGGTGGAGAGCTGAGAAACTGGGGGGCAGATTCAGTGACTTGCCTGAGATTATACAGGGAATCTGTGGCAGAGCTGAGCATGGAACCAAGATCTCCAGAGTCCCAGTCCTTTGACTCACCCCCTACCCTGTCCTTCCTACCCCACGCTCAGCTGTGCCTTTTCAACTCCAGGTTTGAGAAAATGATCAGCGGGATGTACCTGGGCGAGATTGTCCGAAACATCCTGATCGACTTCACCAAGCGGGGGCTGCTGTTCCGGGGGCGGATCTCCGAAAGGCTGAAGACCAGGGGGATATTCGAGACGAAGTTCCTGTCTCAAATTGAGAGGTAAGATTCCAGACGCAGAAGGGAGGGGTTGGGAAGGTGGATGAACGAAGACGCTTGTCCTTTGCCTACAGATGAGATGTAATCAAGTTGGGAAAAGTATATCCAGTGAAATTTTAGCAAGGTCTTGAGTACAGCTAGCAAATGGAAAAATTGGAAAAAAAATAAATAATAATAATTGCTATGGGGTTCATTGACTGAAGTTTCATTTGACCTGAAACTGAACATTTTGTTTGGATTTCAAGCCTTTTTATAACATTTTTGAGTTTTTAATAAATATTAAAGGACACTTTGAAACAAAACACTGATATTTTTCAGATTTTTTTTTTTTTTTATTGAAATGATTGGAGAAATGTTTGGATGTTGCCAAATCTGTTGTTGTTTCCCCCCACTCCCCTCCCCACCCCAGCGTCAGAAAAAACATTTTGCCCAGTTGCGATTTTCAGTGTTCAGCAGCTTGCTGGATTCTAGCCCCCACTTACACCACTCAGTCCTTTGCGGGATTTGCTTCTTGCAGAGCAATGTCATGCTGAGGGTTTTCATGCTGCATTAAAACCAGTCCCCCGTACAACAGTGACTGTTCGTCTCTAGTTTTTGTAATGTCACTGACCCAATATTTCCGTCCTGAAATAATTTCCCTTCTTAAGCACACACTCCAGTTTGTTGTGTGGTTGCCCACGGATGTTGCCTTGCACGCCCTGCTCGTCTGTGGTGTTGATCTTTAATTGTTGCCGTTTTAAAAAAAATGTCCTCCATTAAAGCACTGGGGGGAGTTGGGGAGAGGTAGGAAGAGGCTCTGATTCCTGATTGACTCACATGGTAAAACTCCATAAGAGATTCCAAACATCTGCAGCGCGAGCAGCAACCAGGAGTAATCTAGTAATATAGTTGTAAGGAAGTCAGTGGAATTTCATCCAAGTCACATTAGATCCAGAATCCTTCCAAATTCTTAGATGTACATGTAAATAACTAGGTAGAATCCTAGGGCTAATGCTGTGACACTGTCAATGGTGTGGGTTTTTTGAGTGGTGGAGGATGAAACAAAGCTGTGAGTGCAGAGTGCTCTCTATTCCCGCTTCACTAGATATTAACAAGCTATTGTTAGCTGGAGGAGCTACTTCTGCACTCATCATCGGGGGCTTTATGATGAAATCACCACTCTGATTATGATGTAAACTTAGTTCACGCTAGTGAGATCTGCTGAGTGGGAAAACAGAGATTTTCAAAGGTGCCAAAGGGATTTAAGTACCCAGATCTAATTAAAATCCAGTGGGAGTGGGGTGTCTAATTTCCTTAGTCCTCTTTGCAACTCCCAGTGTACATGAAATGCTGCCCCTTTACTACTCAACAGATCTGCCTCCTGGATATTGTCAGCTCTGCTGATCTGAGTGACAAATAGAAGTATTAGGTTTTAAAGTATCAGAGGGGTAGCCGTGTTAGTCTGGATCTGTAAAAAGCAACAGAGTCCTGTGGCACCTTATAGACTAACAGACGTATTGGAGCGTGAGCTTTTGTGGGTGAATACCCACTTCGTCAGACGCATAAGTTTGAAAGGCACTTTAAGACTTAGGTGCTCTTGAAAATGAGCTTGGCTCCTAAGTCACTTAGGCATTGCAGCACCAAGTGGAGCATCACCTAAATACTTTTTCAAAATCTAAATGAGACAAGGCAGGTGAGGGCCTATCTTTTATTGGACCAACTTGAATGGCCGGAAGGGACAAGCTTTTGAGCTTCATGGAGCTCTTCCTCACGTCTGGAGTTGGTAACCAGCATGTCCAAGCTAAACACACGGTGGGACAGATTGTTAAGCATAAGGCTTTAAAAATCTAGACCTTGTTGCTTTATCACTCTCTTAGCCCCGCGGAGACAGCTCAGCTGCAAGAGAGTGAGTTGGAAAATCTCTTCTTCCTTGTGCATCATCAACAGGATTCTTTGCCAAGTTCTGATCACTTATGCCCAGTGCAAGCAGTGGGGCTGCACCGAAGGCAGAACCTAGCCCACAGAAGCTGTTATTACAGGTGATGCTGCACGAGAAGGAATGAACTGACGTCATTCTTTAGATTAGAACTATACTTCCAAGAGCATCCTGAGTTCAGATTGTTCCTGCATTCTGATGTTGACAGCAGGCTTTCTTTTGGTCTCTAATGCCTCTGTCCTGCCCTATCTGCCTTCCTCCAGCGATTGCCTAGCCCTGCTCCAGGTCCGCTCCATCCTTCAGCACCTAGGCCTGGAGAGCACATGTGATGACAGTATCATTGTGAAGGAGGTGTGCACCGTGGTAGCCAGGCGTGCTGCTCAGCTCTGTGGCGCTGGTATGGCAGCGGTGGTGGATAAAATCCGGGAGAACCGCAAGCTGGACTTCCTTAAGGTCACAGTTGGTGTGGACGGGACACTCTACAAACTGCATCCTCAGTAAGTTACCATGGGTGCGAGTCTCCGTAGGTCAGAGGTTGTTCCAAGGGGACGTTGGCAGCCAGATATGACTGTCACAAGCAGGCTACAATGGCAGACATAAGAACCAGGGCTGGTTGAAAACTTTTCATCCACCTTTTTTTGGATAATCCAAAAATATTCATATTGTTCGGTATTTCCCCCCCCCCCCCCCCCCAAGACCAAACATTTTGCTTCACATTGAAATGAAAAAATGTTCACTTTTGGGGTATTGGTCTTTCACCCTTTCTCTTTCCCAAGGGACTGAAAAAGGAGAGGAATGAAAGGAAAAAATTTGTATCGAAACAAATTACTTGAGATGAAAAAATTTTAAAAATCCATGAAAATTTGAGATTTTTGTTTCTAAATATTTTGCCCAAACTATGCAACCATTTCTCAGCCAGTCCTAAAACAGTGGGATGAAATTAATAGGCCAAACCTGGGGTGGGTTGGGGGTGATCCATTAGATGATGGAATATATTCTGCATGGAAGGGGTAGAAGCACCCTTGTCTTGGTCACTTTAGCAAAGGGCTGGGAGACCTACTTTTGAGACCATGAGACATGCTTTAAAGACTGTATCCAGCTGGTCTTGGATTTCTATCCCTGACATTCGTTTGTGAATAGCTGTGTTGCTGTGTCTACATTTTCATAGCTAATTGGGTCAGTGCAGGGCTCAGGAAGCATTCTTCCTTCTGCCCTGAGATGGCTTGTGCAGTCAGTGCAGTGCATTATGGGATAGATCAGCTTTGAGGATGCCATTTTGGAAAGTTCAGCTTTTCAAAAGTCAGGGACGCAAGGAGCTTTACCCCGTTGGGTCCATCATGCTGGAGACTCACTGAGCTAAACCTGGCCTCCTCAGCTACCAACCCAGGGGAAGTGGTAGAAGGAGCGTGGAGGCCATTGGAGCTGCTGTTATATGGACCCGCTAAGTTGTTCTCGTTCACAAAGAGCAGGTACCAACTGCTGTAGCCCTGAGGCTGTTCTGGTGGCATGGAATAGCTTTCTGCAGGACTGGGAAGTGTTGTTCCTCACTGCATCCCAGAGGATCTCCCTAGTCCACAGCCTGACTGCTCAGGTCCAAGTTTGTACTGTTAGATGGTGCCTAATGTAACCCACTTCAATACAGAGTGGGTTCCTGTTTCCATCTATTGGCTGGCCCACGTAGAGAGGTTTATGGGTACCTTACTCCTTTAGCTTACACAGTAGAGACCATGAGGTTAGATCCAGAGGTCTCAGGTTCATTCCCCACAGCTGATTAATCCAGATGGTCATTGTGGGAGTTCTGGGGGAAAGCTTTGTCCTTCTGACCATCCTCTTAGCTGAGATTAAAATGAACTGAGGCCAAAATCTAGGGTCGAGATGGGGAGCATCATAGATATACTCACTCCTGTCCTCCACCCGCTGCAGCTTCTCCTCCATCATGCATGAAACGGTGAAGCAGCTGACCCCGAAGTGCGAAGTGACCTTCCTCCAGTCAGAAGATGGCAGCGGCAAAGGGGCAGCACTCATTACAGCAGTGGCGTGCCGGATCCGGGAGGCCGGGCAGCGATAAGAGGGGTCGTTAGGAAGGCTTGGATTTAACAGAGCAAAACCAGCGGAACCTTTTCCACCCTCCAACACACACACCTTCTCGTGCTCCTCAACATGCAGCTTTTTAGCTTTACTTGTTCTATCAAGATACTGAGACCTGAGGTGCCGTGTGTTCGAAGTTATTTTCTTAGGAGTTCTATTGCATGCCATCAAACTACTTATCGAGTACAGCTAAAAGTGTCATCAGAGAGTGTAGCTACGTTTCCAGTCAAACCCCTTTTTGTTTCACCACAGCCTATTTAAAATACTAAACCTCCCTCCCCAGCCACAATGGCGTTTGTTCTGTAGCAGTAGAAGGATAATGCCAGAGCAATTAAGACACTGCGTTGTCACTTCGATAGTAAACAATACCTATTTGTAGATGTCCAAGTCTTAACATAAACACAGTAGAAAGCAAAACCTCTTTTAAGATTGGATTAAAGACCACCACTAGTCTTTTACCCTGATCAAGGCTGTGTTATTTCCATGAAAGTCATGGTAACGCTCTTAAAAGCACAGGGTGCAGCATTTAAACCAATGCATTTGAATCTGCGCCGAAGGATACAAAGTGTCCGTATGGAGTGGTGAGTAATATTAAAGTACCTGCTGGATCAAGTTAAAGGTGCTTCTTTAATTCGACCAGCAGAGCATGTGCCTGGAAATACTTGGGGACTCAGGGTGTAGTCCCATTTCCCAGCTTCTCCTCTATTAATTAAATGTAGTACTTGACATGTGTAGCCAATGGGGACCCCTACTGGCGCATGAGTGCATAGAAAAAAACATCGCTGAAATGAATGGTTTCTCTTCCACAACCGTTTCAACACTGTGCCCTCAATTGATGTGGTGAGTTTGGTTTTATTTTTGTCTGTGAACTAGCTCTGTATCTTTATTTGTAAAAACCCCATAGGTCACGTCTGGATTTATGCACTGTATTTATGTTTCGAGAGATCTTACGTCTTTTATGTATATAGTCATGAATGGGGGATTGTTATTGACTAGTTTTAATGTGGTTTGAGAGACTAGTGCAGAATGCTCTTTTATTATTTAAAATAGCTGTCTGGGAGCAGACTGGAAGGACTGAAATTTCTGAGGATAGATGTATGGAAGGCGTGCAGTCATTTCAGGTCTTGTATCATCAGGGGAAATGGAAGTATGAAGGCCATGTATTCAGCGCACTAAAAGAAATAGCGGCGGCCAGGGAACAAATGAATTGGTTAGTTCAGAGTCTAATCCTGCTCGTTCTGACTCACGAGTAATCAAGCAGGCCCCCATTGAGACACGGTCCTAATTCTGCTTACACTGAAGTCAGTGACAAAATCCCCATTGACTTTAGCAGTGCCGGAGTAGGTCCTTGGTTTACTCACTGGAATAAACCAAGATTAGGCTTTAGCTGTTTCTAATCTAAAGGGTTAAACATTTTATTCTGCAAATATACGTTATTCTTCACCACCACCTCCAGCTCCCATTGAAAGCAACTGGAGTTTTACTGTTGACTTCAACAGAAGTAGGGGTTCAGGCGTGAATTTCTCACGATATTCAGTCCCAGTCCTGCAAACAGGCACCGTGTTTTGCTTGAAGCACGAGAGTAACCACAGCTGTTGATGGCAGCACTCACCTGCTTATAGTTAAACACGTGTGGGTGCAGAAGCTCAGCGGCAAAGAAATAAGTGTAATTTTGTGACCCCCAAATGTCAAAATCCTTCTGGTTTTCCAAATCGGCATCCTCAAAGCTAACAGCAGGTTTGCTCTGTGCAGCAGAACTCTCCTCACCACTTTGCTTTTTATGATAAAGAGTTAATAATTTTGCCAACAGAAAACTGTGCAGACCAATTAAATTCTGCAATTTGTTGTTTCCCAAACCAGCAAATTCACACACAAAATTATGCAGGGGTGGGTGATGAATCGCATAAACTTTTTTGTAAATATTTAACATGAGGTAACACATGTCTGGTGATATACACATAAAAACCTCAACCTGACCATCAGTTTCGAGGGCTATAGAATTTTTGTGTGGGGGTGGGTTTTTTTTGTATATTTTTATACTGCTTGGGATAACATCTTTACCAAAAGAATCTCTATGTGGCTGTCAATTCCAATAGCACCATTTTAAAGCACACCACACGTGTCTCTTGGCATTTTAAACGCTTATATATTTTTTATAAGCCACAAGATTACTATATAAAATAAATGGAAAAATCAAAAATGATGTGTACAGAAATAATGTAAGAGAATCATCCAGTTTAGAAACTTTAGATGAATTTAAATAAATTATCTTTTTTAAAAAAAAATAACAGAAAAACCATCTAATCCAATACCAAGCAGTTGTGTGTGATTCTTTTACTGGGATTACTAGTATTTGCCTACTGATCAAGGCATTTTTTGCTTTGATTATATCTACTGTACAGTGAAGAGGGTTACAGTCAGGGGGTATATTTATAAACTTGAAGACAAGGGATTATCCAGCAGTGTACCTCTTTTTGAAATGCACTCTATTTCACCAGTAGTGAATGAGTTCACTTGTACCACTTGTACCACAGATGCTTTCTTTGCAATCAATGACACAGTGGGTGCCAGGGCAATCCCTTTTTGTAGCTGATTCGGGTTCTGGTTCAGCAAAGCACTTGGGCATATGACTTAAGGGGTTATAAGCATACGCTTAAACTTAAGTGTCTGTTTAAGTGCTCTGCTGATTCTGGGGCTTGACAATGTTGGCTTCTCCCTTTCCTTGCAGTATAGTGGGTTACGACTGTGCAAATAGTTTAATTCTCATCTGAAGAGTTGCATTGACATGAGTGGATTGACTTGCATGAATAAGGGGTTTCTAGGTGGAACCAGTCCCTGCCCATAGTCCTTCACCCATTGCTTATGGGCCCATCCCAATGCCCACTGAAGCGAATGGGAGTCCTTTCACTGATTTCTTTTTTTTAAAATGGGCATTAGATGAAGTGCTTTGCAGAGCTAGGCCCTGAAGTAGGTGCATGGGAGCAATCGCATGATGTCAGTGGGACTACTCATGCACTTCAAGCTAAGTAGGTGCCAGTGTTGGATCTGGGCCTTGGTGAGTAGTCCCATTGCGGTCAAGAGCACTTAACTGGGTGAGCAAGGAAAGCTACATTAGGCTCTCTGAATCAGGGTCAGATCTGGGATTGCTGAGCACCCTTAATTCCCATTGACTTTGGGAGTGGAAGCCTTCTCGGCACATTTGCTCTCTTGCAAATGTAACAGGCTTAATGGCGGCAGGATAAGTTACCAGGAGCTCACAATTGTTTTCAAGCTTTCTTGTCTTGACAAGTGTGTAGTTATGTGGCTCCCGGAATTTCTCCCCAGCTTAGGCTCAAATGAGATTTGCAAAGAGGTGGACGCTCTTGAGTGCGAAAAGAAAGCCTTTCCATGTGGGAAGTATTGTTTTAAAATCTCTATGCTACCAAGTTGTGGGAACCAGATCCAAACTTTCTCAACGTTCGGCGGGAATTCCCATCCGAGTTTTGGGTTTGCCCAGTTACAAAGCAATGGACTAATTGCAAAGGCTGTCTCTGAGCTTTCCCAAAATTTCAATCTGGGGTGGATAGTTCAGGGCCCATCTCTCTTAAAAACACTGCCTCTTGCTCACCTCCTTGTACAGCTTCTTAGGGATGCACTGGGTAAACTTGAATTAAGCTGCAGCAGAGGCTCCTGCCCTCTTTTCATGCCCACTTTGACTCAGATGCAAACCAGAATCCAGTGTGTTCCCAGTTCACCTGAAACAAAAATTATACTTGAAACATACAGATCATCTCCAGACCATGTAACTGAAAATACATCTTCAGCATATGGCTCAGTTGTGTCTATGCAGAATGTTTCCTCTGTTCGCTTTAAGAGTACAGTTTGTGCACTTTTCTGTATCAAAAGAGAAAGCATCAGTACACGCAGAAAGCTGCTGCTGTCTTACCATTCCTTCCAGCTTAGGAGTTAGGAGAACTACATTAAGAATTTATAGCTGATGGCAGGTTGTGAATGCAGCTTTTTCAGGAGGACGTTGTTCTTGGTTCAGAAACTGGCCAATGTGAAATGGAACTGAGACACATCATAAAGCGGGATTGTAACTTCTAAACCAGAAATTACAATGAGATGTTATATTAACGTGTGTCAAAATAAGAAAGGAAGATCAGATCATGTAGACGGGCATTGATTCTCAACACTGCTCTGTCTTTCCTCCACTAAGGAAATTTTGCAACACTTTTCAGGGTGGCTTATTTTTTGTTCCCATTAAGATGCATTTTCTTTCTTCCCTTTGATGTAAGGTTTATTTCTTCTCCAGAAAGACAGGGATTCATCTTTTAGCAGGCCGGCACCTATTTTTCTCCCTGATGTTAGTTGTCAGGTGTAAGAGAGAATCATTCTTTCTACCTTACAACTTATTCACTTGGCTGTTACCTTGGATGAGATTTTTTTTATTTGACAAACTATAAAATATTGTGCATGGTAGGAAGAACCTTAACATGCACATCTCCAAGCAGAATGAGCTAGGCCAGTGCAAATTATAGTGAAATCTGCCTTTAAGCAATACAGATGATCTAATAAGTCTCTAATTAGCAGTAGAATACTTCAGAGGCAACATAGTCCAGTGGATCATAGGACTCAGAAAACCTGGGTTGTAGTCCCAGTTCTTCCACTGATTCTCTGCATAACCTTTTCTCAGATATATTGAATATCTCCACAACCCCAACTGAACTCAGCAGCTTTGTGGATGTTCAGTTCCACTAAAAATTAGAGTATTTAAAAATAAAAGTGCCTCGGTTTCCCCATCTGTAAAATGGGGATAATAATGCATATCCTACTGCAAAACACTTTGAGATCTATGGGAGGAGACTGCTATGAAAGAGAATTATTGTTCCTTATTGCTTTAAAGCCATCATTAAAGATGGAGTGTTACCTTCTGGAGGTGGCCCTGTGTTGCAAGATTCATAGTATATTTCAAATAGAGAGGTTATTTCACAGACTTCCTGTAAAATGTGAGCTAGTCCTAGAGACAGTCTGGACTCTTTTTTTTTTATTGGCCTGAAACAAAGAAAAGTGCATCTTAATGAGCTCTTCAGAATGGGCTTCTTAGGAGGCCGGAGGAGATTTGATTTAAAGCCAAAGATCGTTCAGCTATTAGCAGCAATGATTGACTGTAGATTTCAACTGTTCTGTTATTTTTGTGTTTACAATATTTATTTTTAGTAATTCATTGCCGTACATAGGATTCCTTATTTTTGTACTTTTCATACCATTTTTCTTAGTGTGGTATTGTACTTCCAGCTTCCCCATGGCACGATGATTATTCCTACAAATAAAAACTGTTCCCCAAGGCACAACTTTATCTGGCTGGGCTTGTGTGGTTCTTTTCAAATAATTTTCAGAACATCTTAATGTCATCTCGCAAAGAGACGCACATGGACAGAACCTTAATTAAGGCCCAGCCTTCAAAGGATCCCCTTCTGCCTACATGGTGTCTTGCTGACGTGATGGTATCTGAGACCCCCCTGTGAGTATACAGGCCCTTCGGTGCAGACTCATTTAGTTGTATTGGAGCCACAATGCGGGTAGGGGAGGGTTTGAGACAGCGGGACCCTCCCGACATACCACAGACCATTAAACTCCGGAGCTGGAGTTTCTATATTTCAAGCTGTATGAAGAGAAACTATATACACACTCATCTAGCACCTCTCATTCAAAGATTGTTTAATCCTCTATAAGCCACTTTAATGTTTCTAAAGGAAACCAAGACAAGAAGTAGGGTGTTTGCCCTGTTTTTGATTCTGTATGGCGCACAAATGTGATTTCACACACACACACACACCCTGTTTCAGTCAATGCTTTCTTAACACTAGAAAGCCAGGGGCCTCCCAGTCCTGGAAGAGGCTTTAGGGAGGCAGTGCCGCCTAGTGGCTGGAGCACTAGATGGGTAGTTAGGAGACCTGAGTCCTATTCCCAAATCCTCCACTAGTTTTCCCTCTCACCTATCTACCTAATACACTAATGAACATTCTTCGCTTGCCAGTTCTGTTTCTCACTCCACTACGGCTGTGCACATTGTTGTCCCTCTGTGCCTCAGTTTCACCTCCCACATTTTGTCTTGTTTTAAATCGTAAGTTCTTTGCGCCAAGGACAGTCCAGCATAATGGGGCCCCAATCTTGGCTGGGGCCTCTGGTGCTATTGGATAATACAATAAGTTTGACATCAGCAATAGCAATGAAGTAAAACCTGATTATCTGAAAATGGTAGTGGTCCTGGTCAGAGTGTTTATACTTTTATTAACAGTGCTTTAGAGAAGGGTTTTTAGAGTGAAGGGCCCTTCCCCATCATTTAAGGCTAAGAAAACTGCCAGTTTCTTTGAGTAGTGCAAAAAGTTTTCCAACAAGATGAGGCAAGTGAAGACATGATATTCCGGATATATCTAAGGCAGAAAATAAATCAGCAAAAAAAAAAAAAAGAATGAGCATTATTCAGTCTTGAATGCATCATAGCCAAGCCCTAAAAGGCCCAGATCCAGTTTTCTTTCCTTGCACATCCTCTTTAGTTGAACAGCTATAAACTAAAAGTGGTTTCCACACAGCTTGCGTTCCAGTTGTCTCATTTGTTTACCAGGGAGCACACCACAAAGACATGTAGTGGCTGAATAATATATTGTGTGCATTATTCTTGGCTGTTTTACCAATGGGGAACCAGAGACCCAGCTGGTGTGAGCAATCCCTTGGTCACCCAGCATGCCAAGGGCAGAGCAAGGGATAGAATCCACCATTCCTGACATCAACCCCAGCATGCAGCTTCTGACGGGACTTAGTAAAATGAGGAGCATGATCTTGTACCCCTCTTGGGAGCCGTGTCATCTGACATGACTGCCTTGAAGTCTACAGTGTTGAGCTTTGCTGGGCATAGCCTCGTTTGGCCTGGCAGGAAACTGAAAAGGGTTGGCCATTTAAATTGCCAAGTTCAACAAGACATAATTAATGTTCATTCGGGGCCAAAGTGCCACCCTTGAAGGCTAAGAGAGAATAAGACCTGAGAGCATGTCTGAATACACAACCTGTATATTTTAACTATACTGCTATAGTTAAAGCAGTAAACTATACTGGTACAGTGAAGTCCTTTAAGTTGACACTACAGATCTGTGTCGGAACACCTGTGTTGCTCAGGGGTGTGAAAAAATCCACATCCCTGAGTGATGTAGTTATACCAACCTTAACCCCATGTCAACAGGAGAGCTCCCATAGGGACAGGGGTTAAGTGTCTTCTGAAGTACTCCAGCTGCATCAGTGCTGCTGCGTTTTAAGTGTGGATTTGCACTTAGCGTGGATGTGGTTCTGCCAGCATACAAGTGTTCTGGCATCCCTTATTCTTGCACAGGAAGGGGAATAATCTAGCCTGCTATTAAGGCACTTTTATACTGGTGCAAAGGGGTTGTACTGCTAAAATTGCTTGGGTAGAAACACACAGCCCGTAACTGACACAGCTATTCCAGGACAAAAGCTGTGTAGACCGGTGATGTGATTTTTCAAAAGGGTTGATCACCTGTAGCTCTTGTTGACTACAATGGAAGTGATAGGTACTCATTGTGTCTAACAGTCAAGCCACAGTGAATCATGGCCTATTAGCAATTTCTTATTATGGAGCAGTGTCTGGAGCGGGACACAGGAGCCCTTGGTTCTAGTCCCATCTCTACCACTGGCCTGATGGGTGATTTTTGGACAAGATACAGTCCCCTCTCCGTGCCTCAGCTTTTCCATCTGTAAAATGGGGATAATGATACTGATCTTCTTTGTAAAGTGGTTGAAGATCTATGGATGAAAATGCTATATAAGAGCTAAGTCTTTATTATTATTTAACTTTGTGCAGAGATTTTTCTTATTCTAACACAGACCTTTTTCTAGTTCGACTTTTCTCTTGCATTTGTTTAAGTGTTTTTAACCCAGCTTTAGTTTCAAAAGAAATATTTGATGGAGATGTGCCCACCCCTCCCTTTCCCTCAAATACATAAAAAGAAAATTAGAACTCAAACAGAATTCTGTCCTCTAGAACCTGGTGTAAATCAAAAGTTACTCTGTAAAATCCCAGTGTTAGTCAAAGTAGGATCCTTTTCTGCTGACCTCCGGTACTTCAGCCACCAGACTCAGTGCTTAATTTGTAATGAAAGAGGTGTTGGTGCTCAAGCAGTTTTTTTAAATTCATAACGGATACAGCAAGGCCAGAGGTGCCAGGGCTACGAACGGCCAGGCCCAGAGGTGCCGGGGCTATGAACTGCCAAACCCAGAGGTGCTGGGCTGACGCAAATTAAGTACTGATCACCCTGGAAAAACTGGGTCAAACACAAAACAGACAACATTAGGTATTCATTTGACCACCAAAGGGAGTACCTGCACTGCCATGAATGTAGTTAGCAACACAATGCAGCAACCTGTTGGTATTCATGCAAAATCTCTTTCCTAGTGGTTGCCAAACTGTCTTCATTCAACCCTGCCTGGGAAGCCAGGCTCGCTTTTCTATGTGCTGTTGCTTCAGCGCTGCCCATAGTAAGAATGTTTCCATATTCATCTATTTAAATGAGTCTGGCGTCAACTGGAGTTTTCAAGACTTGGCCAGTTCCTGCAGCTGTCATGATAAAGCTTCCCGTGTGGTTGTGGTGGGACCGTGCGGCTAGGGGTACTGTGGTCGACAGTTGTTCCTCAACACCCTTTGAAGCTGCTGTTCCTAGCCATGGCTATAGACCGGCCCAGAGTCTTCATGGCCCATTGGTTTCTTCCACTGCAGCAAGTCCGCTGTATGAGAGTGACAATCACATCACTTCTCACTGTCAATCAGCTTATACCATTGGGGCCACATTTTACAGGGAGGGGAAACCTTTAAACTTCAAGTGTAAGGGAAATGTTTGTTCTTCAGTAAATGAATTTTGCTCAGTCACATCTCCTGAGCCTCCCAGGCTCTCTCCACTGCAAAAAGAGGTGTGTTTTAAAATCCTGCTGGAGGGAAGGCATGCAGAATTTTTTCCTCAATGTTGGTAAAATCCCAGGTGTGGAGTTATAGGGTTGACATAAGCTAGCTCCAGCAAGAAATAAAACCACCTGTGTCTTATCTCCACTATGGTTTCACATCAAGATAGCTACCTCAGTGTAAAAAAAACACACTTTTTTTTCTTTTGCACTGAAAACAAAGCCTTAGTGAGACATTCCCCTGGAAATTGCAGGCATCTGCAGGACCTGGTGTGAGGGGATTGGGTGTTCCTCATCATAGCTAGTCTAGCCCTGTGCAGAAACAAGCAGGGCTGCATTTGGTATTCTCCCACCTGCCACCTTACAAAGCTGCCCAGTGTTCTAAGCTATAAAGACCTGTTGTGGGTAGCTATTTCAGAGTATATAATGTCTTATAACAAGGGAACAAGCTTCTGATGTAAGAAAAGATCTTTGGCAAACTCTTGAGCCAGCCCCACTCGTTTTCCATGCCTGGTCACAACGAAAGCTCTTAATCCCAATTGAAACCCAGGGACTTAGATTTCATCCCTGGTGGATTTCCATTGACATCAAGTGAGTGAGGCAGGCACCAGGCACAAGCTTGGTGTTGGCAGGTCAGCTGTTGAGTGCTTGAGGTTAGCAATGGACCATGATATTCTTCTGTGATGTCATTCACTCATGCAGCTGTTAGCATTGCAGCTGGGTCAGGATTGGCGGGGACTCCCTGGAAGAGTTTGTTACTGTATCAGACAGGTGTAGCTGAGCTCAGAGCAGGGCAGAGGATCAGAGCTGACCTCTGTCTGTATCCTTTCCCCATTCCAACACTCACCTATGATTTAACCCACTCTCCCTCACATCCCAGTGCCACAAAATGTGCCTGACTTTGCTGACTAAATCATGCCAAAACAGCCTGCAAATATTTGCTTGGCCATGCACTTGTTACATTTTCTTCACTAAATTATTTTAAAGTAAGCAAGGCTCAAACGGAAATGAGCTGCACATTTTTAACAGGGGAGGGTAATTAACCATTGGAACAGCTTGCCCAAGGGATGTGGTGGATTCTCCATCCATTGCAGCCTTTATATCAGCCGCTGACGTCTTGCTAAAAGCCATGCCCTAGTTCAACCACAAGTTCCCAGGCTCCACGTAGGCAAAAATTCTCTGGCCTATGTTCTGTAGCACGTCAGACCGGATACTTAGCTCTTATACAGCGCTTTTGCATCAGTCGATCTCATAGTGCTTTACAAAGGAGGTAAGTAGCACTATCCCTGGGATACTAGGGGGAAACTGAGGCACAGAGAAGTGAAATGACTTGCCCAAGGTCACGCAGCAGCCCAGTGGCAGAGCTGGGAAACAGAACCCAGGACTCCTGTGCACTATCCAGTGCTCTATCCAGTAGGCATCTCTCCCTATCTGATTATCATAATGGTCCCTTCTGACCTGAAGTTCTATGGCAAATTTCTCAGAAAGGAAATCCAATGCTAATATTCCTAAAAGCCCTTGAACATAGCTCATGTTTCCTTCCTCCTAAACTGGTGAACAATGCACAGTAATAAAGCTCACATGTAATACAGCAGCTACCCACTCATCTGTTTACTTCAGATTGCTTCAGCAAGTGCAGGTAAATAAGTTCCTGATGCTACCAGGGCTAATACCAAAGAGAAAGTAAGTAAGCTGCTGCAAATCCAATCAGTATAAAAAGCAAGATACTGAACAAATTCACCCCCTGGCATATAACAGGGCTTGAGGGGCTAAGGGGGGGTATTCACAAAGGTATTTAGGTGCCTAACTCCCATTGGAATCCCATCCCAAGGGAGGGATAATGAGTTATTGAGCCTTTACAGCCAATTTCTCATCTGCCCTGCTTTTCTAGATGGTTTGTTGATCCTAACATTCCCGTCTGGACTCGAAAGCTATGAACCAATGGGAACTATTTAAAATTCATGCTTTGGCCTGTCTCCCAGATTCTCTTTCAGACGAGTTAAGGCTTGATCCTGCTCCAATTTTTCCAGTTAGGAAAAATTATCTAATTCTAAGCATAGCTAAACTCTGGACTGGCTTCCAAGGAAGGTGGTGGCATCTCCATCTCGGGAGGTTTTGAAGAACAGGCTGGACAAACAACTGTCAGGGACGATCTAGATTTATGTGGCCCTACCTCAGCACAAGGGGCTGGACTTGATGACTTCCTGAGTTCCCTTCCAGCCCTGCATTTCTATGATTCCAATAAGATCAGTGGGAATTTTTCAGTTGATAAGGCACTAAGATCAGGCCCTAAGTGCAGAGTGGCTAAAATGAGTGGGGGCAGGGCAAAAAACCCTGCAGCACTGATACAGCCAGAGATAAAAATATGGTCTATCTGCCTAAGGATCTCAAAGCACTGGAGCTACTTTAACATGTTGCAAACCCTCTGAGCTAGGTAATTATTCTTATCCCTATTTCACAGGTAACTGAACAGGAGCAGTACATAGGGGGTGCAGAAGGTCAGAACCACAGCCGCACGCTCCTCCCCTCTCCATGGGCACTGCTGTGTACTCTCAGCGAGTAGGCTGTGAGCAGTCTGCGCTCTCCCTTTACAAGTGCCATGCAAGAAGGGGAGAATGCTCCTTAAGGCCTCCCTTACTGCTGTATATTGTGGGTAGATACTGACTCTAAGCAACGTGCCCAACACCTGGTTTGAGCATTAGCTGATTCTCCTCTGACTGACACTGGTGCAAATCTGGAGCAATTCCACTGAAGTTAATGAAATTTCACCAGGACCAGTGAGAGGAGAATCAGACTTGCTGGAGATTGTTTAAAAAGCCAGTTCCTTCCTGAATATGCAGCTGTTAGCATGTCACATGCATCTTATTTACTCCATGCATAAACTAATTTTGATGGCATTTAGTGCTGGCAGGGGCTGCACAGCAGAGAGCAAACAGTTATTAAGAAGGGGCTGAAAATTTAGATTTGGCTATTTGGGCCTGCCCTGAATCTTTGTTTGGGAGCCGCCCCACGGATGCAAAGAACCTCTTGGAACTGTGGCTGATGCAGAAGGTGATAAATCTTGTGGCTAATTAGAACACTTGGCAGTCTATTTAGATTATCAGGCAAAGCTCTCTAGGAAACTGGAGTTCTGGAATATGATAGTATAAGCATCGCTTCTCAGCTTGCAGATTACTGGATGGAGGGAATGAAATGTAACCAGAAATGGTGAGCCAAATTCTCCGCTGGTATAATGTCTTTGGCTTCAAAAGAGTTACTCCAACAGCAAATTTCACCGTGTCTTATACCTGAGTTGGGTTTACTGAGTCACCCAGCTCAAACTGAGTAACTGATTAGAAATCCACAAAGACTTCCTTGTAGGAGAGATTGGAAAGACTGGGGCTGTTTAGTACAGAGAGGAGACAAAGAGGAAGAGACATGACAGCGGTACACTGAATAATGAATAAGATAGAGAAGGTGGATTGGGTGTTCCTATTTTCCCTGTCTCATTGCAAGAGAGGACACTCAAAGAAACTGAAAGGCAATGAATTTGAAACAAAGGAGAACATTGTGGTATGTTAGGCAGCATAAAAAGTAGGGATATAAATCCTCCTGCTTCAGGGGATAAGGGATCCCTGGACTGAGGGGGTTAGGAAGAAATACTCCCAAGGGGCTGGTTATTTCCTAATTATCCACTGTGGGGATCGATCCTCACATCTTCCTCTGAAGGGAGGGTTTGTGGCTAAGGGCTTATCTAAGCTTGGAAGTTGGTTCTGATTAACCTGAATTTTTTCATGGTGAACTGCCTTTCTTCCACACACAAAAGATGTATCCTCTAATTGTCTGGCATCCCGGCCCCTTGCTGGGGCATCTGTGGGGACTGAACCCAGGATCTCTGGAGTTAAAAAGTCTCACCCACTTGAGCTAATGGACCAAAGTCCAGATTTACAAAGGTATAGGGGAGTGTAGTGGGACTTCCAAAAGTGTCTAAGTGAGTTGGGTGCCTAAATCTCTGTGACTGTCAATGGGAATTAGGTGCCTAACTTAATTAAGTATCTGGGGGCATTAACTTGCAGACACATGAAACTTATCGGTGGTGTAGCTGCCGGAGGGAGCCACAGAGGTACATGACAGTGTCGGGTGGTTGCATTTGGACCCTGTCTAGTGGTTGGCAAGGAGAGGGTTAATGCAAGGGCCCCTGATTAGGGAACTGGCAACAGCTGGGAGCAGTGCTCAGCAACCCAAGCCCTAAGTGTAGGATGGGGCTGAGCTGAGGTGAGGAGCCTGTTCAAGGGGAAAGGCAGTTGGGGGAGAGAACTGGCCCAGCTGACAGGAGCGCTGAGGGCAAAGCGGATGGATGGCAGGAATCTGCCTCTGGCCCATGCGCTGGCAGCAGGTAGGGGTTACTTTGTTTACTGACTATGGGAGATGGGGCAGCCTGGTTCTGAGGAGCCCTGTTGACGCTGTACTAAATTCTGCCTCGGGGCTGGAAGCGGGGCTCCGTGCGGCAGTGGAGGAGGATGGAAGGGGCTGTGAACTTCATGGAGGAGCCTGGCTTTTGGCGTTTCCTGTAACCCTGTGTCTGGGGGCACAAGCCTGGGGTGTATTTTCAAGGGAGTCTAGTTTCTCTCTGTGATTCAGGCACTGGGGCTTCTTTCCTTCCGGAATGTTCCACGCCAAAGGGAGTATTTCCACTGGGGAAAATATTCCACACCCCCGGCCCCAAGAGCCTCAATCTTCCTTGTCTTTCATCTCATTGCATTCTCCTTTACTGTCCTCTTTTTGCTGCAGTCCTCTCTAAAGAACGATCAAGTGGCCAAGGTTAAATCTGGTTGCTCTGTGGGTTGGCTCCAGGACTGCCCCGGTGGGGTGGGGGGACAAGTGGGGCATCTTGCCCCAGGCCCCCGGCCCCGCAGGGGCCCCCATGAGAATATAGTATTCTATAGTATTGCAACTTTTTTTTATGGAAGGAGCCCCTAAAATTGCTTTGTCCCAGGCCCCTGAATCCTCTGGGCAGCCCTGGTTGGCTCTGGCTTTGTAGCTAGCAACAGCTAATCCGCTCCTTATCTACCCTTAAAATGCTCCAGTGGGCTTACAATCTTCTCTAAGGAAGTAGCACTTGTTCACAGGGCTGACAACTTACCCTGTAGAAATGATGCCTGGCCAGGACTCTTGGAATAAAAGGGGTTTTCACTTGTGCCTAGTCCAGTTGCTGGAAGGTGCAAGTGATATGTCAAGCACTGCAACTCTGCTCTTGAGGACTGAAGGCCTGATGGTTGTTGGACCGGACAGAGCAGTGTCCGGTTTGCAGGGGCTGTCTGCTGTTCTTCCCATCGCAACTTTGTGTGAATGTGGCTCTGCAGACAGACAGGGTAAAATCTTTCTCTGAAGCGATTGCAATCCAAGGTCAGAACTTCCCAACTGGAGTACCTAAGGTGTGATGACATAGGAATGGTTTGTAATTTTTTTTCATGCCTCAGTTTCTCTCTCTACTTTGCATTGCTATCCAGGGATGAAAAATGATTAAATCTGCTCTTGGGGTAGAACTGGGAGGCTTGAGGAGTTTGTGTCACTAACTGTCTCGTCTGGGGTAGATGGGGAACATGCTCAAACTGACCCATATCAATGGAGAATCCGAGAAGACAGAGGGAGCCCCAAGGGCCAGGGCACTCCCACCTGGCAGCCAAGAAGGAACCCCCCTCCCACACACACATACCCCTCTCTTGGCTGGGAAGTAGAGCACAGGCCCCAGCTTAATAACAAAGGGAGTGTCAGATGGCTGGAGTAAAGATGGCCCTTTTGAGAGATATAGAGTGAGGGCCAGCCAGAGGATTCAGGGGGCCAGGTGTCTTCGGTGGTGGGGGCCCCCTGCTTCGGCGGTAATTCAGCAGCAGAGGGTCCTTCCGCTCTGGGACCTGCTGCTGAAGTGCCCCAAAGACCCGCGGTGGGGCCACCCGCCGCTGAATTACCGCCGAAGAGTGGGGCCCCCGCCGCTGAAGTGCAGCCGAGTCTGTGGTGGGGGGCCCCCGCTGCAGGTCTTTGGGGCACTTCGGCAGCGGGTCCTGGAGCGGAAGGACCTTCTGCCGCTGAAGACCCAGAGTGGAAGAAGCTCCGGGGGCCCAGGCCCCACAAGAGTTTTTGGGGGCCCCTGGAGAGAGTGAAGGACCCCGCTCCAGGGCCCCCGAAAAACTCTTGTGCAGGCCCCTGCGGGTTCCGGGGCCTGGGACAAATTGCCCCACTACCCCCCCTCTGGGCAGCCCTGCATAGAGTTCTTTCCTGGGACTGACACAGACAGGAATCCATAGCAGCTTGGCTGGCTGATTGCATTGGCTTGGCCAGGTTGGACTCTATCTTAAGTTGCATTTCTCTGTGCTGACCTTAGGACTTCCCAATGCTGTGTCGCAGCTGACGAATAAACCCTCCTTCTTTGAAAAGATTCCCTGGTGTCATTGCAAAGCCGTGCTGGGGTGCATTGCTCCCAGAAGAGCATAAAGGACTCCTGGTCAGAGACCATCTAGTTGGACTTTGAGCCTGGGCAGAGCACATGGTGTGAAGGAGTCCTGGTGGCCTGCCCGTAAGGATATGTGGGGACCCCTTGAGGGTGTCTGCCACACAGTAGGGTCTCATCCAAGGGACTGTTTAAAATATCTTGTGGATCTCTGACATAAGTTTAGACGCATTCAGAAGTTCTGAGCACCTACAGCTCCAACTGATTTCCATGGTGCAATCAGCTGTCTTACAATGCCGCCTGGCCTACAAGAGATCCCTTACCCTGTTGTTAGGGATTCTACTGAATGACCTGAGTTCAAGGATCCTCCCATCCCTGCATCTAGGAAGACTAGCGAGGGTCCAGGGCTGTGCTGTGCCTCTTTGCCCAGCCCTCCAGGCTTACAGCCTTTTCCTCCAGGCTGGATTCTGGGAAGTGTCAGTAGGTATGGAGTTACAGTCTCCCTTAGACCACATGGAGCATCAAACTGAAGTGACACATTCTGTCTCGATGCTGTGAGTAAACTGAGTCAAGCTGCAATGTACTGGGTGGGTCTTTCTGGTCAGAGACAGAAAAACATCCTCTGCTCAAGCAACGCCCCCATGCACATCCCCTGAGCACCAGGGTCTATGCGTCTCTTCACAATCAATAGTCTCTTGCATCCAAGTTCCCTGTTTTACAAATGTTGTTGCCTTCCACCCTAGAGGTGGCTGCATTTCTTCAGTGGTCTCTATGGCTTGCAAAGTATTCTGGGCCCTTGGTTGTCAAATAAACATAAGCAGTATATGAGAGGCACTTTGCCTCTGAGCTCCACTCTCTGTCTTCCCAGTGATGCTATGTTAAAGCTTGTACTGAGTTTAGAGAGACAAGTGGGTGAGGGAATATTTTTTATTGGACCAACTTCTGTTGCAGAGAGAGACCATCTTTTGAGCCACACAGAGCCGAAGAGGAACTCTGTATGGCTTGAAAGTTTCTCTCTCTCTCTCTCTCTCCGACAGAAGTTGGTCCAATAAAAGATAGTCCCTCACATACCTTGTCTTTCTCATACCCTGGGGCTAGAGTGACCAGATAGCAAGTGTGAAAAATCGGGACAGGGAGTGGGGGGGAATAGGAGCCCATATAAAAAAGCCCCAAATATCAGGACTGTCCCTCTAAAATCGGGCAGGGTATGCAGATTCCATGGTGAGTGAGTTTACGGGGCAACAGATTCAAATGCAGAAGCAGGAAGGTCACTTGTTAGTCTATAAACATGTTAGTGAATGTCCAGAGTGAGCCAAGGAAAAAGAGTTTCTGGGCTCAAAGGATTCTGAGGTTTTTGTAGGCTTTGGGTGGAGGGGTTACAGCAACAGACCAGACTCTTACTGATATTTGGGGAGTGCCTGCAGGCCCCAGTTGAGACTGGGATTCTCTTGTGCTGGATATTGGACAAACACACGTAAGAGATGGACCTTGCCCTCAACAGCTTACATTTGAAATTGACAACGCCCAAAGATGGGAGGAAGGAATTATCATGATCTCTTATGTTGTGTATGCCATGAACACCTCCGAACATCTGAAGTGGCTAAATGAGGATGGGTGCTGCACAGGGGGAGGGGTTTGCAGGGCTAGTCTGTCCCACGCTTACCCCACAGCAGTGGCTCCTGTCCTGCAGGGCTGTCTGGGCTCGGCTCCATGCTCCAGGCATTGTGACTTGGCCCTGGGCACCCCTCTAGAACAGTCAGAGTCGGAGGCCTTGCTCCAGCTTTGCTTGGGTCCTGACTCTGCCCCTTCTGGCTGCTGACTCCTGCTCCAACCAATAGGCTTAACTCCTGGTCTGACTGCACATGCCCTAGTCTTGACACACTCCACCTCTTGAGGTGCAAACCTCTGGTTCCTACTGTCCTCCCCCCACTCCCCCATGCAGTGAACTTGGACCGTTTCTGCTTCGGTAGAGTGAGTTGGTTTCTACTCTGGCTGGCACATCATCAAAAGAACTACCGACCTGGGTTCTGATTGCAGAATCGTTGTCAGTGATGCACGTGCCAGACAGAACTTTGCTTTAGTCTGCCAAGTGGGTGGAAAAGACACTTTACTTGTAAGCAAGGTAGAGATGATCTGGTGGCATGAATAGACAAACATGGAAATATCCTCAAGTCAGTTCTCAGAGTGAGGCTTGCCTACATGCAGCGAATGCACAACTGGTACAAATTTTGCAGCTAGACAACTCCTTGCTCCTAAGGAAGAGGACAGCACCTTCAGTACAATGGATGACTCCAACACTTGATATGTGATCCACCCATCATGTGCAATGGCTCGGGAACTACAGCATGGAGTCAGTCTTTTGAACCCAACTTACAGCCGATGCTAAACTTTGCCCTTGAGAGAAGATGCTTTGCGCGGTGGGTAACTTCCTTTGGGTGCCGCTTGCAAATCTTGTAAAACAAGCCAAATCCTTGCTGAATCAAATCTTTAGGCTGACAAAACTCTGGTTTCAAAGAGGTTTTCCCACGCACTGAACAAGGATTCCCAGATCAGGACGAGTGCATTTAAGACAGAATCTTTAAAACAGCTTTGTCTCCAGGCATCTGATGCAGTTGGGCTTCAGTATGCAAATAGTAAGTACTGGAATCTTTTAGGAAGGAAAAGCTCTCTTTTTTTTTTTTGCAAGCACTCGTTAGGGGCATTAACAAGAGTGGTGCTTGGTATTGATCAAGCCACAGGCAGCTGCATTATTGTAACCTGTACAAGAGCCAAATAGATTCCTAGCGCCGCCTACCATGTCTCCAGATAATCGTAATCCTTTTAAAAATAGATGTGAAATGGCAGCATGTGGCTCTTCAAAGGACACTTCTTGCAATAGTAGAGTAGGATGTAGCAGTTAGTCCTGCTATTCTAGTGAAGTTGTGTTCTGACTCATTAAGTTCTCTTCCATACTCACTTTTGGATATAGTGTTTGTTCATCGCTTCCGCCCCTGAAACTATTTGCTGCTCCTGTGTGCTGTTAAAGAGCTGTTATGGTGAGCCCTAGATGTGGCTGCATTTCAGGGGAGGGTGGTGGAATAATTCCTGCAAATAGCTTGTGTCATAAACAGATAAGAAAAGGTAATAGCACAGAAGTACTTTATATCTCTTTGACTGTAAAAGGTTAACAAGTTCAGTGAGCCTGGCTGTCACCTGACCAGAGGACCAATCAGGAGACAGGAAACTTTCAAATCTGGAGGGAGGGAGTTTTCTGTGTGTGCTGTTAGTTTTTGGTTGTTGTTCACTCTGGGGGCTCAGAGGGACCAGACGTGCAACCAGGATTCTCTCCAATCTCCCTGATACAGGCTCTTAAAGTTCAAAATAGTGAGTACTAGATAGATAAAGCGAGTTAGGCTTATGTTTGTTCCCTTTATTTGCAAATGTGCATTTGGCTGGAAGGAGTTTAAATGTGCCTTTGGCTGAAAGGATTTTAATTGTGTATTTGGCTGAAAGGATTTTAATTTGTCCTTGAATACTTAGGCTGGGAGGGTATTCCCCATGCCTATAGCTAAAAAACTCTGTACCTATTCCATTTTAAATTTACAAAGATAATTTTTGCTGTTTTTCTCTCTTTAATTAAAAGCTTCTTGTTTAAGAACCTGATTGTTTTTTTATTCTGGTGAGACCCCAGGGGACTGGGTCTGGATCCACCAGGGAATTGGTGGGGAGAAAGGAGGGAAGGGGGAGAGAGAGGTTAATTTCTCTCTGTGTTAGGATTACTTTCTCTCTCAGGGAGAGTCTGGGAGAGGGAAAGAGAAGGAGGGGGGAAGGTGATTTTCCTCTCTGTTTAAGATTCAAGGAGTTTGAAGCACAGTGATCTTCCAGGGTAACCCAGGGAGGGGAAGCCTGGGAGAGGCAGCAGTGGGGGAAAGGGTTTTCTTTCCTTGTGTTAAGATCCAGAGGGTCTGGGTCTTGGAGGTCCCCGGGCAAAGTTTTGGGGGGACCAGAGTGTACCAGGCACTGGAATTCCTGATTGGTGGCAGCGCTACAGGTTCTAAGCTGGTGATTAAGCTTAGAGGAATTCATGCTGGTACCCCATCTTTTGGATGCTAAGGTTCAGAGTGGGAAATTGTACCATGACAGCTTGGACATAAGCTTTTAAAATACTTAGGGCTTACTTAGGAAGAAAAGCACTGTATAAACGTGAATTATGGCATACAGTATAAACAGTGGTGTTGGGCTACTAGGGATGGTGTCCGTAGCCTCTGTTTGCCAGAAGCTGGGAATGGGTGACAGAGCATGGATCACTTGTTGATGTCTGTTCATTCCCTCTGGGGCACCTGGCATTGGCCACTGTTGGAAGACAGGATGCTGGGCTAGATGGACCTTTGGTCTGACCCAGTATAGGCATTCTAATCCTGTTTGAACTTTTTTTAAAGCATAATTATTGACCCTTTGAATTTCTGAAGAACCTTCCACCTGAGGATCCGAGTGCTTCCCTAACATTAATTAAATAGGCCCCTCAATATCAATATGAGTCTGGGAAGTATGCACAGCGTGGTGATATGTGACCAGGATTCATCATTGCATTTGGTCTGCTGGTTGGATCATTAGCTTCCCGGCTCTGGCTGGGTACTGACAAGGAGCATGACATTAATGCTGATTGATACCCCCTTCCCCCCGGGGAAGTGTTTAACACACTTTGCAAACAGGGTAAAAGAGACATAGACGGGAAAACCGAGGCACTGATTAAGCCCCGTCCTTCAAAAGGCACCTAACCTATAATGATTTAAATTAAATTTAGGAGAATAAATACCTTTGAGGGTGTGGGCCTTAATCTGTGCCTCATTTTCCCCATCTATGCCTCTTTTACCCTAAGCGGCTTGCTCAAGGTTACACAGTAAGTCAGCAGCAGGGCTGGGACTGGAGCCAGGGCTGGTTGCGAGAGCTAAGAAAAGAACTCAATCCCACACTCTTGGTTTGTGTGGGCTAGACCGGATCTCATAATTGAACTTTTTTCTTTTTGATGAAGAGAGAAAATAGTCGCTCTTCTGAGTGGGATTCTTGGTACAACATTGGTAATGACTCAGTTTAAACAAAACCCTGGGATTCCATAACTGCTTTAATAGCTTCTAATGTGTTACTCTCTGGCTGCCTGTAATGACTGTTTCAAAGGAAACCTGGTTCCGATGTAGCTCTTTGAGAAAAGATCTCAGGGCCAGCTGCTAAGCTCAAGCACCTCATCTCCCCACTTCCAGAGACTTCAGTGTTCATTCCAAATGGATTTTCAAGTCTTCGTTTCTGAGAGCCTGCATGACAACTTGCGATGCTGCAGCCCTCTCTGTTTCTCCTCGCTTCCTTGTCCTCTGTGCCAAGACCCTTCCTGCAAGGAGGATCGTGGAACGTAAGGAGAAAGGAAGCCCGTGTGCTAAAGCAAACATACCTAGGTTGGGATATTTCAAGAAGCCCAAGATTTAAGTGCTTATTGAAGTCCAAGGGCAACTGGGCATCTAATTCTTTTACGGTTCCCTTGAAATCCCAACCAGGGCTTTTGGGATCTACAAAACCCAACTGCTGTGGATGTGTTTAGCTAATATTGGGGTACCCCAGGTTTACATGGGACTGAATCCTGATGCTCTGGCTTTTGGCAAGCTGCGCCTGCTCTTGCATAGGGATATACTCGGGGGGGGGGCAAGTGAGTTGAGGGGAAGGACTGGGGGTGGCAGGGAGGTTAAGGAGATGGCTATCGTGATTAGAACTTTGCTGAAGAGCCTCTGGAATTTTCAAGTGCAAGGCCTCTCCTGTCCCGCTTTGAAGCATTCACTCAGTGACATGGCTACTGTGATTATCCACAGGCCAGTCCTGATCCACCTTTCTTCAGCTGCAAGGGTCTCCTACCTAACCTCCACTTCCAGAAAGGAGCCTTGCTTCCTCCTGGTTTTCCACGTTTCTGTTTCTTCAGAGATATGGGCACATGTCCTCCAGTGTATCACATCCAGTTATGGCACACTCCTGCATAACAGGATTATGCTCCTTTACATTGATCCACCAAGGCCCTGGGTCTCCTGGGTTTGGTTCCCAATGGTAGAGCTTTGAGCAAGTCCAGCTGTGTCTTGGTTGTGTTACCAGTCAAATGGTTCTAGGACTCTGCCGGGATGCTAAGAGACTCAATACCTGTCAAGACTTTAAGGCCCTTTGATACATGTGGCTATCCAAAAGGCAAAGTATAATTAGTGCAGTGGCTACTGAGCTGCATTTTGCATGGGCAGGAGCCTGCAGTACTTGCATTGCGTTAACTTCTAGGGGCCCAGATCCTGCTCCACTACAAAGCAAAGGCCACTGAAGTTAGTCTGGTTGGTGGGACTATTAAGAGTAAATACATGGCCTGGTAAAGGAGGTGATCAGATACCCCATAAGGAGGGCCATGTAAGAAGTGACATAGTCTTGCTCTAGCTAACATCTATGTAAAAAAATTTTAAAAACCCACCCATAATGTAGTTTCCCTTCTTGCCACAAGATGGTGCATGATAGACAGACGGAAAGATGCTTTGAGAAAATTTAGCCTGGTAGGTAAAAAGCAAACCAATGACAGGGAAAGTAAATAGAGCACAGTTCAGATATGGGAAGAGGCAACACAACCAGCTGAATAGAAGCCAAGGTTTTAGCATCGGCATAGTTGTGGGTGTGTGTGTGTGTGGGTAGGTGAGTCCCTCCACCCCCGAACTGCAAATCTTCTGACAGGCACAGAATTTGCCCCCCATGTGTGGCCCTGTTGGCCTGGATGGGGCTGTCTCACCTCCAAATATAGAAGTCAAACTACCCCTATTGGTTTTAGCTTGAATCCAGGCTCCTGCTGACACTTGGATTGCAGTACATACCACATATTGCAGGGCTCTGCTTTCATCCTCTTGCCACTTCATCAGCTGGGTCTGCAGGAAGCAAAGGCCAGTTTTGGAGATCCAGGTGTGTTAGTAGCTCTGTGACTCTGCTTACCTGCACTGCATCTTTAAAGATTGGACAGACTGTGCTGGCAAAGACCAGCAGCTATTCTGTATTCAGGTTAATACAGACCATCAGCAGACACGCATACGCTGCTCTGTCTGCAGAACGAAGATCCTAATCTTGTAATCTATACCAAACACACTTGTTTTCTCCACACTGATAATTCCAGTTAAAAAGACTTCTAATTTTAGTAACTGCTTGCAATTTGATGAGGGTGAATTCCTTTGGGCTCCTCATTATTCTCAGACCTGTTCTTTGCACACTTCTCTGAGCACCCTGCCATTCACAGACACTGTAACTAACTCACTGTGCCCTAGCTACTAATCTGATTATCAGTGGCTTTTCCTGCTGTAATGTGCCAGGTGGATCTGGAGAAAGAGGACCTGGTTGGTATCTGGTGCCATAAATATCACACCCTCTGCAAGTAACACGGTGATGGGCCACTCAGCATGCCAAATAGAACCTTGTATTTTTACAGATCTGCCTGCTTGTGGCATCACTCCTTGCTAACAGAACACCCATATTCCTAGTCTAACTAGGGGCATACATAGCCAGGGAGCGTACATAAAAAGCTGCTTCACGAAGGTCCACCACTTCTTACAGAATTCATTGCTCTCCAAGCTTTGGAGAGCATCAGAGAGAAGCTTTCAAAATCAAACTTCTCTGCTTTCCAGAAGGTTGAATTCTTTAGGGAGAAAGCATAGTGTGTAAGTCTGCTCTGATGGTCTGTATTGACCCCAGTGCAGAAAGGCTGCTGCAGTTCTTTGCCAGCAGCAGAGTCCCGTCTGTTTTTTAAGACCTGGTGCATACAAACAGAGTCAACAGTTGCATAATTCTTCAATAACTCTTACATTCTGCAGTGCTGTGTGAGACCAGCAGTTGATCCGGGTAACATTGCCTCAATAATATCAGAGGCGGAGCAGGGACTGGGCAGTTAGAGAAGGGAGTGATGCAATTTGATGGATCTTTGTATAAATGGAAAGTTAAGTTTCAAGGGTTAACTTGGTGGCCGCAAAACCATGAGTCTCTAAATGTACCTAGGGCTAAGTGTCACTTCCCAAAGCCCTGCTTCATGGAAAGTGGCTTGCGACTCTTTCCTTGTATTGAATCTTAAATTATCCTCTAAAAAGTTGTTAGTAAGAAGAAGAGTCAAAATGTGTCTAGCCCTTGATCATGCAAGCAAGGAAACTTGACCTTAGCCAAGCATACAAGTAGCCCCACTTGAAGGAACCATGGCCCATTCATTATAGCTTTAGGTTCTTAACCATAATTGGCTAGTTATACAACAGGGAAATTAAACTACAAAAACTTTTGTTAAGGCTAAGAATATAACCGCTCCAAAGCCAGGTAGTTAGAAATTAAAGGTTGCCTTGGTAACATTAACATGGCCAAGTGAGAACATGTATTCTATCTTCTATTCCTTGAAGAGACATGTCTTTGACATCTGGCATACATTTAATATACTAAAATAAGACGTCAATGTAAGTGATTGTGTTTCTATAGAATTATGCTTCACAAATCAGCACTTGGATGGTTTCAGGGGATGAGGGGTGCCCACATATAGCAACCTTGATGCTTTGTTTTGGCCCAAGTTGTCGTCATGTCATACGGCACCTTTCTATTGCTTGTATTCTTTAAGGCAAAATGTTTCACAAAAATAAATGATACACTGGCTCAGGAAATAAATGAATTAGCAGTGAATAGAATGCTATCCTGACTGGTTACATCCCTAGGCTTTTTAAGGCATGATGTATTCAGTCTGATTTGAATCCTTGAGCATTGAGACTGTGCCAAGGGATAATCCAAAGGTTCCATTAACCTACAGGTCAAGAGGAAAATGAAGGACATTCCTGGAGAAGTAAATGACGCATTTTGTGAGCTGGCCTACAGTTTCCAGAGCAACCATCCATTCCCCTGGTATCACAATAGACAATGCAAGACCTGAAGATTGTTTGTTTGTTGCTTGTAGCAATGGTTAGTGTTGTATTCAGAGTCTGTTTAGCGTTCTTTTACACTGAAATCTGGAAACCAACTCAGCATGGTGGAAAAGGTGCAACAAACCACTTGGGAAGAAGAAACACTCGCTACGGGGGACTGTTAAATATTGGTCAGTTGTTTCCCAAGGTCAACTCTTCTACAGCCCTGAAGTTCCTCACAATTAGACACTGTGTTTAGTAGAGCTAGGTGGGAACCACATTTTCTGTTTTTTTCTGGGAAATTGACTGAGTTGAAAATATTTGTGTGTTCTGGAAGAAAGCAAAAAAAGTTTCAAAATTCCTCCCCACAATTATATTCTAGAAGGAAAAAAACTTGGCTTGTATCAATCAAAGCACATTGTTGGATAAAATCAGAATGTTTCATTCTGATTTGATGGCTTTGAAACTTCTTTTATATAACAATAATTTAGAAACAGTCATTCCAAAAAATCAAAATGTTGAAACAGAACACAGTGATGACATCACTTCTGTTGCTTTTCTTCTACATGACAATTGGTTCAAATTGACAAGCTTTGCTTTCGATGAGTTGGCATTTTTCCGACAGCAAAGCGTTCTGATGGAACATTCCCATCCAGCTGCAGCAGTCAGGGCAATTCATAGAATATCAGGGTTGGAAGGGACCTCAGGAGGTATCTAGTCCAACCCCCTGCTCAAAGCAGGACCAACCCCAACTAAATCATCCCAGCCAGGGCTTTGTCAAGCCTGACCTTAAAAACCTCTAAGGAAGGGATTCCGCCACCTCCCTAGGTAACCCATTCCAGTGCTTCACCCTCCTAGTGAAAAAGTTTTTCCTAATATCCAACCTAAACCTCCCCCACTGCAACTTGAGACCATTGCTCCTTGTTCTGCAATGACTAAAGCGAAGAGCCACATTCTACTCTGAGATGAACATGTCATTAAGTTCAGTGAGAGTGCATGCAGGGCCGTGGTTTCAAATCTCCAAACCCAGGCACTTGCGTGAGCAAGGTACACTAGTTTACCTGCTGCGGCTGCTTTTTTTTTTTTTTTTTCCCCTAAACCATGAGTTACGCAGATTTGAATTCAAGTACAAAAATTGCACAAATACAAAATGGGAAATGACTGCCTGGGGAAGAGATTACTGCAGAAAAAGATCTGGGAGTTACAGTAGATCACTAACTAATGAGTCAACAATGTAATGCTGCTGTATTAGCAAGAGTGGTGTATGCAAGACACAAAGTTATTCTTCCATTTCACTCCGTGCTGGTACTGTGCTCAGTTCTGGGCTCCACGCTTTGCAAAAGATGAGGACAAATTGGAGAATGTCGAGAGGAGAGCAACAAAGGCCTAGAAAACATGATGTACAAGAAAAGATTGAAAAGAATGGATTTAGAGGAGTAGAGAAGCCTGCGGAAGGTGGGGCATGCTAGCAGTCTTTAAATACATAACAGGTTGTTATAAAAGGCATGATAAATTTTTCTCCTTAACCACAGGATGAGAAGCAATGGACTTAAGTTGCAGCAAGGGAGATCTAAGTTAGATGTTAAGAAAAACTTCCTGTCAGGGTAGTTAAGCCCTAGAATGAATTACCTGGGGAGGTTGTAGAATCTGAGTCATGGGAGGTTTTTAACAGGTTTGCCAAACAGTTGTCTGGGATGGTCTGGATGATACTTAGTCCTGCTTTAGTGCAAAGGACTGGACTGCATGACCTATCAATGTTCTTTCCAGTCCTACACTTCTAAAATTCGATGAATGGCTTCTGTAATAATCTTAATCCCCTTCCTAAGTGACATTAGCCAAGAAGGCTAATGGCATTTTGGGCTGTATAAGTAGGAGCATTGCCAGCAGATCAAGGGACGTGATCATTCCCCTCTATTCGGCGTTGGTGAGACCTCATCTGGAGTCCTGTGCCAGTTTTGGGCCCTGTGCTACAAGAAGGTTGTGGAAAAATTGGAAAGAGTCCAGCGGAGGGCAACAAAAATGATTAGGGGGCTGGAGCACATGATTTATGAGGAGAGGCTGAGGGAACTGGGGTTGTTTAGTCTGCAGAAGAGAAGAATGAGGAGGGATTTGATAGCTGCTTTCAGCTACCTGAAAGGGGGTTCCAAAGAGATGTAGCTAGACTGTTCTCAGTGGTGCCAGATGACAGAACAAGGAGTAATGGTCTCAAGTTGCAGTGGGGGAGGTTTAGGTTGGATATTAGGAAAAACTTTTTCACTAGGAGGGTGGTGAAGCACTGGAATGGGTTCCCTAGGGAGGTGGTGGAATCTCCTTCAGTAGAGATTCTTATGCTCAGGCTTGACAAAGCCCTGGCTGGGATGATTTAGTTGGGGATTGGTCCTGCTTTGAGCAGAGGATTGGACTAGATGACCTCCTGAGGTCCCTTCCAACCCTAATATTCTATGATTCTAAACTAGGCAGGTTGTACTGATTTAACTAAATCGCTTTCAGAAGTGTGCACAAACTGTGTGTTGAGCAACTCTTAGACCGTAAGGATACACGAGAGGGCAGGTCTCAGAGCCCAGGCTCCAGTCTGAACCTGGATGTCTACACAGTAATTTTACAACTCTGCAGCCTGAGCCCAAGTTAACCACCAGCTGTGGGTGTTTAATTGCTGTGTAGACATATCTTAAGTTCTCAGGGGCAGAATCGGTCTCTATTTTTGGCTTATACAGTGTTAGCTCAAACCAATTACAGTGTAACTCCTATTTTATGAACAGATGAGTTGATAAGACCAAAATTTGTAAAATTGGACGTCTCAGTTACAGCTGGCCCAGTACATAAATCACAGTATGGTGCACTGCTTTGCTTTCTTCTTGTCCTTCAAACTGCTGCAAAGTTCTTTCTGATGCCTTCAGTGCCTGGGTATTGTGAAGGAATGATGTCTTGTTCCTCATCAACGTCACTTTAATTATCATTTTCCCCTACTTCCCCTCCCACTCCTGGTTGGGGAAAAACAGCTTATATAAGTGGTCATATGTAAGACTGGTGTCCATAAAATCAGGATTCTAGTATACTAACAGAATTAATACCCAACATGCTGTAAAAGCTCTTGTTTCCTCAATATTTCTCTTTTAAGTAATCTGCTGTTTTTTGGAAGTAGAACAAGCATTTAAGGGGGAAAACCCAATTTTATAGAATTCTAGAAATGTAGGGCTTTAGAAGTCAAGTCCAGCCCCTTGCACTGAGGCAGGACCAAGTAAGCCCAGGTATCTTTGTAAACCTTTTCAATATCTCCTCTAATTTTCCTTCCTATAACTGTTCCTATGCACATAATCCAAACTAACAATATATATTTTGCTCTAACTTTTCTGTTAGCTTAAAGATAGTAAGATTGAACAAAAATAGGTCTCCAGGAGAGGGCATAGCTTGTGTTTCTCTGGTCAAATAGGCTGTTGTCTCTGCACAGAGAAAGTTATTAGAAATGTAAAGGTGCAGAAAACAGAGGCATCAGTCTCCTAGTTACACAAAATGGAGTAATTCAATCACACAGGCAGTCTAGAGATCTGGAATTATTCCAACACTCAGGAGTAAAAAGCAACAGAGGAAAGAAAGGAGGTGATGAGCTATGTGCTGTCAGTGGAACTTGAAAGCACTTGTGTGGACTATCCCTTTTTTACGTATGGGGAAACTGAGGCACAGAGGTGATGTGCCAGGCCCAAGGTCACCCAGCAGACCAGTGGTTGAGCCAGGAATGGAACTGAAGTTTCCTGAGCCTCAGTCCTATACTCTATCCATTAAGCCAAGCTCCTTGTACAGAACCTTTTAATGCTGGTAACAACAAGGAAACAGTTGACAGCTGTAACAAATTTATTTCCTTCCATGGCTAATGAAGTAATAATAAGTAATCCAAAGGCATCTGCTCTTCTCCTATTTACTGGGACTGCTTACAATCAGTTGGCTTTAATTAAGTTTCTGGGCTTTTTTCTTGTACCAACCACTCAGTCTGTTTTCCTGGGATTGTATTGCTCCACAGGAGCTGGCTGAATAACAGCTGTTTTGCTAAGTGTTCAGTCTAGTGTGTAAGTGTTCCACTGGGCACTGAATTTCTGCAGCCAATGCTCTCATGAAGTCACTTTATTCCTCCCCTTTAGCATTTGTCTCTTCTAGCATCTTTCTCTTCACTGTTTCCAAATGCTCCATGACAGCTTCTCATCTGGTCATAAGGTAGAAGCTGCTCTGCTCTGCATAGCTAACAAGCTGCTTGCTATTGTTGAAGGCTGTTTGATTGACTGCTTTTCTCCTCAGCCTCGGTGTGGCTTCAAATAGGCATCAATTGGTGATCAAAGTGATGCTGTGAGGTTTAGGCTACATAGAATCATAGAATAGAATATCAGGGTTGGAAGGGACCTCAGGAGATAATCTCAAAGCAGGACTAATCCCCAACTAAATCATCCCAGCCAGGGCTTATTTTACAATTGAAGAAACTGAGTCATGGGAGTTCAGTGACTTCTGTCAATATAAATGACTTCATTGTAGTCTCTCAGACCATGCCCAGGGTCACATAGTCAGCAACGGACCCAGGAGTCCTAATTCATCATCCTCCTGTTCTACCCATGCTAGGTCAGGAAAGAAAAGGTTTAAAATGAATAAAACATGGCCCATGCAAAATGAGGTACTGTAAAATGCCGAGATCAATAGACCTTTGGTCTACAAGGGAGCTATAAGTGTCACAGATGTTAATTTCATTTCATTTTATTCATGCAGTGCAGCCTTCAACATGTTACTTGTGTTTATTATATAGCAGCTGGCAAGCTGTGGATCCGGAGAGTGAATATAAATCATTGATGTTCAACTGATGCAAAGGGTGAAACAAAATCCAGCTCTTCTAATTTGAAAGTGCCCCGAATGGACAGGCACACTGTGAAGGGTGTTAGGCAAAGCAACGTTGGACCGTACTGTAAAGCCGCATGCTGTAGACTAAGAGCAATGCATGCACACACATCAGCTTGCATGTAAGCTCCATCAAACATACATGCCCTTGTGCGTGCATTAATGGTTCAGTTCACTGGGGTTCGATGCCCCCCCCCACGCCCGGCGCACACACGCATTTCCTTCAATAAGTAGTGCTAACGTGTCCTCTCCCTCTCTGAAAATCAGGCCCTAAAATACTTGCAGTAGTTTTTGTTTTAATGGTAATCATAGGTGAGGAGGGGCAGGGATGAATGGATGAGAATGGACAGCAAGGACAAAAATCAACTCGGGGGATGAGAGGGGAACCAAGAGTCTCTTCTGTCATTATGCTACCGTAAATGCAGGGTAACTCAGTGGGGCTGGGCTGGATTTACAACAAACATAACAGAGATCGGAATCCAGGTGTTATAGAATCCGGGTGTTCAAGAGTTTAAAAATACGTAGACAAGAAATGGAAAATGATTGATCATAGAGAATGCAGCTCACACATGCGTAGAACTGTAGGATGAGATTTTCAGATCTGATGAAATAATTCCCTATCTGGCTTTGGAAATTACAGCTAGAATTGTTAGTGAGATACTGTAACTGGAAAGACATTTATATAGGAAAAAGACCTAGGGGTGGTGAAGGGGATTGGCTCGCAGTGCAATCTGGTGGGAGCAGGGGGCGGAAACAAGCCATTTAGATTGTGGGTAGGATATGAAGAGGTGACATGGGGCAAGAGAGGTACAAAAAGGGGGAAATCTTGGCCTATAGCCTCAATTCTGCAGTCCTTTAATATCTGTGGGAGAATTTAATGAGTTAGGACTCCAGGATTTGGTCAGATATAACGCTGGTGAAAGTTTTGAGGAGTTGCTCTCCTTTGCAGTCATCCTTGGTTACTAAATATTGCATAGATTTCCCCTCCTCCCTCCAAACACTTTCTGACTTTGCTCTTAAAAATCTAAATTACTATGAAGTTTTGGGGCAATCAAATGTAACAGGAGTTTGAGCTCTGGAACACTTTTGTTTCTAAAAACTGTAATTTCTCAGAGGCACCCTCTATTTAAGCTATTCCAGTCTCTATTCTGATCTGCCAAGGCTGTTTCATTTCAGTCTAACGCCTGATGTGTCTATATGGAACTCTGCTAGAACACCTAGAAATCCAATCTTGTTTGGGTTTTTTAAAAGGGGTACACACAATCTGTTGACTCTAATGGCAGTGTCCTACTCTGAAGCATTAACAGGCATCACACACTGTGAAAGTGACACTTTAAAGTAGTGATGCTCGAACCTCAGTGGTTCAGGAGCATCACTGCTTTAAAGTGTCACTTTAAATTACCTCAAATTACAGTTTTTAAAAAGCCCAAACAAGATTGGATTTCTAGGTATTCTAGCAGAGTTCCATATAGACACATCAGGCATTAGAGTGAAATGAAACAGCCTTGGCAGATCAGAAGAGAGACTGGAATGGTTTAAATAGAGGGTGTCTCTGAGAAATTACAGTTTTTAGAAATAAAAGAGTTCCATGTAACATATTTAAATTCTCACAGCAAAATGACAGACCAGCTAGTCTACAATTGGTTAATCACCTGGATCAATCGGTCTTCAGCTGTCGTTAAGACTGTGCCGATCACAACACATCCACCATTCTTCTCGCACTCTTGCCTTTCTTCTCCATGTTCGTCCAAAACGTTTAACAATGTCATCTTCCCATCTTCTTGGAGGCCAACTGGGTGGTCTTTTCTGTTCTCATGGGTACCACTCAGCAATGATTGCGGTTCACCTATTGTCTGTGAGCTGTGCTGTGTGGCCTGCCCATCGCATCTTGTTATCTCTGCTTTTCACGACAATATCTTTCACACTGCTGCGTTCTCTGATCATTTCATTTGGGATACGATCCAGAAGGGAAATTCCCAACATAGCTCGTTCCATTGCTCTTTCAGTTACCAACAGCCGCTGCTCTTTCTCTTTGTCAGTGCCCATGTTTCACTGCCATGACTGGCAGCACTGTTGAATTGTTGTGTAGTCTTGTCAATTTTTCCTTTGAGGATGTCCTTGATGGAATTAAACGCACACCATCCTGCCCGAATCCTTCGCGAGAGTTTGCCGTTTAGGTCTTGGCGCATTATTTGGGCTTTTTGTAAGATGTCTGATTGCATGTATTTCATTTTGCAGCAGTTAATCTTCAGGCCTACCTGACTGCTTTTCTTGTCGAGTCTTCGTAGCATGCTCTGCAGCTGGTTGGTGCTTTCGGCAATTAGTACTATATTGTCTGCAAATCTGAGATGAGATCATCGTTCTCCATTTATGTTGACACCACTCCTCCATTTGGTATTGTTTATAACCATTTTGAGGCAGGCAATGAATAGTTTCGGTGAAATTGTATCTCCTTGCTTTACAGCTTTCTCGGCTGGGATGTGGAGGGGAATTTCGAGGAGAGTAATGCTTACATCCAGTATTCATTTCCTTCAACAAACTGATGTACTGCAGGTTAATACCCTGCTCTGTGAGTGCCTTTAATACTGCATTAAACTCGATGCTATCGAAGGCCTTTTCATAGTCAACGAAAGCAATGCACAGCTGGAGTTTGTATTCCCTTGCTCTTTCTAGGAGCTGGCTAGGGGTAAATATGGCGTCGATTGTGCTAAAATTTCTTCGAAACCCTGCCTGCTCTCTTGGCTGTTGTTCCGCCAGACCAGGGGCGGCTCCAGGCCCCAGCACACCAAGCTCGTGCTTGGGGCAGCAAGCCGTGGGGACGCTCTGTCAGCACCGCGAGGGCAGCAGGCAGGCTGCCTTCTGTGGCATGTCTGCGGAGGGTCCGCCGGTCCCGCGGCTTCAGAGGACCTCCCGCAGGCGTGCCTGCGGGGGTCCGCTGAAGCCGCGGGACTGGCAGACCCTCCGCAGGCAAACCACCAGAGGCAGCCTGCCTGCCGTGCTTGGGGCGGCAAAATCCCGAGAGCTGCCCCTGCTCCAGACTCTGCGAGAGTCGGTTCATTATCACCTTTGTAAAGAGCTTGTAGATGTGAGCAAGCAGGCATATAAGGCAGTAGTTCTTAAGATTTTCCTGGTTAATAAGCTAGTAAAAACATCCTGGTTGGCTGTTAATTAAACCACACACAGTTTTAATATCATGTGCTGCAAATTGCCGCAGGAGACTCATCAAAGAGCACTTGCAGCTCTGCCCCCAGGAAAGTCTAACAGTTGCAGGGCTGACTTCAGCTGTGTTGACTTCAGTAGAGTCGCATCTGTTACACCAGAGCTGAATTTAGCTCTGAGAACTAACTATGCATTCACATGATGAAATTCATCCCTGGTAAAGATGATCAACCCAAGGCCTATGCCACTGCTTAAGTGCAAAGTAAATGGTGCATGGCTCTCTGCACAGGGGTGAATTTCTTAAACCAATTTTAAATCTCGGTGTTTCCAGGGCAGTTATGTTTGTGATTCAGGGAGTTGGCAAAGATTGGCTCGCGCTTTCAGAGCATTGCATCTCGAGGAGCCATCATCTTTTTAACTCTCCTGGAATAACATCATCTAGGGCATCAGCAGCTATTGATCTGCACCCTGTTGGCTAGGGGAAACATTGCTTCTGCTCTGAATTTAATGGATGGATTTGGATGCCCTAATCCCAGGGACTCTTACATTTATCTTTTGAAACAATTCTGATCTTCAGAGCATCCCATTCCAGCAAAGGTATGTTCTGCTGTGACCTATATATGAACCTTACCCTGCTGTGACAAGGACTTCTCTCTTGCAATACATCAGGTGAGAAGCTGATCTCATTTCAAGTGACCTATGAAAGCAGATAAAAATGCTTGTCATGGCAGGCAAATGTATGGGGCAAAAGGGTTCATTTAATTGACTCAAGGTTTTGTGAGACAGTAGCGTTGGGATTTTTTTCCCTTCCCTTCATCATTGCTAAGGCAGCAATGAAATGCTTGAGGTCTGCCTCCTCCAATGTGCATGATCTAACTGATAAGGGCCAAACTAAGGAAATTACAAGAAACCTGCAGGAATGAGCCACCTTACATTGAAATGGTCACTTAAGGTCTCTCCAGTGTTTCTAGTTCATTCTGCTGGACCTCACTAGGTTGTGTGTCCGCCATCATGGCACCCTGGTGTATGCCTAGTTGGAGAGGAAGAGTAGCCTTGTGGTTAACGCACTGGACTTGTAGATTTGGGTTTGAGTCCTACCTCTGCCACATGCTTCCTGCCTAGCCTTGGGCAAATCACTTATTTTCCTGTGCCTCATTTCTCCATTTGCAAAATGGGGAGTTCCAGTATCTCTTATGCAGCAAAAGACGGCGCTTATGGTCTATGTACAGCACCTAGCACAATGGGGCCATGAACTCAGTTGAGGCTCCACCACAATACAAAGGGAAGTGCGGCAGGTCCAAATGGCAGAGCAGAGCCATTTAACTCTCTGTGATCTGTAGGGGAGCAATTCCTGAACACCGTGACTGCATTTTCATTGGAAATGTGAGCAGGTGCATTCATTTCCGATTAAACCTCACCTTTAGAACTGTCTGCATGTATCCATATGATACCTCCGTATTCAGGCAGTGACGCGGCACTGTTCAGAGGGGTGGTTATTGATCCTGTGATTATTGTGTACTGATGGCATATGGGACCCTGGGGCATGTGCAGTTGAATATTTGAAACCTACACTCTCAGATGCCTAATTTCCGTAAAGATGAAACGATCCCCTTTCAGTGACATTTCATTTCCTTGGTGCGTATGTGCTCTGACTCACAATTGAGGCTGTTTTCATGGCTACCTTTCCTGGGGATGCAGTGAATGGGCCCTGGACCAAAATAAACAATCGGAATGAAATCTGATTTGCAAGAAGATGTGTCTGATCATATCCCTCACCATAGACTGCTGCAGTGATTTCTCTAGGCCCCCCCAGGGGGAGTGTACACCCCCCCTGAATTTCCCCAACACCCCCCCTAGTTTTGTGAGCTAGTTACATACCAATTTAGTGACCGTTTGGAAATCTGAATTTAAACTGAAACATTAATACACACTTAAAAGCTTATACAGTGTATGATAAAATATGTGTATCTGAAGAAGTATACTAGATTTGAAAAGTATGAACATAGACTAACTTCCTTGCTTCCTTATACAGCTGTTGTTTTTTTTTGATGGCAGTGCATTCATGATGTTGACCAACCTAATAATATCAAATGATGATTTGTAAGCAAAGTCTAAATGAGCTCTCCCTGACAGCTAGTGATGAGCTGGGGTTGTGGGGCCAGATTATAAAAGTTTATTAGAAAATGTTGAAAAATGAACGATACAGAGAGTTTGAAAAGTCAGTTATTGATCATCAGGGGTAGCATGCAGAGTATAGGGGGATGGTAGTATTTTGGTATTGACCGGCACCTAGCATATACAGTATGCCATGTTCCCAATGCGGTGTGTACAGTGGGTGAGATCAAGATACAGTCCGGAAGCAGTGGGGGTACATCGCCCATACATATAGGTTACAGATAGTCATGGGTAAAGACAAGCGGGCTGGGTAATGGGGATAGGATGACCCTCACATGGTGGAGTTCAGTTCGGTGGGTTCAGGGCTCAGGGGATAAAGTCCAGCAGGGAAGGTCCACAAGTTTCCTCCCCCTTGTGGGTTCACAAAGTCACACCGGCTCACACTCGGTATTGGCGGTGGTCAGTGATGTGCTCTGTGTAAATGTCTCTAGACCATCGAATAGTGTCCGAGACCATTAGGCATCTCATGAGCCGCGCGTAGCGATGGCCCACCCCACAGGTGCGAAGTACGCGTTCATTACAGGGGTCCCAGGCTCCCAGGGCCCCAACGATCAGAGCGTCGGTGTAGACCTCGTAGCCCTTTGTCCGCAGGGTGTCCGCCAAGGGAGCGTATTTCTCAAGTTTGCAGGCTCGGGCTTCGCGGAAAGCCGAGGTCCTGTTCTCGAACGGGATCGTCACATCGACGAGGATGATCTTTTTCCGGTCCTCATCCATGATGACGCTGTCCAGGCGCAGTGGGCTGTCGGTGTCGGGGATGGTGCGGTTGACAGCGATCTCTCCCAGGTACGGGGCAATGGCCTTCACTAGGCGGTCCTGGACGGCGTTGTGGCGCAGCTGCCAGGCTCTGGCATGGGGCCTGCAGCTGCACAGGACGTGGGGCAGGGTCTCCATGGCGTACCCACACTTCCTGCAGCGCTTGTCCGGGTTCCCGTTGCAATCATTGAGCTGGACGCAGTTCAGCTGGGCACGGTGTATGAACTGCCAGTCGGCGAATCGGGTGAAGCTGCCAGCAGGGAGAAAGTGGTTGCTGGAGTCCCACTTGCTGGTGACCTCGAAGGCCTTGCCCTGGTCCGTTTTTTTCCTCAGGGTGTCCACATAGAGCGCGTGGACTGCAGCCTTCAACATTCACACCTTATCTACCTAGGTATCCAGCAAACAGATCTGTGTTGTCCAAGTGATAGATTTTGGCTGGGGTTGGGTTACAAACCACTTGACTGTGGGGGCGGGGGGGGGGGGGGATGAAATGTTGTTCTTATTGTATGAATAAAGGGCAGTAGAACTGTACTTAGCCTGTGATGATTTGAAGGCATCAAGAGAGAGGGTGGGGATCTGTCCCTCTCCACTGTTTAAAGACAGAGCTGATTAGGCTCCATAGAGAGTCTTTTGTTCTGTTAAGTGACCACTGCAGCTGAAATCACTGACAATCAGGTCTAAGTGCTTAGTCCTGTTGTGGGGACAGTGTTCCCATGGGACAGCGTTTTTGTGGAAGAGACAGCCCAGACTGCACTAGCAGCGAGGTTCCCCCAATGAGAGCTCAGCTGAAATGACTGAGAGCTGGTGGAACCTCAAGAGACCAACTCACAGAGGTCACAGGGGCTTGGGGCAGGTGGCAGCAGAAGGTGACTGCGCAGGGCCATTGGCAACAGAGCGGTAGAGTGAACGGTGGCACAATGAACAGCTGTGGCCAGAGCAAACAGTGAGCAGCTGGAGGAACGAGCAAGGTGCCTTTTGTCCCGCACCTGGAAAGTGTACTCATGTGAAAGCACCTCTGAACTCTGAGTGTACTCTCCGCTGACCAAGGACGACACCGGTGAGTGGGGTGCGGGGGAGGAAAAAGTTAAATAAACATTTGTTTGTTGGACTATATTTTAGTCAGTTTGCTCCAGAATGCTAGATTTGTGACTGGGAATGGAAACTTATATAAATATGTTCCCTAGTAGGCCAAGATTTTTAAAATGCATTATTTCCCAAGGTTGTTATCTCACGTTGTTGCTATCTTGAGAGGTCATTATGTTGCGGAGTTTCTGTACTAAACATTTTTATTATTCTAATTAATTTTTACATAAGAATGGTCATACTGGGTCAGCCCAATGGTCCATATAGCCCAGTACCCTGTCTTACAACAGTGGTGCTTCAGAGGAAATGAACAGAACAGGTAATCATCAAGTGACCATCCCCTGTTGCCCATTCCCAGCTTCTGGCAAACAGGCTAGGGACACTCAGAACATGGTATTGCATCCCTCCCCATCCTGGCTAATAGCCACAGATGGACCTGTTCTCCAGGAATTTATTTAGTTCTTTTTATAATCCTGTTATAGTTTTGGTCTTCATAGCATCCCCTGGCAAAGAGTTCCCTGGGTTGACTTTATATTGTGTGAAGAAGTACTTCCTTTTGTTTTTTTAAAACCTGCTGCCTATTAATTTCATTGGGTGACTGCTAGTTCTTGTGTTATGTGAAGGATTAAATAAAATTTCCTTATTCACTTTCTTCGCACCAGTGAAGATTTTGTAGACCTCTATCATATCCCCATTAGTCATCTCTTTTCTAAACTGAAAATTCCCAGTCATTTTAATCTCTCCTCCTGTTTCATACCCCTGATCATTTTAGTTGCCCATCTCTGTACCTTTTCCAATTCCAATATATATTTTTTAGGATGGGTGACCAGATCTGCACACACTATTCAAGGTGTGCATGTACCATGGATTTATATAGAGGCAATGTGATATTTTCTGTCTTATTATCTATCCCTTTCTTAATGAGTCCCAGCATGGTTTGCTTTTGTGACTGCTGCTGCACATTGAGTAGATGTTTTCAGAGAACTATCCACAATGACTCCAAGATCTCTTTCATGAGTGTTAACAGATAATTCAGATGCCATCATTTTGTATGTATAGTTGAGATTGCTTTCCAATGTGCATTATTTTGCATTTATCAACACTGAATTTAATTTGCCATTTTGTTGCCCAGTCACCCAGTTTTGTGAGATCCCTTTGTAGCTCTTCACAGTCTGCCTGGGACTTAACTATCTTGAATAGTTTTGTATCATCTGCAAATTTTGCCACCTCACTGTTTACCCATTTTTCCAGATGAATATGTTGAACAGTACTGGTCCCAGTACTGACCCCTCAAGGATACCACTATTTCTCTCTCTCCATTCTGAAAACTGATAATTTATTCCTACCCTTTGTTTCCCATCTTTTAACCAGTTACTGATCCATGAGAGGACTGCCCTTTTATCCCATGATGGCTTACTTTTCAAAAGTCAATTTAAATTAAATACATTTTTTTTAATTTTTTTTTTTTTTTAGAAATCTAGATCTGTTATGTGTTTTGGTGTAACTTGCATTTTCCTTATGTTAAATTTGCATAATCCCAACAAAACATTTACTTTATTCATATCTCTTTTATATATCTCATTGGACCTGACACCCCCCCCTGTAAATTCAAACACCCCCTCTAATTTCAATTCCCGGGGAAACCACTGGACTGCTGCGCCCTAATTGCATCTTATACAAAAGAGGATTGGTGTGTTTGTGGAAATAGCAGTTAGTTGCCATGTCATTAGCTAACTAGATATTTTTCTACCTAGAACAACATAGCTGCCTTTGTAGACCCTAAGTCAGAGAGATCAGGCTTTCTGATAGTAAATTTAAACTTTTAAAAAACCCACACTTTCATCCTGAGGATAATACCACTGAGTTCAAAGAGATTATAACAGGAGTGAATTGGACTCTATGGAGAAAGAAGTGGTTTGGGACTATTTAGAAAAGCTGGATGAGCACAAGTCAGTGGGGCCGGATGCGCTGCATCCGAGGGTGCTGAAGGAGTTGGCGGATGTGATTGCAGAGCCATTGGCCATTATCTTTGAAAACTCAATGTGATCGGGGGAGGTCCCGGGTGACTGGAAAAAGGCTAATGTAGTGCCTATCTTTTAAAAAGAGAAAGAGGAGGATCTGGGGAACTACAGGCCAGTCAGCCTCACCTCAGTCCCTGGAAAAATCATGGAGCAGGTCTTCAAGGAATCAATTCTGAAGCACTTAGAGGAAAGGAAGGTGACATAACCTTAGTCCCAGATTTGGACCTTAGCGTCCAAAATCTGGGGGTTAGCATGAAAACCTCCAAGCTTAGTTACCAGCTTGGACCTGGTACCTGCTGCCACCACCCAAAAAATTAGAGTGTTTTGGGGCACTCTGGTCCCTCTGAAAAAACCTTCCCTGGGGACCCCAAGACCCAAATCCCTTGAGTCTCACAACAAAGGGAAATAATCCTTTTTCCCTTCCCCCCTCCAGGTGCTCCTGGAGAGATACACAGACACCAACTCTGTGAATCCAAACAGAGTGAATCTCCCTCTCTGTTCCCAATCCTGGAAACAAAAAGTACTTTCCTATTCCCCCAGAGGGAATGCAACATCAGGCTAGCAATCCAACACACAGATCTCCCTGATTCCTTCCTCCCACCAATTCCCTGGTGAGTACAGACTCAATTTCCCTGAAGTAAAGAAAAACTCCAACAGGTCTTAAAAGAAAGCTTTATATAAAAAGAAAGAAAAATAAGTACAAATGTTCTCTCTGTATTAGATGATACAACACAGGGTCAATTGCTTAAAAGAATATTGAATAAACAGCCTTATTCAAAAAGAATACAAATCAAAGCACTCCAGCACTTATATTCATGCAAATACCAAAGAAAAGAAACCATAGAACTTACTATCTGATCTCTTTGTCCTTACACTTAGAAACAGAAGACTAGAAAGTAGAACTACTTCTCCAAAGCTCAGAGCAAGCAGGCAGCCAGAAAACAAAGACCCAGAGACTAAATTCCCTCCACCCAGAGTTGAAAAAATCCGGTTTTCTGATTGGTCCTCTGGTCAGGTGCTTCAGGTGAAAGAGACATTAACCCTTAGCTATCTGTTTATGACACGCCCCCCAAATTGCAGACAGTGGGTAAGCTCACTGGCGGCGATTTCCTTCTAGAACTTGAAAATAAACAGATTAATACAACACATACACCTTTACATATACTCCTAAGTATATAACTAACAGACTTCTACATTTTAAGAACACTTTTTAACTACTGAATTATGGGAAACTCTCACGGGAGAGTGCATCAGCAACTTTATTAGAAGCTCCTGTGATGTGTTGAATTTCAAAATCAAAATCTTGGAGAGCTAAACTCCAACGAAGAAGTTTCTTGTTGTTCCCCTTGGCAGTATGAAGCCACTTTAGTGCAGCATGGTCAGTTTGTAGTTGGAACCGCCGTCCCCAAACATATGGGCGTAGCTTTTCCAGGGCGTACACAATGGCATAGCATTCCTTTTCACTGACTGACCAGTGACTTTCCCTCTCAGACAGTTTTTTGCTGAGAAACACGACAGGATGGAAGTTGTGATCTGTTGCTTCCTGCATGAGCACCGCTCCTATACCACGCTCAGATGCATCCGTGGTTACTAGGAATGGCTTGTCAAAGTCCGGGGCCCTGAGCACAGGGTCCGACATGAGCGTTGCCTTAAGTTGGGTAAAGGCCTTTTGACACTCATCAGTCCACTTAACTGCATTTGGCTGGGTCTTTTTGGTCAGGTCGGTCAGTGGGGCAGCGATTTGGCTGTAGTGGGGTACAAATCGCCTGTAGTATCCGGCCAAGCCTAAGAAGGATTGGACCTGCTTCTTGGACCGTGGGACAGGCCACTTTTGGATAGCATCCACCTTGGCCTGTAGGGGGTTTATGGTTCCTCGACCCACCTGGTGCCCCAGGTAAGTCACTCTGTTTTGGCCTATTTGACACTTTTTGGCCTTAACAGTTAGTCCTGCCTGCCTGATGCGCTCAAAGACCTTTTCCAGGTGTAGTAGGTGTTCGGGCCAGGAGTCAGAAAAAATGGCCACATCATCGAGGTAGGCAACTGCAAATTCTCCCAGTCCAGCTAGTAGACCATCTACCAGCCTTTGGAAGGTGGCGGGTGCATTTCGAAGGCCGAAAGGAAGGACATTGAATTCATACACCCCCGCATGGGTGACGAATGCTGACCTCTCCTTGGCAGGTTCATCTAGCGGTACTTGCCAGTACCCCTTGGTTAAGTCTATTGTAGAGATGAACTGGGCACGTCCCAACTTCTCCAATAGCTCATCGGTACGTGGCATTGGATAGTTGTCCGGACGAGTTACAGCATTTAGCTTACGGTAGTCCACGCAAAAGCGTATTTCCCCATCTGGTTTGGGTACCAGAACCACTGGAGATGCCCATGCACTGGTAGATGGGCGGATTATACCCATGTGTAGCATGTTCTGGATTTCCCGTTCTATAGCAGCTTGGGCATGAGGAGACACTCGGTAAGGTGGGGTTCTGATTGGGTGAGCATTACCTGTATCAATGGAGTGGTATGCCCGTTCAGTCTGTCCTGGGGTGGCTGAGAACAATGGGGCAAAGCTAGTGCACAGCTCCTTGATTTGTTGCCGCTGCAGACGTTCCAGGGTGGTTGAGAGGTTCACCTCTTCCACGCCACCGTCTTTTTTCCCGTCGTAGTAGACACCGTCAGGCCACTCAGCATCATCTCCCTGGACTGTAAACTGACAAACCTGTAAGTCTCTGGAATAGAAAGGCTTGAGAGAATTAACATGGTACACTTTAGGCTTTAGTGAGGAATTGGGAAATGCTATGAGGTAGTTTACAGCTCCCAGGCGCTCTTGGACCGTGAAGGGCCCTTCCCATGATGCTTCCATCTTATGGGCCTGTTGCGCCTTCAAGACCATAACCTGGTCTCCTACCTTGAAGGACCGATCTCTGGCATGTCTGTCATACCAGGCCTTTTGCTCTTCCTGAGCATCCTTTAGATTCTCTCTAGCAAGGGCTAAAGAGTGTCGGAGGGTGCTTTGTAGGTTGCTTACAAAGTCCAGAATGTTAGTTCCTGGAGAAGGCGTAAACCCCTCCCATTGCTGCTTCACCAACTGTAATGGCCCCTTAACCTCGTGACCATACACAAGTTCAAATGGTGAAAACCCTAAACTGGGATGTGGTACAGCCCTGTAGGCAAACAGCAACTGCTGCAACACTAGGTCCCAATTATTGGAGAATTCGTTGATGAATTTACGTATCATGGCCCCCAAAGTTCCATTGAACCTTTCCACCAGGCCATTGGTTTGATGGTGGTACGGGGTGGCAACCAAGTGATTCACCCCATGAGTTTCCCACAGTTTTTCCATGGTCCCTGCCAGGAAATTAGACCCTGAATCTGTAAGGATGTCAGAGGGCCAACCTACCCTGGCAAAGATGTCTGTTAGGGCCAGGCACACAGTGTTAGCCCTGGTGTTGCCTAGAGCGACTGCTTCTGGCCATCGGGTAGCAAAGTCCACTAAAGTCAGTACGTACTGCTTTCCTCTGGGCGTCTTTTTTGGGAAAGGGCCCAGAATATCCACAGCTACTCGTTGAAATGGGACCTCAATTATGGGGAGTGGCTGGAGAGGGGCCTTGACCTGGTCTTGAGGCTTACCCGCTCTTTGGCATACCTCACAAGACCGGACATACTTGGCAACGTCCTTGCCCATCCCCTCCCAGTGGAAGGACTTCCCCAACCGGTCCTTGGTTCTGTTCACCCCAGCATGGCCACTGGGATGATCATGGGCTAAGCTTAAGAGCTTCCCCCGGTACTTAGTTGGAACCACCAACTGTTTTTGCGGCTGCCATTGTTCCCGGTGTCCACCAGAAAGAATTTCCTTGTATAAAAGTCCTTGGTCTATAACAAACCGGGATCGATTAGAAGAGCTGAGAGGCGGTGGGGTGCTCCGTGCCGCCGCCCAAGCTTTCTGAAGGCTGTCATCCGCTTCCTGCTCAGCCTGGAACTGTTCCCTTGAGGCTGGGGTCACCAGTTCTTCCTCAGACTGTGGACTTGGGCTTGGTCCCTCTGGAAGCGATGTAGGTGATGGGGTTGTTTCCGTTGCTGGTGAACCGCTCTCCGCTGGTGCACCTGAGGGAATTTTAGGCTCTGGCCGAGCCTTTTGGGTATGGCTGTCTGTGGCTTCTGCCAGTTTTGGCTCGCTGGCGCCCTCTGGCGTTGAGTTTGAAGATGTAGTTGCACTTGTTGGTGCTGGTTGCTGTTCCAGTTCCGGGCCTGGGACTGGAGATGCTGTGGCTGTTTCAGTGGTAGGCATGGAATCCGGGTCCACTACCTCTGTCTGGGTCTCTGGTAACACAGACGGGGCCTCTGTGGACGGTTCAGGAACAGGAATGGGTCTGGAAGCTTGCCTGGTTTGGCTACGTGTAACCATTCCCACTCTCTTGGCCCGCCTCACCTGGTTGGCCAAGTCTTCCCCCAGTAGCATGGGGATAGGATAATTGTCATAGACTGCAAAAGTCCACATTCCTGACCAGCCTTTGTACTGGACAGGCAGTTGAGCTGTAGGCAAGTCTACAGCTTGTGACATGAAGGGGTAAATTGTCACTTTGGCCTTTGGGTTGATGAATTTGGGGTCAACGAAGGATTGGTGGATAGCTGACACTTGTGCCCCCGTGTCTCTCCACGCAGTAACCTTCTTTCCGCCCACTCTCAAATTTTCCCTTCGCTCCAAGGGTATTTGAGAGGCATCCGGGCCTGGGGATGTTTGGTGTGATGGTGGTGTAATGAATTGCACTTGCATGGTGTTCTTGGGACACTTGGCCTTGATATGTCCCAGTTCATTACACTTAAAGCATCTTCCATCTGATGGGTCACTGGGCCGAGGTGAGTTACTGGAGACTGGTGAGGTTGAAGGGTAGGGTATCTGTGGCTTTACTTGGGTGGTATGTGGGGTCTTTGGCTGTCCTCGGTTGTAGGGTTTATGGTCTGTGTGCCCCCTGGGGTAATCGTTCCCCTTGACAGTAGCTTTCTTGCTTTCTGCCAGTTCCATCCATTTGGCTCCAATCTCCCCCGCCTCAGCGATATTCTTGGGGTTTCCATCTTGTATGTACCGCGTGATGTCTTCAGGAACACCATCCAAGAACTGCTCCATTTGTATGAGGAGGTTCAGTTCTTCCAAGGTTTGAATGTTGTTTCCTGTTAGCCAGGCCTCATAGTTTTTTGCAATGTAGTAGGCGTGTTTGGGAAATGACTCCTCTGGTTTCCACTTTTGGTTTCTGAAACGCCGACGGGCATGATCTGGGGTTATCCCCATCCTGTATCTGGCCTTGGTTTGAAAAAGTTTATAGTCATTCATTTGGTGCTTAGGCATTTCAGCTGCCACCTCTGCTAAAGGTCCACTGAGCTGTGACCTCAATTCTACCATGTACTGGTCTTCGGGAATGCTGTACCCAAGACAGGCTCTTTCAAAATTTTCCAAGAAGGCCTCGGTGTCATCACCTGCCTTGTAGGTGGGAAATTTCCTGTGCTGTGGAGCAATATTTGGCGCCGGGTTGTTAGGGTTGGCTGGCACATGCAGCCCAGCTTTTGCCAACTCCAGTTCATGTTTTAGCTAATTTTCCTTTTCTCTCTCTAGCTAATGTTCAATGAAGGGAAACCAGAAAAACCACTTTATTTGCATGCCTATAAGTGCTGGTACGACTCAGACTGTTAATAGTGCTTAACGACTTCTGCTTAACATGCAAGCCACAAACTGCGAGAGAGAGCAGAAAAAAAAAATTCTCTCTGGTTCCCTTTTAAAACCAACTGCTTCTCTCTGCTAAAAAGCCCTTAGCAGAGAAAAGAAAAATATAATATTTCTACTGGCTTCTGGGTTCTGTCTATCTCCCACCAGCTGCCACTCATGACATAACCTTAGTCCCAGATTTGGACCTTAGCGTCCAAAATCTGGGGGTTAGCATGAAAACCTCCAAGCTTAGTTACCAGCTTGGACCTGGTACCTGCTGCCACCACCCAAAAAATTAGAGTGTTTTGGGGCACTCTGGTCCCTCTGAAAAAACCTTCCCTGGGGACCCCAAGACCCAAATCCCTTGAGTCTCACAACAAAGGGAAATAATCCTTTTTCCCTTCCCCCCTCCAGGTGCTCCTGGAGAGATACACAGACACCAACTCTGTGAATCCAAACAGAGTGAATCTCCCTCTCTGTTCCCAATCCTGGAAACAAAAAGTACTTTCCTATTCCCCCAGAGGGAATGCAACATCAGGCTAGCAATCCAACACACAGATCTCCCTGATTCCTTCCTCCCACCAATTCCCTGGTGAGTACAGACTCAATTTCCCTGAAGTAAAGAAAAACTCCAACAGGTCTTAAAAAAAAGCTTTATATAAAAAGAAAGAAAAATAAGTACAAATGTTCTCTCTGTATTAGATGATACAACACAGGGTCAATTGCTTAAAAGAATATTGAATAAACAGCCTTATTCAAAAAGAATACAAATCAAAGCACTCCAGCACTTATATTCATGCAAATACCAAAGAAAAGAAACCATAGAACTTACTATCTGATCTCTTTGTCCTTACACTTAGAAACAGAAGACTAGAAAGTAGAACTACTTCTCCAAAGCTCAGAGCAAGCAGGCAGCCAGAAAACAAAGACCCAGAGACTAAATTCCCTCCACCCAGAGTTGAAAAAATCCGGTTTTCTGATTGGTCCTCTGGTCAGGTGCTTCAGGTGAAAAAGACATTAACCCTTAGCTATCTGTTTATGACAGAAGGTGATCAGGAACAGACAGCAGGGATTCACCAAAGTCAAGTCATGCCTGACTAACTTAATTGCCTTCTATGAGGAGATAACTGGCTCTGTGGATGAGGGGAAAGCAGTGGACATGTTATTCATTGACTTTAGCAAAACTTTTGATACCGTCTCCCACAGTATTCTTGCCGGCAAGTTAAAGAAGTATGGGCTGGATGAAAGAACTATAAGGTGGATAGAAAGCTGGCTTGATCGTCGGGTTCAACGGGTAGTGATCAATGGCTCCCTGTCTAGCTGGCAGCTGGTATCAAGTGCAGTGTCCCAGTGGTCGGTCCTGGGACCGGTTTTGTACAATATCTTCATTAATGATCTGGAGGATGGCATGGATTGCACACTCAGCAAGTTTGCAGATGACACTAAACTGGGAGCAGTGGTAGATACACTGGAGGGCAGGTTTAGGATACAGAGGGACCTAGACAAGTTAGAGGATTAGGCCAAAAGAAATCTGATGAGGTTTAACAAGGACAAGTGCAGAGTCCTGCACTTAGGACGGAAGACTCCCATGCACTGCTTCAGACTAGAGACCGAATGTCTAGGCAGCAGTTCTGCAGAAAAACACCTAGGGGTTACAGTGGATGAGAAGCTGGATATGAGTCAAGAGTGTGCCCTTGTTGCCAAGAAGACTAACAGCATTTTGGGCTGTATAAGTAGGGGCATTGCCAGCAGATTGAGGGACGTGATTATTCCCCTCTATTCGACATTGGTGAGGCCTCATCTGGAGTACTGTGCCCAGTTTTGAGCCCCGCGCTACAAGAAGGATGTGGAAAAATTGGAAAGAGTCCAGTGGAGAGCAACAAAAATGATTTGGGCGCTGGAGCACATGACTTATGAGGAGAGGCTGAGGGAACTGGGATTGTTTAGTCTGCAGAAGAGAAGAGTGAGGGGGGATTTGATAGCTGCTTTCAACTACCTGAAAGGGGGTTCCAAAGAGGATGGATCTAGACTGTTCTCAGTGGTACCAGATGACAGAACAAGGAACAATGGTCTCAAGTTGCAGTGGGGGAGGTTTAGGTTGGATATTAGGAAAAACTTTTTCACTAGGAGGGTGGTGAAGCACTGGAATGGGTTACCTAGGGAGGTGGTAGAATCTCCTTCCATAGAGGTTCTTACAGTCAGGCTTGACAAAGCCTGGCTGGGATGATTTAGTTGGGGATTAGGTCCTGCTTTGAGCAGGGGGTTGGACTAGATGACCTCCTGAGGTCCCTTCCAACCCTGATATTCTATGATTCTAAACTAAGTGTTTAGGAGTGCCAACCAAGCTCAGGGCTCAATTGTGCGAGACACTGTGCATACCTATAGTAAGGGAGCCCCTACTCTAAAGAGCTCCCAAATTAAATAAACACTACAGGTTAAGAGTGGAAGGAGACCCAGACACAGGGAGATGAAGTGACTTTCCAAAGGTCATAGAGCAGTTCAGTGGCAGAGCCAGGTCTCCTGAGTTCTAATCCAGTGCTCTATGCACTGGATCATATTGCCTCTGATTGCATTTGTGCTAATATACTGTCACACAGCTCTACAAGCATATTATACAGTAAGACCATTTGGCAAACCTTACAATTTCCCCCCGCCCCATCCCCTAGTTGATACCAGTTTATCTCGCTCCACCATCCACTTGTAGGAGGTGTGCATGAGAGTGGGTGTGTGTGGTTTCTGACATTAATTTGCCTTCTTTGCATTGAATGGCTGGAAAGGCAATGAAAATAGGGTCACGTCTCAACTGAATTTGGGTTGTAAACTTGGCTAGATAGGAGACCGATGTGCTCGGGGATGATTTGTCAAAGTCGGCCCGGGAGACTGCATCTGTGTATGTATGCATCTGCAGTTCCCTTTCAGGAAATGTCCCTTAACCATTCATGAATGATTCATGGTTGACTCTTGTTTTCTTGCTAGCTCAGAGAATGGAAATTGACTATTGTGGAGGTTTTTTATGATGCACGTATGAAAACAAAGCAATTCTGTAGGGTTTCCCCTTCAGAACCAGGCCCCTATTCCTTACTCAATAGTTCCCCTCCATCTCATCTGGAAGAGGAGCATTTCACTTGCCCACATCTTCCCAGACCCTCCCTCTCACCCATTCTGGAGTTCGGGTGTATGGGAGGCAAAGGTTTGGCAGGAAGAGGCACCTGTTTGCCTGTCCCTGAATCCTGGGAGCTCATTTTAATTCTAAGTGTAGAGAGAGAGAGATGATGCCAACTGCTGACTTTTTAAAATGCCAACCTCTGCTTTTCTGTTGCCCACGTAGTGCCTAGTATCAAGGTGGCCAAACTTACTGACCTTCTGAGACGCATTTGACAATCTTTAGAAGTTTGAGAAGCCGGGGGCTGCCTGACGGGGCTCAGGTCTTCAGCCCTGCTCATGCTGAATGCCTGCGCCCCAGCCGGTGTGCCCTGCTGGGCAGAAGCCCCAAGACTCCCTCCTCCTCCCCCCGCCATACACACTGGGCAGAAGCCCCTACCCCACCATCTCTCTGCAAGGCAGAGCTCCCCCCTCCAGTCTGATAGGTAGAGAATGGGTGCTTCTGCCCAGCACGGGGGGGCTCTGCGAGCCAAACTTTAACATGAAAAGAGCTGCGTGTGGCTCGTGGGCCATGGCCTAGTACAATGGGACACTCAGGGGCACACAGTGCGTGTGATAAAATGGAATATTCCCCTGTCCTAGTTGCTCCCACAGCCAAAACTGTCATGTCCTGTCCTGAGTGACTACAGAATTGCCTGAGCTAGGCTGCAAGCTGAGATCTTGTTCTCTTGAGCTTCCAGTGGGGTAGAACTGATGGTGATGTGAATAGAGAAAGCATATTGTGGAACAGAAGAACAGATACTTCAGAAGAAGCCTGAAGTCACTGTGTAAAACTAATAAACCAGGGGTCAGCAACCTTTCAGAAGTGGTGTGCCGAGTCTTCATTTATTCACTCTAATTTAAGGTTTTGCGTGCCAGTAATACATTTTAATGTTTTTAGAAGGTCTCTCTCTATAATATATAACTAAACTATTGTTGTATGTAAAGTACATAAGGTTTTTAAAATGTTTCAGAAGCTTAGTTTCAAATTAAATTAAAATGCAGATCTTATCAGTTTAGTGTGATCCTTGCCCTTGCTTTTCCTTGCTGAGTTTCCCAATGTCTGGCATGTATTTGGATACTTTCAGAAGCCTATGTACAGCTTAATGATCAGTTATTAAACAGCTCCTAGAGGGACAGAGGACAGATTTCATGTGTGAAAATTCCTGTTCACACAATTATGTGGATCCAAATGCTGAAAGCATTGCAATTTTTCTTCAAATTGTTAAATTTCACTGGCAGAGATGTCCAGCAGGTCAGAATAGAGACCCCATGATCTCTCTCGGTAGCTTTAAGTGCACTCCGCAGATCTCCAAACTTTGATGCCCACAATTCTGAGCTTTTTAACTGAATGAGCTGCATTTCGAAATCTTCAACACCCGTCTACTGAAATACAGACAAATACAAGCAGCTTTCACTGAACTTTTCAGGTTTAATTAGAAAAGAAAGCACTGGGACAAATTGCTGGAAATCTTGAAATCTGTCAGAAAATTCTGATTCCAGTTCTTGCATGAACATTCCAATCTCATCGACACTGACAGTGCAATGTGTCTATAGCTCTTTTATGTGTTGGAAGTAGCAGAAAGTTGAAGTTCAAATATCCTCAGAAAAAATTGCTAGTTTTACAACAAATGCCTTCCAGGTTTCCTAAAGATCCAGAACCATTTGCCATGCACCCTGGAGACAGAGGTTGAGTTCATTCAGAGGAACAGTGATGTCAGTTAGAAACATGAGTTTACACAGCCATTTGTCATCATCCAGTTTGGGGTAGTTTTGTCCTTTTTTCCAACAAAAAGGCCTTGATTGCATCAAAACAGTTTACAAAGTGCACCAAAACCTTGCCACGAGTAAGCCACTCAATGTTGCTGTGAAGTGGAACATCATTATAAGCACTGTCCATCTCTTCTAGCAGTGCTTGAAACTGTCTGTGAGTCAAAGCAGATCAAGCAACAACGACATTCGCAATTTGCACCACTGTATCCATCACATTATTAAGGTCTTCTTGATGGATGATACAGTGAAATTTGACTGTCGGGCAGCCAATCTGATCTTCAAGTAACTTTGGCAGGAGTACCATCTGTTGTTACACAAAATATTTTGCTGATGTCAACTCCTTGTTCTTCAAAATGGTTTACAAAACTTTCCACTATAGCTTCCCCCTTTGTTGTGCCATGCAGGATTCCGCTTGGATTTCATCAGAAGCACAGTATCTTGCAACAACTGCCAAACTTGGAACATCATTTATATCCACGCTCTCATCAACTGCAACGCAAAACACTGCTATGTCTTTTAATGTAGTCTTCTGCTTTTCATTAATGTTTTCTACCATTTCGCTTACGCGTCTCTCCACTGTTCTGGCAGAGACAGGCCATTCTTTTATTCTAGATATGCATCTTTATTTGGCAAATCATTGAACAAAACCTCTGAACTGCTGAGAAAAACTTTTTATATATTCCCCATCTGTAAACAGCTTTCCATTTTTTGCTATGCACTGTGCAATCTTGTGACTTCCTTCTGTGGCTTGATTTTTACTTACACTTAAGCATTTAAAAACACTGCTTTGCTTCTCATATCCTGCTACTGCCTTTTTGATCGACTTCAGTCTTGCCTGGTTCATCAAGAAAGGTTTTCTCAAGCTTCATTTGAAAATGTCATCAAACACTTGATGTGCGACAAAAAACGCTTTCACAACAGAAAGGACAAACAGCAGGGTCCTTCTTTTGAATAAATCCAAATGAGTCTGTCCAAGAAGGCTGAAATGAATGTCCATCTAACTTTGCCCTCAACTCACAATGCGGGGTTGGGGAGAGGGGAATTGCGACAGACAGCACTCACCATGTAAAAAATACAGTACGCTGTTCCACGTGATGTGATAGTGATATAAGCAGCAAATCAGGACTTAAAAATATCCCAGTACAGTGGCGCTGGAACAATTTTTAAGGTGGGGGTGCTGAGCTGCACCCCCCTTGCCCTGTCTGCATCCCTCACTGCCCCAGGCTGGGGCCAGTGGGCTACAGCTGGGGGCAGCTGCAGAGCCCCGGGCTGAGGCAGGAGCAGAGCCCTAGGCCAGCGGCCAGGACCCGAGGCCAACAGAGCCCCTGGGGCTGGCAGCAGGCTGAGCGGGTCCGGCAGATGGAACCCAGGTGGCAGGGGGCTGGCGGTAGGACCTCAGACTGGTAGCAGAGCCCCCAGGACCTGCACACTTTCAAGTCTACACAGAGCTCTTCTTCAGGTCTGGGTAAGCTCGAAAACTTGTCTTTCTCACCTACAGAAGTTGATCCAATAAAAGATATTACCTCATCTACCTTGTCTCTCTAATATCCTGGGACTGACGCAGCTTCAACGACACTGCATACAATAATTTAAGGGAGCAAGCTAGACTGATATAAGCACCTTTAAATCAGTATAACGGCCCCAGTCAGGAGTTGTACTACTTTATATCTAAATCAATATAATTATACTGTTCCAGAACTCCGTGCAGATGCCCTTTGATGTAGCTCTGTTAGTAAAATGGGCTCCAGAAGTTGGTCTAAAAGCTGGGTTGCTGCTTGATAATACTCCTTGTTCCTTTTGTGAGCAGAAAGTCCTTGTGGTACAAATTCTAATGAATGCCATAAACAAATCAACACTTCCAGCTACAAACGTCAACGAAGGAGCTATGACGACTTTTAACAGCCAAATAAATTATTCCTGCCATGAAAATCGCCACACGTAGCGAGCTCAATTCTTCTCAGCCACTAAACATTACTAGGGAGGACTGAAATATCCATGTCCTGTGTTTAACTGAAAATTAAGCAAATACATCATTGGGTGACAATGACTTGCATGAAGGATGATTGCCCTTTAGATCAGTTAGCAAATGGACCAATAGGCATGGCAGTGGCTCAGGAAACTGTAAAGTCTATTGAAACCAGTGAATCAAGGACTGTGTCAGATTCAGAGGCTTTACCTTGCTATGCTTGTTTCCACTAAGTTAATACAGAACGATGGGGATTCTTGCAAGTTCTATTCCATAGGCCATCTCTAGGCCAGGTCACAAAGGAGTCTTGCTGCTCCAAGCCAGCCGTCCTCTTCCCACAATCAAGTGCCTCAGTTTGCCCACACACTTCTGCAAGTGAAGCCCTGTTTGTTAAAGGCAGGTGTGTTTGTGGTATACTACAGCCCACCACTCTGAAAATTAACATGTGTATGTTCAGTGTCAGCTACATGCTCTTGTTCTAAGTCCCAGGGTTGCATCACAGCCAGCTCCCCTGCATCACAGTTCCAACAGCCTGAATATCTCTTGCATAGATGACAACCTGTTCCTCCTCCCATGGCAACAACCAGCAACAAACAGATTTTATTATTATAGTTTGTATTATGGCAACAGCTAGCTAGAACAGGGCCTGTGTGTGTGTGTGTGTACAGCCCCTAGCAGAAAATTCAGTGTAAATGGATGGCACCTTGTCTCCATTTCATATGATCTACCCCCAGAATGCCTATGTGAACACGAACTCACTTGCCTTAATTTTCACAGAAAGCTAACTGAAACGGGAGTGAATGTGGCTGATCCAAACTTGATTTAGACTCTGAGCAATTATTCTTGGTAAACATACGATGCTTTCTCCCTACCCCATAGCTCTCCTTGAAGTCAGTCTTGACTCTGAGAGGCTGCTGCAGCTGAGAAATTACAGCAATTATGTTGGAATGTAGACACCTTGTGGAAAAAGCCTAGAGCTGCCAATTTTAGTTTGCTGTATTCCTGGAGGTTTTGTCACAGGACCGTCTTTAATGAAAGATTAATCTCTAATTCATGGAGACACCAGGACCATTCTGGAGGGTGGGCAACCCTACAGAAGCCACGTCCCTTTGAGTCAGAGTTTTTCCCCCTCTTGCTGCAGGGGCCAGAAAGTTGCTGCAGTCCTTGGAAAAGGTGCCATTTATTTTGTCTCTTGCGTGTGGTTACTAATTTTGCTGTGGGTGTGTGGGGAGGAGTGGAGCTACTGTGTTATCACCCCCAGCTGGCAGTGAGTGTAAAGCTGTACTCCACGCTAGATGCAGAATCAAGATTCAGGCAGGTCTGTCTTAGCCAAGGAGGGGAGTTTGGGGATAATTTTTCCCACTGATAGCTGGGTACAAGGGCACCTTCTAGCCCAGTAAGTGCAATGAACCTGGCAGGCTAACAGAGCAGCTGACTAAGCAAAGCAGAAATGACGATGGAAGACTCTATTCTTATGAACTATAGCAAGACAGCAGAGCACTCCTGTTCACGAATGCTCTGGTTGCAACAACCTGAATTAAAAAGGTGCATTAGGAAAATTCCCTGGACATGTTCTGATCCTATCCATAAATCTCCTGTATGCTTCATAGCTGAACCAATGCATGCAAGATTATCTTGGTCAGCCTAAACATATAATGCAACTATCTTACGAGTGGGAATCTCCTCCATTCTGTTTTAGTTTAAATGGTTCATGGCGCCCTGAACTGCTAGCCTTCTGACTTAAATGAGGATCGCACACTTGCCCCAGCGTGTCATCTTGGATCTGCATTCAGTAAGCACCATTCAGCAGGCTTGATAGCACATGGCAGTCCTGTAATGCTTTCAGCATTAGTATGAATGAAGTGGGGTTGCGGGGCTCGAGGCAGGAGTCAAACATGCTGGCTACCAGGTGTTTAACTGTAAGTGAGTCTGGGAGTTTCCCTTTATTTAACCGTGAAATATATGAAATTTATGCTTTCTCAGAATGAAGCAGTTAGGTGGCGTGGTCTACTGATTAAAGTACTCAACTGGGACAAGACGATCTTGGGTTTATTTCCTGGCTATGCCACTGACTCTGTGTGACCGTGGGTAAGTGGTTTGCTTTCTCTGTGTCTGTTCCCTACTCTTTGGATGGCACATAGGCCCCACCAGGATCAGGGCATCTCGCCATTACTGTAATACTGCTAATAATTTAGAGAAGCTCAGAGAGGACGTTTTATGGGACTCCAAAAGCTGGATTTGCAAATTACTTATTAATCACTTGAGGGAGTTGCCAGGCTATTCTTATGGAAATGACAGCAGCTGTTACTACTAATAATAATTATAAAAACTGAATTAATTCCCGATTCAGCTGCTCTCAGGATGGTAAGAGGAATACTTTGTTTTAACTGAGGATATGTTTCAAAGAGTAGTATTTTAAAGCCATCTTATTACTTTTTTTTTTTTTTTTAAAGCTATTGCTTTCCCCTCTCTTTAGGTCTCTCTGAATGCATTCACTACAGGGGCTAAGCTTTCTAGCAAGCCTGTATCCCAGAGCACAAGGAAACCTTTTGAATTTCTGGAGAGCCAAGGGTAAGTTGTCAATTTTAAAGTGGCGGACTCTGTGTGATGCTTCCTCAGTGTACCCAGGGCTGTGAATCATCTCGCTACCACCTGCCTTTAGCATCAGGAAGTCTTGTCTGTCTAGGGGAGGGAGGTCAGCTCCCCAACTCCACAGGCAACACAACTACTCCCCTGTAGGCCCCAGGCCCATCTGTTATTTCATATGTTGGCATCTCACCCCTCTGATCGTCTCACTAGCGTGTCCAGCCCTTAGTCCACTGTACACTTGCAGTATTCACTGCTTCTGAAGAAACAGTACAGCCTATCTTACCATTTCCACCTCAGGTCCCTGCTCTACTTCATTCACAGCACTGAGATAAGTTTATAATGAAATCAAAAGCATATATTTAACAAAGCCTCGAGATTCAAGTACAAGTATTGGAAACAAATGGTTACATATAGAATAAAATCATAGCACCTGCTCTAGAGCGAGGCTTAATTAACAAGATTATCTTCTGTCTTGTAGAGGTGTGGCTCACCCAAAATCCTTGCAGCACTTTATATCCAGGTTTGCCTCGGGCCCTCCTTGCATGAGACAGACACATGCTGTCAGCTTGTTTTGTAGGTGAAGGATTCACTGTGTTTCCTTACACTCCAAAGGATACCAGACCCATACTTTTGTCTTTATTCATAAACAGAACATCCCACCTTTCTGTTTCATCATGTAGATTTCTCAGCCTTTCATATCTGCTGGCGTAGTATGCCAAGAGCCATGCAGTATGAGGCATACAATGCACAATGCCCAAATGGCCAAACAGGGAGATAAGTGTCTTTTACCTCCTGCCTGGAAGGAACACTTCCAAGGTACGTCACCTGCCTTACTCCAAGACCGTAAGAACTTTAATGTTCAGTATAGATCCGTAACTCCTTAAATATTATCCATGCATTCGTTGCACAATGATTGTCAACCAGTGTGCAGCTAGCTCTCAGTAGAGATCTCACATGCTGACCCAGGAGATCCCTGTAAGATCTTATGCCCTCTGCCATGAAGGAGTGCCTGAGTCACATTCTGAGCCAGAGGTAGACAGCATGGTCCTGTGGACAGAGATCTGACCTGGGAGACAGTCCTAGCTCCTAGTCCCTGCTCTGCTGTTACTAAACTGTCACCTTGGGGAGATACTCTTGATTCTAAATCACTTGCAATAGGTCTTAAATCAATAATAACTGGGAAACTCATCCTGACAGTTTTATGTTGTCCAATATTTAGTGGCCTCTGGGATCAACAGTTCTGCTCTCAGGGGTATTGACGGCATCAGGGTCTGGTAATGCAATAGGAATATTTCACCTCCATATGATTGGTCCAAATCCAGGCGAAGCTGGTAATAGCTTGAAGCTGGTACCGTCCACTGCCTGATTAGCAGCCTAAGTGAAATGAGTTGTTGGATCCCTGTTCCAAATGGGCAGCTTGCCCATATTACTAAAACCCTGTACTTGGAGTTAATTGTCAGTAGCCCTTTTTCAGGAAAGCACTTAAGACTGCATCTAACTGCATGCTTGAATAGGGTGAACTCAGCATAGATGGCGTGGAGACTGAACTAACTGCTTATCCCTGGAAGTGGGCTCGGTGGGGCGTGCTGATGGAAAAGCTTGCACTCCTAAAGAGCATCAATAGAATTCTAGCACCTGTGAAGGGCTAAGTAGCATCGGCTTGACCTACACAGTGGTGTGTAACCTTCCCCTGTCCTAACCCAGCTCTCTTCATTTATAACCAGAAAGGATGCTTCCACTTGGTGTAAGTGTTAACTACAGTGTCTTTGATAATTACACAACAGGCATAATATGTAGGAACCATATGGGTATGGTAGGGGTCCAAATAACCATTTTTATTAAACATGCAGAGCCCAGCTAAACTTGCTGTCGCTCTGGCAGAGTTCTGGTGACTTCTGAAACACAGGCCAGTAGGGGGCTCTCAAGCTATCCAAATGGATATTACTCAATTCCTATACACTACCGTGACAGTGTTGGCTTGCTCCTTGAAAATATTAGCGTGAAACCTTCCTCTGGGTAAATTACTAATGTCGAGTTGAGTAATCTAGGATTGTCCTAAGGAGTTCAGGCACCCAACTCCCAATTAATTATAACGGGCTTTTGATGCCTAATTCCCATAGTCTCTGGAAATTCCAGCTCTACGTATTATGTATGTATAATCAGGGCTGGCTCTAGGTTTTTTGCTGCCCCAAGCAAAAAATTTTTGGCTGCCCTAACCCTGGGCTCGGCCCCGCACACCCTGCCACCCCAGCTCTGGGTCTCCTCCCACCTGCACCCCCCTGTCGTCCCAGGCCTGGGCGCTCCCCCCCTCACACCCTATGCTGCCCCAGCTCTGGGCTCACCCCTTCCCTCCCACCAGTGCCCCCCCCCACACCTCCTGCCACTCCAGCCCTGGGCTCTGCCCGCTCCACCTGCACCCCCTGCCTCTCCAGCCCGGGTCACTGATAACTTGCTCCCAGGGCAGGTCATTCAGCAGGAATTTTGAATGTGCACAGAACACAGACAGGATTGGTTCCCATATGGTTACAGAACAGCAGTAAAGTGGAACAATTTTCAACTTGTGTGATTGGAGGATATCTGGATGCATATTATAAGACTGTCCTCCATAAATGAGGAAAAGTTGCGGTGCCTTTATTATTCTTTTGTCCCACTCTTTCTTTCTATGGAGAATTTGCCAATGCAATATCACTGTCTTCCTTTTAAACAAATAAAACTAAAAAAAAAAAAGGCAATGGCTGTTGAAAATAGCAATTCCAGTCCTAAAAACCACTGGGAAGCATTTCTTGCTCAATTTTATCCTACTTTTTCTACAGCAAATTACAGTGGATCAGTATATTTGATTTGGGAGAAATGAAGTAACAGCTGCCCAAATTGAGCTTGAACACTCCTGAATTTTGAGGTGTTCAAATCTAGAAGGCAGGTGCTAGATTCCCTTTCTGAATATTAGTTAAATCTGGAAAGGAAAAGTCAATTTCTGCTTCCATGGCTCAGAAGTGGAAATCCTCCTAAGTGTCTGGTACTGTATCTAAAGCTGCCCAGGTCCAGTAGAGCCTCCCCTCCTTTACTTTACATTTTTAATTCTAGTGGGATCCATGTACCTTCCTTGCTAGACTTCAGATAGAGAGGGGCACTGTCCATTTAGTCCACCCAATTCCTTCTTTGTGGGCTGCAAGGTGAGGTCACACCAGTATCCCTAATCCAGTCTGGGGATGTCTTCTGAAGGGGATATCTGGGCTTTCTACTCCTTGGGCACACTTGTTCCCCATTCACAGTGCCCCCCCCGCTCTAGCAGTCAGCTCTCCATTCACAGCAAGCTGCAGCATGAGGTTTCAGCTACCATACTCCCTCCCCCTCCCTTTCCTGTTAATAGCAGCCAAGGGAATGCTGGGAAATGTTGTTCTTTCTCTGGTCCAGGGCTGACTCTATAGGCAGGGAGCTAACCAAGGAACTACAGCTCCCAAGGTCCCCTGTTGGTTCTCAGCTCCCAGTCTTGATCCCTGCTGGCTGCCGCCCCTAGAAATGGGATGCCCCAAGTCCCTGCTTGCTTTGCTGGTGCGTAGAGTCGCCCCTGTGTATAATAAAAAGTAAATCAGGGTTCTAAACCTTTATGCTTACAGGGATACACCAACTGCTTCCTCATAGTGGAGGTTTGGGCAATACATTTAATGCAGAGTTCTTTGTCTCTTCTTCTGAACCAGACTAAACTGGACAGACTAAACTGGACAGACAGGATACCAAACTAGAAAGCCATCAGTCTGAGCCAATATGTTACCTTTATGCTCCTAAAGAATATGTTATGCTCATTCTGATGCATGCTATGTCTCTGTTATGGATAAACTTGCATAATTTACCCATCAAGCAGTAAGTGATAGATTTCCAGTGGAGTAACACTTTGTTCATTTAAAAGACCCATCCTTTCACAGCTAAACTTTCCTGATGACTCCCTTTTCCTTCCCCCCACCCCAGAGATAAATGCTATATGCCCCTGCATGTACCTTTCAGTTCTTCAGCTGTAACTTCACTTCTTGCCATTGATTGTTCAATCAAAGGGATATTGAGTATGAAATGTTAACAGATTATAAACTACCCTGCCAGCAATAAAGTGACAGAATAATTTACTACCTCAGCTGCTACTGTACAATAATCTGGCTCTGTTTTTTTTGTGCACACACAATTATAACAAAGCTTGGAAACACAAGCAAAACAAATTGAAATGATATTCCTTTTTTTCTGCATGTAAATATTGCCAGATCACTCTTGAAATTAAAAATACCTCATCATTATAGCCGATTTTGCTGCCTTTCCCCACACAATTGTTACATTAATCAGCAGATCCGTTCTGTGGTTCATTAGGAGCTCCTTGTTTGAAATAGGTCCCCCTTCTAGGCTTTGAAGGTTTTTCCAAGGTTGAAATGTCTTACAAATATTGAAGCTGTGAAATGCACTCAAGGAAGCAAGAATTCAACTTTGCAGAACATCTTTGGAGCAAAACCAATCCCATTGCAATCAGCGGGCTTCTTCAGGTCTGTATGTATCTCATTTTCCCCATCTGTGAAATGGACACAATAGCAAGCTTTCTGGGAAGAAACTGTCTATTTATAAAGTACCTAACAAAATGGGGGCCTAGTTTCAGTTAGGACCTTTTGGTGCCTCCTTTTTCTCTGAAAATAAGGATAAAAGTTCTGAATTGTTCCACATAGTTCAAAAGTTGAGGGGTATTCCATAATATTTATACATGTGGTCCCATCACCTGGCTTGACTACAATAGACTATTGCTGTGTAATACTTCCCCTCTTGCTCTTTACCCCATATATCAGTTTGTTTTTAAGCCCAGGTGAGAAGTTTGCTATGACAATACAAAATCTTCATTAAAACAGAGTCATAAAAACAAGTGCAATAACCTATAGGTCACTTGTACTATGGGCACAATGCAGTCTGATGAACTACAGTGAAGTTCCCAAGACCCAAAGTGGCAGTTGAGTTAAAATCATCCAGACCCACCATCAGAGGGCTATAAAATCTTCAGGACACTTGTCCTTTGGTGTGGGCAAGGAGCCCAGATCCAGGAAAAGTGCTTTGGGAATAGATATTGTGCAAGAGATTAAGAGTTGGCACCGCTTCTGTTGAAGAAACTTATCTCCACTCCTTCCGGGACAGGAAATGTGTCCATATATCGTGCCAGTCCTGCTCTCATTGGAGTTGATGGGAGTTCTGCACTGATGTCAAAGGGAATAGTGGAGACTCCATGGCTTTTTTTGGTAGCGGAGAAAATCATTTTCATTCCAGTCCAGACTTGCATAGCCTATGCCATGTTCAGAAGAGACGCAGTGGGGTTTCCTGCATTGATGATTGGCGATCCCTCGATCCGAGGATAGTCTCTCTCACGGATTTACGTATGGGTCCTGAGATGACTCAGGAGCCTGATCTTGGAACCAAAAATCCACCCACAGTAGGTACAGACATTTTGTGACAGGCCAGCTGCCTGCTGGGAAGAAGTTCTTTCTTTTTCCTTTCTTCTCTCTCTCTTTTCAGCTTCGAGGGCAAGGCGCTTCTCCTCAAAATGGACCACTGCCTGATGGAAGATATGGTACCACTGGGGTCGGTTGGTGGCTTGCTCTTCCCAGCTTGTGATGTCAACATCAGTTTTCTTAAGATACATTTTCAGTGTGTCTTTGCAGAGTTGATGGTACCTCTCCAAACTCTTGAGGTGCTGTCAATGTGTCACCCAGGTTTCGCATCCATAGAGGAGTGTAAGAACAACAATTGTCTTGTAAACCTGGAACTTGGTGTCCTGTCGTAGGTCACGGTCTGTGAAAACGCATCAGAGCAATTTCCCAAAGGAAGCAGTTGAGCACTGGATCCTGTGCTGGATCTCACTGTTGATTTTTTGCAATTTGAGAAAGTTGGCTACCGAGGTAGCAGAAGTGCTCAACTGTCTCCAAAGTCTGACCCTCGATGGTGATTTGTGGTAGGTCATGTGCAAGGCCTGAAGCAGGTTGATAGAGCACTTTAGTCTTCTTAATATTGAATGAGAGTCCTAAGTTTCAGTAAGTTCATGCAAGAAAATCCAGTATGGACTGAAAGTCATTCTCTAGGATGACGCGATCATCAGCATGCATCTCCGCTGACTCCTGAGCTAAGAAAACTGGCTCCCTAATTAAACCTGCCAGATGGGAGGACTGCTCGGAAAACATTTTATTGATTGCCTTGGAGCCTTAGTCATGGACCAGGCCTGCAGTGTTAGGTGCTGTACAAACAGAACAGAAAGACAATCCTTGCTTCAAAATGCTTACAGTCTAAGCATGCTGTAGCTTTCATTGTCTGTCCGTTGCTATAATCTAGAGAGGTTTGTATGCCAGCCAGCACCTATAAGACGGAGGAGTTGAAGGCCAAATACCCAATCCTTCCTTGGAGCAAATCTCCCCTTTGTTTTGCTGGAAGAAAGCTTCCATTCCCAAATTGATGTGGAGGGAATAGCGGATGCACAGCACCTCTTTGGATCAAACCCAATGGGAGTTCAGGATTTATCCCAAAGCTAATGATTCCAAGGAAAGCTGCATAACTAAGCTTGGTCTCCTTTATCTCATAACTTATCTAATAGGAGACTCGGCCAGCTAGAATGTGCTGCTGGGTAAGAACTCCTGAAGAAGTCTGAGGTACCTAGGTATATAGAAGTCCACTGTTACATTTTCCCTTTCATAGAATCATAGAATATCGGGGTTGGAAGGGCCCTCAGGAGGTCATCTAGTCCAACCCCCTGCTCAAAGCAGGACCAACCCCAACTAAATCATCCCAGCAGGGGCTTTGTCAAGCCAGGCCTTAAAAATCTCTAAGGATGGAGATTCCACCACCTCCCTAGGTAACCCATTCCAGTGCTTCACCATCCTCCTAATGAAAAAAGTTTTTCCTAATATCCAGCCTAGACCTTCCCCACTGCAACTTGAGACCATTGCTTCTTGTTTGGTCATCTGCCACCACTGAGAACAGCAAAGCTCCACCCTCTTTGGAACTCCCCTTCAGGTAGTTGAAGGCTGCTATCAAATCCCCCCTCACTCTTCTCTTCTGCAGACTAAATAACCCCAGTTCCCTCAGCCTCTCCTCATAAGTCATGTGCCCCAGCCCCCTTTCTCCTGGGTAGGAGAGTTTATGCTATTAACAGTCACAAAAGGGAAGAGTCCTTTTTATGTGGATGGAGAGGATCATGTGAGGCATATTCGTCCCAGCCTCTCCTGGGGGACAGGAGGAAGCAGTGAGGGGAACTGTACAAGCTGTTTTCCCCACAGCTACCTCCTGCTGTCCCCCAGGAGAGGGTGGGACAAATATGCCTCACATGATCCTCTCCATCCTCAAATAAGAGGCCTTGTTAACAAGAGCAGATCAGCTCTGCAGTTGCTCATGCTAGCACACACTTGTGACCTCCTTATGGTGTGTCACTTGCATGGCAATTGCTGGGTGCAGCAGCAGATAGTCAGTAAAGTGTTACTCCAGTGGTCAGCTTTGAGATGCAAAGCAGGAGGCAGCCACTCGATAGTCAGTAAAGTGTTACTCCAGTGGTCAGCTTTGAGATGCAAAGCAGGAGGCAGCCACTCGGATACTACGCCCTCCTCTCCATACCTCTTTGGCTCTGTGGAATTCACAAACTAACCAGCCCTGTGAATAAGAGCTATAAAAAGTAAAGCCTTTCACTGAGGGATCCCATGCCAATTCTCCTGCGCAGACAGGCTGTTTGGCTGTGAAGCCCCATCAGCAGACTCTGCCTTTTTCTGTCCTTTCCCAGCTTTGTCCTGGTCTCTCGATGCCTGACTGTGCTGTAGGCGTACTTTATCCTGATGTATTCCAAGAGATTCCCTTCTGACTTCAGTGAGGGGAAATGAGCAGAGCAGTTCTGACGCAGCCTTTCGCCTCCAGCCCACGTGAAAGGAAATGAGCTGTGCTAGCAATAACTTGATTCCAGGAACCGGCCCCTGGGATTCTGTCGCTCTCCAAGTGGAACGCGGTAGCAGAAACCACTGTTAACACAGTTAAAAGAAACCAGCGCAAGTTGCTTTTTAATTTGTGAGTCTGAGGCTTGAGACAGCTTAAAAACATCAGTCCAATATCTGCAAATCTAGGAACACTGTTTCCAGTGGCACCTGCAATCTCCTTTACAGTTAGTGGGAACTGGGCGTGCTCTGCACCTCTGAAATGTAGGCCCAAGGGGTAAAATTTTTCAAAAGCACTCAAGTGCTTTTGGGCTCCTGAGTCCCCCTGGAAATCTGTGGGACTCAGACCCAGCTGAACACTTTACCCAAGGTGCCAAAAATTGGTCTCCTAAGTCTCTATTGAGGCAACTTCAGAAGTGACTTAACATTTCAAAGGTGCTGAGCTCCCACGGCTCCAGGTGACCATTGTGGAAATTCCAGGTACCCCGTACCTCTGCAGATCAGACCATTTTGGATTTAACAGCCGAACTGGGGATTTAAGAGGGACAACATTAGGTGCCCAGAACTGAAAACATTGGCCCTAAACTCTATACTGTTACAACCCCTAGCTAATCATTTTTTGGCCACTGTGGGGGCCTCGAGCACCAGTGCAGCTCAGTCCCTCCTATTCTCAGCCCATGGCACATAATCCTCTAGTCTTTGTAGACTGTAATACTTTGGTCTTGTTTTGGTGGTTGGGTTAGTGTGTGAGTGCTGGGTGGTAGTGATAGCCTGTGCTATATAGGAGGTCAGACTAGATGATCTGGTGGTACCTTCTGGCGTTAAACTCTGGCCAAGACAGCAACAGCTGTATCTTCCATATTAATTCACCGCTAAAAGCCTGAAGAGCTGGGAGTGGGTGTGGACTGGCTGGAGCTTTGGGTTGGGGAGTCACTGTCTTGGGCAAGTCACCTAACCTTTCTGTGCTTGGGTTTGTCCGTCTGCAAAATGAGTATAACCTCGCAGGGGTGCTATGAAATTAATATTCATAAAGGGAGTTCCCAGGATCTCAGAGCAAACCTAATAATGTTGACTTTTGAAGTTCAAGGTAATATGGACTCCTACAGCTGGTCGGAGAAATTTAGACTGAACCACATTCTCTCCAAATATGCTGTTGTTTGTTTCTATTACTGTGATGCCTAGAGGTCCCTTGTCACAGAGCAGGACCCCATGGTACTAGGTGCTGCATGAACACAACAAAAAGACAATCTGTTGAAATCCAAACGCCTTGCAAAATTAGGTCAATTTCACTGGAATTTTGTTTTTGGAAGAAAAACAGGAAGATGTTCAGTCTACATTGAAAAGTCCCATTTCGACGTTGTTTGGAATGGAACATTTTTTATTTTTCTTTCTGAAGCTGCTCTGTGTGATTTTTTTTATTATTTTGTATTATAATAAAAAACATTTTGATTTTGTTTAAACAACATTTCAATTCACCCCCAAACAATTTTTTTCCTCTTATCTTTCAAAGGGAATTCTGAAAATTGAGTTTTGTTCCAATCCAGAGCAAAGCCAGACTTCAAAATCTTTTTAAATGGAATTTTCATCCCTACACAGCTGTATCATCTCATGATGTACTGTATCTATCTGTTTAGGTTTTTACACCGTCTGTCTCTGTGGTATCTGAACACATTATGCCTTTTTGAAATGTAGATGTTTAGTTTTTGAATGGAATGAAACTCTTCTTTCTAGCACAGTTAGCGTGCATGATATATAACTTTAAATTGTCACTGATCCAGGAATAAATATTGACCATCTACCACCATGTTAATTTGTGAAGAGCAATTCTACATTTGGTGGGGAAAAAAGGAAACGCTTATCTGGCAGAGGTTTTAATTTTTTTTAGTAACATCTGCTTTGAAGCTGTGTCGATCTGAGATGTTAAAAGTAGTCCTGGCAGGGAAAGAATGGTGGGCAGAGTGAAGGTGAGATTGTCCAAGGTTTGCGATAAAGTTTTTTACTCTGGCGACTGTTGCATTTATCACAAAGGCCTCCAGCCTTATAATCTGATCGATGCATTCAGGCTGAAGTCCATGTGGTTCCACATGCAAGCAGAGATTGGAATGCAGAACTGAGAAGCAGTTATGGGCCAGTGAGCCCAGAGTTTTATTCTTAGCTCTGACTGGGTAGACTTGGGCAAGTTGTATCATCCCACACTGTCTCAGTTTCCCAATCTGCAAAATATAGAGCAATACGGACCTTTTTTTGGAAATTGTTTTGAGATTTACTGATAAGAGCTGAGTAGTATTTGCGCTTGGCAGGGCTTCATTTTTTTTTGTGCTTTTGATGGATAATATCAATGTTAAGCATTTCTTTAAAAAAAAATCAGTTGTGCACGATTATGAATTGCAAGCCTTTTTTTTTAAATCAATTTTAAATTTTCACATCTGTGGGACCTTAAGGGGCAGATAGGAAATTGTGGGTCTCTAATTATATTTAATGACAGAAGACCATGAGATTAAAAAAGTTAAAGGTTTATTATTAAAACACAAATGGTTAACATGACATGTCAAAAAATACAAAGTAAAATCCTTAACTCAAACTTTAAGTTTTCAAGCAGAATTTTTCTTGTCTGTCTATAAATTTTGATTATTATTGATGGAAATGTTTTCATTTGTTTCATGTGTATGGTGAATAGACATTCACTGACACTTCCCTATAAAAATCAAATCCTTCCAAGGCTAATTATATCTTAATGTATCAGCTGTTTTATGCCCGCATCTGTTTCGCATGCATGTACATATAAAATTATAGTTTTGTTCATTGTGGAAACCAGTAACTTTGGATCAGCTGATTTCTGTGCACATTGGAGTGTGATTCTGTACTCCAAATAACCACACACTTTTAAAAAATAAAAACAGAACCCTTTTTTGTGGCTTCAGACTAGAGTTGGACAAATGCAGCAAGGGATGTTTTGTTGTGAGTCACAAAGTGCCCGGTTTTAGGAGCTAACAATGGACCAGTCTCTATATGCTTGCTATGAGATTTGGGTTTTACAGAGCATTTCGTTTTTATCAGTAAAGATCCAGCTTAAAACTGTTGCCTTTTTTTATTTTAGATTTGGCTGCCTAGCAAAGGACTCAGACTCATAGACTCTAGGACTGGAAGGGACCTCGAGAGGTCATCGAGTCCAGTCCCCTGCCCTCATGGCAGGACCAAATACTGTCTAGACCATCCCTAAAAGACATTTATCTAACCTACTCTTAAATGTCTCCAGAGATGGAGATTCCACAACTTCCCTAGGCAATCTATTCCAGTGTTTAACTACCCTGACAGTTAGGAACTTTTTCCTAATGTCCAACCTAAATCTCCCTTGCTGCAGTTTAAGCCCATTGCTTCTTGTTCTATCATTGGAGGCTAAGGTGAACAAGTTTTCTCCCTCCTCCTGATGACACCCTTTTAGATACCTGAAAACTGCTATCATGTCCCCTCTCAGTCTTCTCTTTTCCAAACTAAACAAACCCAATTGCTTCAGCCTTCCTTCATAGGTCATGTTCTCAAGACCTTTAATCATTCTTGTTGCTCTTCTCTGGACCCTCTCCAATTTCTCCACATCTTTCTTGAAATGCGGTGCCCAGAACTGGACACAATACTCCAGATGAGGCCTAACCAGCGCAGAGTAAAGCGGAAGAATGACTTCTCGTGTCTTGTTTACAACACACCTGTTAATGCATCCCAGAATCACGTTTGCTTTTTTTGCAACAGTATCACACTGTTGACTCATATTAAGCTTGTGGTCCACTATGACCCCTAGATCTCTTTCTGCCATACTCCTTCCTAGACAGTCTCTTCCCATTCTGTATGTGTGAAACTGATTGTTCCTTCCTAAGTGGAGCACTTTGCATTTATCTTTATTGAACTTCATCCTGTTTACCTCAGACCATTTCTCCAATTTGTCCAGATCATTTTGAATTTTGACCCTGTGCTCCAAAGCAGTTGCAATCCCTCCCAGTTTGGTATCGTCCGCAAACTTAATAAGCGTACTTTCTATGCCAACATCTAAATCGTTGATGAAGATATTGAACAGAGCTGGTCCCAAAACAGACCCCTGTGGAACCCCACTTGTTATACCTTTCCAGCAGGATTGGGAGCCATTAATAACTACTCTCTGAGTACGGTTATCCAGCCAGTTATGCACCCACCTTATAGTAGCCCCATCTAAATTGTACTTTCCTAGTTTATCTATAAGAATATCATGCAAGACCGTATCAAATGCCTTACTAAAGTCTAGGTATATCACATCCACTGCTTCTCCCTTATCCACAAGGCTCGTTATCCTATCAAAGAATGCTATCAGATTAGTTTGACATGATTTGTTGTTTACAAATCCATGCTGGTTATTCCCTATCACCTTACCAGCTTCCAGGTGTTTGCAGATGATTTCTTTAATTACTTGCTCCATTATCTTCCCTGGCACATAAGTTAAACTAACTGGTCTGTAGTTTCCTGGGTTGTTTTTATTTCCCTTTTTATAGATGGGCACTATATTTGCCCTTTTCCAGTCTTCTGGAATCTCCCCCGTCTCCCATGATTTCCCAAAGATAATAGCTAGAGGCTCAGATACCTCCTCTATTAACTCCTTGAGTATTCTAGGATGCATTTCATCAGGCCCTGGTGACTTGCAGGCATCTAACTTTTCTAAGTGATTTTTTTACTTGCTCTTTTTTTATTTTATCTTCTAAACCTACCCTCTTCCCGTAAGCATTCACTATATTAGACATTCCTTCAGACTTCTCAGTGAAGACCGAAACAAAGAAGTCATTAAGCATCTCTGCCATTTCCAAGTCTCCCGTTACTGTTTCCCCTTCCTCACTGAGCAGTGGGCCTACCCTGTCCTTGGTCTTCCTCTTGCTTCTAATGTATTGATAAAAAGTTTTCTTGTTTCCCTTTATTCCCATAGCTAGTTTGAGCTCATTTTGTGCCTTTGCCTTTCTAATCTTGCCTCTGCATTCCTGTGTTATTTGCCTATATTCGTCCTTTGTAATCTGACCTAGTTTCCATTTTTTATATGAAGCCTTTTTATTTTGTAGGTCACGCAAGATCTCGTGGTTAAGCCATGGTGGTCTTTTGCCACATTTTCTATCTTTCCTAACCATCGGAATAGCTTGCTTTTGGGCCCTTAATAGCGTCCCTTTGAAAAACTGCCAACTCTCCTCAGTTGTTTTTCCCCTCAGTCTTGATTCCCATGGGACCTTACCTATCAGCTCCCTGAGCTTACCAAAATCTACCTTCCTGAAATCCATTGTCTCTATTTTGCTGTACTCCCTTCTACCCTTCCTTAGAATTGCAAACTCTATGATTTCATGATCACTTTCACCCAAGCTTCCTTCTACTTTCAAATTCTCAACGAGTTCCTCCCTGTTTGTTAAAATCAAGTCTAGAACAGCTTCCCCCCATTAGCTTTTTCAACTTTCTGAAATAAAAAGTTGTCTGCAATGCAGTCCAGGAACTTATTGGATAGTCTGTGCCCCATGGTGTTATTTTCCCAACATATATCTGGATAGTTGAAGTCCTCCATCACCACCAAATCTTGGGCTTTGGATGATTTTGTTAGTTGTTTGAAAAAAGCCTCATCCACCTCTTCCACCTGATTAGGTGGCCTGTAGTGGACTCCCAGCACGACATCACCCGTGTTTTTTACCCCTTTTAGCCTAACCCAGAGACTCTCAACACTTCCATCTCCTATGTCCATCTCCACCTCAGTCCAAGTGTGTACATTTTTAATATATAAGGCAACACCTCCTCCCTTTTTCCCCTGTCTATCCTTCCTGAGCAAACTATACCCATCCACACCAACATTCCAGTTGTGTGTATTATCCCACCAAGTTTCAGTAATGCCAACAATGTCATAGTTGTATTTATTTATTAGCACTTCCAGTTCTTCCTGCTTATTACCCATACTTCTTGCATTTGTATATAGGCATCTAAGATACTGGTTTGATCCTGCTTCCTAGCTTTGCCCTGACCCTCCTTTCTCTCTGCCATTATAGCCCACGCTCCCTCCTGTTTCCGACCCATCTCCCAGGTCTTGTTCCCCACTTACCTGTGGGGTTTGCTCACCTGTCCCCGTCGAACCTAGGTTAAAGCCCTCCTTACTAGGTTAGCCAGTCTGTGCGCAAATAAGGCCTTTCCCCTCCTCGAAAGGTGAACGCCATCTCCGCCTAGCAGTCCTTCCTCGAATAGCATCCCATGGTCGAGGAAGCCAAAGCCCTCCTGGCGACACCATCTTCGCAACCAGGCATTCACCTCCACGATGCATCTGTCTCTCCCCGGGCCCCTACCTTCGACAGGAAGAATTGAAGAGAATACCACCTGCGCTCCAAACTCCTTAACCCGTACTCCCAGAGCCCTGTAGTCACTCTTGATCTGCTCAGTGTCACACCTCACAGTATCATTTGTGCCCACATGGATGAGTAGCATGGGGTAGTAGTCAGAAGGCCGGATAATCCTCGACAATGCCTCTGTAACATCTCGGATGCGGGCCCCTGGCAGGCAGCATACCTCCCGGGATGAACGGTCAGGGCGACAGATGGGTGTGTCCGTCCCCCTCAGCAGAGTCTCCAACCACCACTACCCTACGTTTCTTATTATCAGTGGTGGTAGCAGACCTCTCAGCCTTAGAGGTACGAGGCTTCCCCTCCTTAACTGTTGGGGATGATTCCTTCTCTCCTGTATCAAGAAGAGCATAACGGTTATCTATTACCACAGCAGGAGGGTTAGCAGCAGGGGTGGAGCACTGCCTGCTGCCAGAAGTAACCAGCTGCCAGTGTCCACCCTGAGCCATCTCCTCCTCCACTGGTGTGTCAGTAGTCCTGTGAACTGGGACAGCTACGTCAGCTGTCTCCACATGGATACTGTCCAGGAATTGCTCATGGATACGGATGTTCCTCAGCCTAGCCACGTCCTCCTGTAGCTCTCCCACCTGCTGCCTGAGAGATTCCACCAGTAGTCACCTTTCACATTGGATGCCACCCCCAGCCTGGATATCAGTAAGTGGAAATTGCAAGTTACAGTCTTTGCAAACCCACACCAGAATCTGGGTAAAAGCATCCATACTTCAGTGCTCTGTCTGGCTGCAGGCGCAGGTGGAGGAGACAGAAGCAGTGCTGCCACAGGTGTTGCGGGTCCTCCTAACCATCGTAAGCCTCCCTCTGTCAAACTCTCTCAAATTCCTGTCTGCAGCTTCCTGTCCCCTCTGTTCTGCTTTAAACAGAAAGGTTTTGGATGTGGCTTGGTTTATAGGTTCAGGGGGACCAATGGGTCACAGATGAGACCGACAAGGGACCCCCACTCCCTTCCTGCTCCCCTTCCAAACTCCCTTGCGAAACTCCCTGTTAGCAACTCCTGTTCGCTAAGCTCCCTGGTCGCTTGTGCACAGCTTTATAAAGCCCTGGCCTGAGTGAATGCCCCACCCGTTCTATATAGACTATAAAGCTAATGTTTAAAATCAAGTTTACACAAGTTTAAGAAGGAAGGTACTGTACATCTGAGGTCAGGCTTGAGTTATGAGAGATTACAAGTATCGGTTACAAGGTTCACAATATACATTCATATCACATAACCAATCTACATTCCTTCTCAGCTGCTTTGCCATGCTGTCCGGTAACTGTGAGGCATGGTTAAAGATATGTCCAACAGACACTTATCTGTAACTATGTGAGACTTGAATGTGCTGTGTATCCGAGGGATAGGCGTGTTAGTCTGGATCTGTAAAAAGCGACAAAGAGTCCTGGGGCACCTTATAGACTAACAGACGAATTGGAGCATGAGCTTTCATGGGTGAATACCCTCTTCGTCAGATGCATGTAATGGAAATTTCCAGAGGCAGGTATAAATATGCAGGCAAGAATCAGTCTGGAGATAATGAGATTAGTTCAATCAGGGAGGGTGAGGCCCTCTTCTAGCTGTTGAGGTGTGAACGCCAAGGGAGGAGAAACTGCTTTTGTAGTTGGCTGGCCATTCACAGTCTTTGTTTAATCCTGAGCTGATGGTGTCAAATTTGCAAATGAACTGAAGCTCAGCAGTTTCTCTTTGAAGTATGGCCCTGAAGTTTTTTTGCTGCAGGATGGCTACCTTTAAATCTGCTACAGTGTGGCCAGGGAGGTTGAAGTGTTCTCCTACAGGTTTTTTTATATTGCCATTCCTAATATCTGACTTGTATCCATTTATCCTTTTATATAGGGACTGTCCAGTTTGGCCGATGTACATAGCAGAGGGGCATTGCTGGCACATGATGGCGTATATAACATTGGTGGACGTGCAGGTGAAAGAACCGGTGATGGTGTGGCTGATCTGGTTAGGTCCTGTGATTGTGTCACTGGTGTAGATATGTGAACAGAGTTGGCATTGAGGTTTGTTGCATGGATTGGTTCCTGAGTTAGAGTTACTATGGTTCGGTGTGTGGTTGCTGGTGAGACTATGCTGCACTTCATTGCTACTTGAAATTTCATGGCAACAGTGGCCTGAGATGCCAGGTGCCCGCATCTCTGGCTGACAGATTGGAATGCAGCTCAAGGCCTTGCAGTATTGAGGTCTGTTGCAAACCATGCAACTTACAATGGTTGCAGTGATCCAATGAAACTTGGAGTCACATGTTTGGTACCTATATCATTGCAGAGGCTAATGGAGATGCACATAAATCAGTTTAATCAGGCAACTTGAAATCCACTTGGTTACATCAGTGTAACATTTCTAACGTAGATGAAGCCTTGGTCCTTGGGACTATGTACTCCGAGGAAAAACATGAGATGAACTCTCGAGTCAGTTGGTCTGGTTATGGATTATATGCCCAGTGATTTAGCCAATACCAGTAAGAGAAAACTGATCATTCCTTGAGCATCTTTTGAGTTTGAGTGGCAAAGCTATCCAACAGCTCAGTAATTTACACAGGCCCACTTTTATCCTTTCAGACAGTGTAAATCAGGTGGCCTGATAGCTCCTTGCTGATGAGCATCAGCTGGGAAAACCCCTGTTGTCTATAATAATCACAGACACAGCTATAATTAATGGAGGTGCCATATTCAGCACAGCTGCTGTCTTACAAATTCCTTCTATTAAATGTGGTCTCGGTTTTCCATGGCTCTTCCTGTCTCTCTGCCAGATGCGAGCAGCCCTTTATTCTATTACTGATTCTTGTACCCTTGATCTGCTAATTGGCTTAGTCCCTTTGATCCAGAGACTGACTTCAGGGAATGCCAGTGTTAGATCTCAGATCAACTTTCTGCCTTGGTAGCTTTGCAACTAAATTATAATCCAGGTGTCTGTATTTGAGATAGACAAGAAAACTATATTGAATTGGCAAAGTCAATATTCATCTACGAAATTTCAGTTAAATCTGCCCAAATAACAGGAAGCAATTTGGCAAAGATGAAATTCTAGAAAGTGGCTAGTGTTAATACATCCAGACATGGGAAGAGACCAGCAAACTGGGCTGGAGATAATAAGAAACAACTTGAATTTTCTCTCACCCAAAATTCAAACTGCAACTATAAGGAATGTTTTTGTTGGTTTTTTGGGGGGAGGCGGGTAGGATTGGTCTGTGCCTCTTTCTGGTACAAAGAGAAGGTAAATTCCATAATCCTCGCTATCTGTTAGGTACTTATCTGACCCCCTTATCATAGTACTGGAGCACTTCACAATTGTTACTGAAATATCGGGTCTGCCTAGCTGAGAGCCAATTAACAGCTTGACAAGGATAAGGAAAAATGCTCTATTCTGCAGAAAAAGGAAAGCCTGTACCTTGGTACAAAAGACTCTGTTTTACACAAATTTCACAAACCTTTTATACACATTCAGACAAAGACCCTTGCGTGTTAATACTTGATTGGTAAGTGTAAAATCTCATGTTTCCCTTATCTAAGTAGAACTAACTGGTTTGAAGCAGGATCTTCCTGCTTTGAGGCAGAGGAAAAGAGAGAGTGCAAAAATGCAGGCTAGTGTGTCCATGAGCAGTACTTACTCCCCCCCCACCTGCTGGCCGATTGTAATCTATTAAGGGGGGTCAGCCAGCTTTCACAATCCCCCCTTCGGGCCTGGCAAGCCCAGATTGCCAGGCCCGTTACGTAATTTACGATCAAGCTGAAGAGACAGGTACTGAGTTGTCTTACGGACAGCAGAACCTTTGGTTACAGCATTATACAGATATTTTTTCCCGATGCGAGCACAAGCCCCCTCTATTTTAGCATTTATAGCATCTAGCACACCTCTATTTTGCAAAGCCACTTCTGCTACTTCATCAATCTCTTTTTGTAACTTTTGAAAAGCATCTATTAATGCATTAGCTGCTTTCTTAAGCCCTGCAGAACTATTTACAACTGCTCTCTCTAGTTCAGCTACCCCCAACTCAGGAATGATTGCACAGACAAAAGAATGGAATACTGTTTGTCTGACAACTAAGGGATTGGGGCACTGACTATAAATCAGTTAGGTATACCAGCTGGTGTAATTTCCCAGATGTCTTGGTGAATAATCCAGTCCCACATGCATCCTCTCCATGGACCCGTCAGGATTCGGTATGTGGAAGCGCACACCCCCTTTACTGGTCCAAATGCTTGGAAGGAGCACTGTGAATGTCCACACTTCCACTCAGAAAGTGTCTAAATATGTCTCCATGACCACAGATCAGATGGTACTCCTGATGTTTCTGTAAGGGCAGTGGGCCAAGTCTGGTGCTCAAGATCACTCCGAATGGCCATCAGCTGGTCATTCAGGAAATCCTGAATTTCTAAACATACTAGATCCCACTGCAATGCCTTCCCAGCCTCAGTGATATTTAATACCATCTCTGTTGGTAACATCTGGGTCATAGAACTAAGGGTGGAAATAAAATGTAACTTACCAACTCTAGCCTGTACTTGGGTTAGCTGAGCTGCAGAAATAAGGCTAGTGGCCTTTTCTAGTTGGCCCGATTTCTTATCATGTTCTTGGCTTTTAATAATATTCCAAATGGCTGCTGCGCTATTGGCCCCATCCCATAGGGATCCGGTCAAGTTCCTCTTCTTCCAGAGGAAATAACCCAGGCCCTCTGTTGTGCTAATCTAATGGCAGCCCCTAGTGTTGTATTAATCACAGTCCACTGATATCCTAATACGTATCTCTTTGGTGTAGTACTATATTACATCTGTTGGTTGTATACCTTTAACTAATCTCAGGTACTTTCAAGAGGCATTGACATTAATAGCCTAGGAGGGAGTGTATTACAGAGTAACAGGGGAGATGGCAGGGGCAACAAGGTGCCTGTGGTACCTGTCATTTTAAATCCAGTTAGGGAGACCAATACATACTGAAGGATTTATCTAGAACACAGGGCGCAGCCTGTAGAACAAACCCCAAAATCCAATTAATATCACAATCCCAAGCATGAGTCCCACAATTTTTTTTCTGCCAGTGTATAATTCTTTGTTTCTTCACCAGGGTCAGTTTTTAATGTCCTTTCTAGTCAGGAATCCCTGGACTTTGGCAATTTTAGTGGAGTGAGTGTTTCTTCTTCTTCCCTGAAACAGTCGTGGTTCAGCATCCTACAGGGGAGAGGTTACCAGCACATCACTTTGTAATGGTTTTGATTCTATTAGAAAAATTCAAAGGCACAGTAGATCTGTCAATGGACAAGGGAGAGGTTATTAGCACTTCACCTTGTACTTTTTCCCTGATGTCCAGAAGGCACAGTGGAGCTAGAAGGCAAAATAGGCTAATCATCAGTAGGAGAATTCTCCCGATGTGGAGGGGTCTTTTTGCAGTGAGAATCATGGGTCCAAGCAGTCAGTCTTTGGCACTTCACAGCGGTGTTGGTAGTCAGCGGGACTTAATAAGGGCCTTTCCAGCGTGGAGCCAGAGCAGTCTTTCATTGGTGGACCTTTACATTGATCCCGTCTCCTGGTTCCAAGGAGTGGCAGGGCTGCTAGGGTCTTTGGGTAGCGCTTCTTTACCTGTGAGAAAAGAAACCTAACACATTTCATTAGTGCCCGGCAGTGTTTTGCAGATCTCATAGCTGCTTGGGCACATTCAAGTCCCGCCCCTTTTCTTGGTTATTAGCCAAGTCTTAGCTGTGAGCAATGTCCTTGAATGGAGCCAGTGTCTTATCGTCAGTCTGCTAGCTATTATTTTTTTTCCTTCCAGTTAACTCATTCTGTTATTTTTTTCTTCTCCCTTTTTGGCTTCTTTTAACCTACAAAGGAAACTTTTACTCTTCACTCATACACCTTTTCCCAACAACGAACACATAAACATTGCCATTATACAGTACATTATTATGTACAGTCTTATTATTCAATGTATGCCACATATACCCTTCCACTAAAATAACTTTATTACAGAGCTTTGGAGCAACAAGCCAGGACAAGCACACCCACTTTGAGGAGTTCATTCAGTACAACCTTTAGTCCAATAGCTTCCCACCATCCCCAGCCCTCTGGCTAGAAATCTGAGGTAGCCAGAAGGATCCCATGTACAATATGGGGAGTGAGTTAACCTTTCATGTCCTTGCTCCCAAAAACTGTTGGTATGCAAATTTTAATAATTTTAAATTAAAAGATTTGGCCAATGAAGTTTCTTTTTTTTTACTTAAGCAAATGTGTTAGACTTTGGTATGTCACATTTTCCTGATTTATCCAAACACTTTGTATTCCAAGTTGAATAAAACAAGTATTTGCATTCCAATCCAACCCCTCTGCCTGATTTCAAACCAGACCATCCCATGAAAACACTAAACACAACAATTCCGGCCACGAGACAAACACCACAAGACAGAACATAGAACACAAAACATAATTTCTATTGTGCCAGTAAATGCATGATATGTTGAATGCTGTTCAGCTGGCATCAGTTTTCTCTGATTATCTGAAGGACAAAAAACAGAGGTCTACCCCTTCTGGGCAGTCAATCATTACTTAAATATACAAATACCCTTGTTGATTTCAGGCAAAACAGAGGAATTACCCCATATTTTTTTTTGTATTTGTTTCATAGGCAGCCCAGGTTTCAGTGGCTTCTACCTTATCAGTTAGATAATTCGCATTAATACAGATGCTTTCTGGCTTGCTTTTGCATCCAAAGCTATCCACAGCTTAAAGATTCTTACCTTAAAAGGGACATAATTAACTTTACCAGAATTTTGATTGCTTTTCACTTTTAACTCCTGCTTTCAAACACTGAAAGAAAACATCACTACTTATAGTGCCCCTTAGAGCCTAATAAAATTTCAATTACATAGCACTGTATATATTTCTTTAGCTAATTCAACTAAATTGTTCATAGCCAAATGATTGCAATCTAATAATTTCTTTGCCTGAATTATTTACAAACATTTCAGACACCAAGAACTTTCCTCTTTAGCATTTTACAAAGTTCAACTGCTGTTCCCTCCAGCAGCTACAGAGTTAACTTCTCACTCTTCCTTAAATCACTTGCTTGTCTCCCAACAGCCACTTTTATCAACTCAAATCACCATTTCAAGATATTGTCCTGGGTATTTGAAATCCCCATACTTACACTTACTTACTCCTTCCTTCCACTATATCCTCAGAATTTCCAACCTGTTTTCCAATCTCTCTGTCTGTTGCCTGCCCGCCTGGGCCCGAGCCTGCTTTTCTCGCTGAACTGCCCCTTCCATGGGCACCAATTTGTTCCACTACCAGTTGAGCTGGGAGGATGGGCTTTTCAGCTAGCCCCCACCCTTTCTGGTCTCTTCCCTTAAACATTCTTACTCACAAGACTACCCGAGTCCTCCTTTGTGAGGCTTGCCACCTGGGCAAAAACACATGGCCGATTGGCGTTTAACTATTCAATTTTCTCTTGACATTCCTTTCTGAACACCAGGTAAAGGCCATTTACTTAACATATAATCCAAACCCCTTTAGAGGGTTTACCCAGAGACCCACCCATCTGTCTGCTGACACTCAAACAGAAAAGAGAATTACACAGAGAACAGAGGGAATTACAGTCTAATTCAGGTTTTTCTACTTCTATTACACTGACCGCTACAGGGGACGGGACAGAAGGATCTCAATTCAACCTCAGAGCTTCCTCGCACACATGGCTTCCACTCCGAGGAATTACGAACGAGAGGTTCAGTTCTGCCCACACTCCTAACGCCCAAATGTATACAGAGCAGAAAAACAACAGTAACTGGTTAAACAGAACAGAACCAGATAACCAGCTAAGAGGCCCGCCTCTAACCAGAACCAGATAGTATTTCCTTATCCTATTAGGGCTCACCTTATCGGATCACGAACCCCAGGGGCTGCGGAGAAGTGAGGAAGAGGGGTTAAGCACCCCAGTGGCGCCGCTCTTAGTTCGCCGCAGCTGTCCGGAGTCCAATGTCCGAGCTAGGAGAGTCCCGTCTGGAGTCGCCAGAAACTGTTACTGAAATATCGGGTCTGCCTAGTTGAGAGCCAATTAACAGCCTGACAGGGATAAGGAAAAATGCTCTATTCTGCAGAAAAAGGAGAGCCTGTACCTTGGTACAAAAGACTCTGTCTTACACAAATTTCACAAACCTTTTATACACATTCAGACAAAGATCCTTGCATGTAAATACTTGATTGGTAAGTGTAAAATCTCATGTTTCCCTTATCTAAGTAGAACTAACTGGTTTGAAGCAGGATCTTCCTGCTTTGAGGCAGAGGAAAAGAGAGAGTGCAAAAATGCAGGCTACTGTGTCCATGAGCAGTATTTACTCCCCCCCCCACCTGCTAGCCGCTTGTAATCTATTAAGGGGGGTCAGCCAGCTTTCACACAATCTTTAACGCTTTTTTCCCACAACACCTCTGCGAGGTAGGGATGTGCCGTTATCTCTATTGCATGGATGACTGAGACACAAAGCAACTAGATGACATGCCCAAGGTCACGCAGGAAGTCTGTGTCAGAGTAGAGAACTGACTATGTGTCCTAGGTTAGCACTCTAAGCACCAGACCATCCCGCTTTTTCTCTTTCTTTATTTCCAGCTTGAGCAGAAGCTAGAAGCACTAAGAATCTCATGAGTATGCCTGTCTGGAACAGGCTAGTAGTGTTTGCCTCACCTATGCCACCCTATTAGCAAGAGCTGAGCTGTTGGGGAAAGGTCAAATGGTCTCTGCTGGCCAAGGCAGATGACTCATTCTACCACCTAGATATGACAACTAGCAAAGCATGGCATTGTTGCTGGTCAAGCCTTTTCAACAAGCAAAGTCTACCGCAAAGTTTTCCAAGCTATAACTAAGGTTACTGAGAAATGTATTGAATAACAAGTGAAAAGAGTGGTGGTCTTTCAGTATTTTATTAGCTAGGAATTGGGAAATCAAGAGGGAAGAAGAATGGTCTTATGGTTAAGTCACTGGATTGGGACTCGGATCTGGGTTGAATTCCAAGCTCTGTCAGACCTCCATCCTTTCAGTAACAACCTCTCAGCTCCTGCCAAGGAATTTGGGGACATTTCTTACAGATCCGCACCCATCTCAATAGATCTGCGCCACCAGGTCCCTACAGAAACAGTTGTTGAGTTGTCGTCATTGTCATCACTCCCATAGCCGCATTGGTTGTTGGGGCGCCATCATTGATGAGCAGTCAACCAGTTGTCTCCACCCTGATGATTATGTGTCAGTGCTTGAGTCTCCACGAAGTCCATTCCTGCCCACTCTTTTATTTTGTCAGTCCATCTCTTCTTCTGTCTACCTGTTCTTCTCTTCCCCTGTACTGTCCCTTGGAGGATGATCTTGAATAGGCCAGATAATCTTGTTACATGGCTGTACCACTTCAGCTTGCACTTTTTCATGGTCATCAGGAGGTCTTCATATGACCCAGTGCATTAGTGATGTAGTTAAAGTAGGAGATGCCCAGAATTTTACAGAAGTATCTCAGCTCTACTACCTGTATTTTTCTCTTCAAGTTCTGCCGTACGGGTCCATTTCTCACATGCATACAGAAAAATGAAGATGACCAATGTGTGCAGCAGTTTCAGTTTAGAGTCTAGGGAGATGTTCTTGTTCCTCCATACTGGCCTTAGCTTTGCCAATGCTGCTGCTGTTTTCGCAGTTCTCACCAGAATTTCTGCCTTTGAGCCTTCATCAGTGATGATTGCCCCCAAATACTTGAACTGTTTCACTGTCTCCAGCTCTTGTCCACTGACAGTGATATGTGAGCTGATGCCTTCACGTTTGTTTGATCAGCTTGGGTTTCTCTGCTGTGATTTCCATGCCGTGTTTTGCGGAAGTTTCATCCAATCATTTCACAAGCTTGGCATGTTCATCTTCACTACCCTCCAGGCCGTCAATGTCTTCAGCGAACCGAAGATTTGAGATTGTTCACCTCTCCAATGCTGACTGTGCATATGTGATCTTCCAGGGCATCAGTCATTATGCACGCCAAGTAGATATTGAACAGTGTGGGTGAAAGGCGGCAGCCTTGCCGGACTCCAACGGTGCTATGAAACCACTCTCCTATTGTGCCATTGACGAGAACTGTACTGCTGGTCTTGGCATACAGTTGTTTAATGGTAAGAATAAGCTTATGACCAACATTGTACTTCTTCATGGTTGCCCAAAGAGCTTCGTGCCATACTCTGTCAAACGTCTTCTTGAAGTCAATAACGACGTGGCAGATGTCCTTCTGGTGTTGTAAGTACTTCTCACATAGAACACGAAGGTTGAAAATCTTCCAGCACGAAAGCCAGCCTGTTCTTCAGCAATGATATTCCCCACTTGTGGCAACAATCTGTTCAATAGGACTTTCAGCATCACTTTGCTAGGATGGCTAATTAGGCTGATAGTCCAGCAATTTTGACACAATTGCAGGTTGCCTTTCTTTGGCAAAGTGATGATTAGTGACTGTATATATGTGGAGGGCCACTCACCGATATGCCAGATCTTGGGAGTACATCTATTACTATTTCACTTCCGAATTTAATCAGTTCAACTGGGATGTTGTCAATACCTGTAGCCTTTCCGTTCTTCAGTGATTTCATAGTTGTGTCCACTTCTTCACGCAGTATTGGAAAGTAGTTCTCCTGTGTTGAACCTGGGCTGTCTAGGACACTAAGATCTCCATTTGTCTGGTGATTATATAGATCAGGGCAGTAGTTTGTTCACCTATTGATGTTGTCCCTTTCTTCTGTAAAACTATTCCCTTCTTTGTCTTGAATTGTGTTAGCTTTAGGCCATTTTTTCCTTTGTTAGATCTTTTACAATCTGGAAGTCTTGTTTGCTATTTTTATTAATACACTCTTCAATTTTAGAGCATTGTTTTTCGATCCATATCTCCTTGACCACCTTCATTCCTTTCTTGATCTTTCTGCCAATCACTCTGTATTTATCAGCTCCCTCAGTGCTGCTCTTGTCTCTCTTGAGTTCCCTTATAATGTCACACATTTATAGTATTTCATTTGTGACTCACGGTTTTGTCTTCTTACGGTGTTTCCTAAGAATGTCCATTGCTGCCTCATTCATTACAGCCTTTAAATTGTTGGTCATTGTTTCTGTTTTCCTCTAAAGCAAGTAGTGGAGCAAATTTTCTGCCAATCATTGCTTGGCATGACTGTAATGTTTTGGTCTCCAAGTCTTTCTAAGTCAAACTTGGTTCTGGTGAACTTTTGGCCTGACAATTTTCCTTAGCTGCAGCTGAAAGTTTAGCATCACAAGGTCATGATCACTTGCAATATCAGCCCCAGGGAAGCTCCTTGTTTTAGTTCTGTTGATCCCAGAACTAAATCTGTTTTGCACCATGGTGTAGTCGATCTGTCTAAACCATCAGATGCATGCCACATTGATCTTCTGGATGCTTTATGTGCTCCTAATGTGTTTGCAAGAACCAGATTATTATAGCTGGCAAACTCCAAAAGTCTCAATCCTTTCTCACTGGTGACCACATTACAGAAAGGGCTACAATAATCTCGCCAATCTGCCTGTGCATCAGTACCCACTTCAGCATTCCAATCTCCCTGTACAATCAGGATATTTTTCTTGTGTACCTTATCGATGATGTCTAGGAGCTGATTGTAAAAATCTTCAATTTGCTCATTGTCATAGTCTGTTGTAGGGACGTAGACTTGTACCACTCTGATATTAAATGGAGCTGCCTTTAGACTGATGGAAATAAGCCTGATGGATATTGGGTGGCATCCTACTGTTGAATTCTTGATATATTTATGCACAAGAAATCCTACATCATTGACATGTTTGTCTTTTCCACTGTAATAGAGTACATGGCCTTCCTCCATCAGTGCCTCTCCAAAGTTCATCCATCTGACATCAGAGATTCCTAGGAGGTGCCAGGTATATTATTCCATTTCATACACAAGTTCTTTCAACCTCCCTATTTGTCTCAATGTCCTTACACTCCATGTATGGTGATGTTATCTCTTCCACGGATCCTCTTCGTTGGGCTTACACCAGTAGTATACTTGTCTCCTCTGCCCTAGTGGGAGATGGTTGGCATGGTCATTATTAACCCGGGCTGCGACCAATCTGGTATGGACATGGTTGACTTGCTCATCATATTGTATGTCTTGGGCAAATTTCTAACCTGGCAGAGACCATCCCACTCCAGGCAGCTCCCTTTTAGTCTCTTTCTTTGACATGGAGGAGGAGCAGTGGGCCTATTCTGTCCCTGAACCTACAGGGGTTAGTTTGTGGAGTACAATGCTAAAATATGAAAATAGTTGCTCTTTCCTCTGAGCTCCTCACTGCATTTTCAGTCTCATTTTTCTTCCATGTCTGTAATTACTTTGGCAGAGAGAATTCAATTCCTGTGACACTTTTTCCAATCATCGGCATCAACCGAGCCATAATTAGCAAAGATTGTTAACGAGTTTTGCTAACTCATTTTTAATGCTCGGTTACGGCAAACCTGTTCTGAACTTTTGTTCTCCAGAGCAGCGAAAATTATTTGCAGTATGATGATTAACCTTTGCTAACTGACCCGTTTGCATAAAACATTAAATTTCCTGGGATAGCTTTGCCAATGCTCCCAATCCTTTTTGCTATTGAACTCAGTGAGAGCTTTGTCAATGACTTTAAAAGGGACAGAACAGGGTTCTGTGTTAATATATTGTAACAAGGAGTACTAAAGTAGGGAAGCTGATTGATTTCCCCACAGAAAGATACTGACAACTAAAAGAGGACAGCAAAATGTAGGATTGTGGAGAGAATATCCCTTGCTGAAGTTGTTGGTTCAGTCAGCCCCTTCCCTCTGAACTTGTGGGGTTCAGGTAAATAGAACTTTGATCCAAATTCTCCCTGGATCTAGTTTATATGGAACTACCTGGGTCTGGGTTCTGCTAAGACAATACTCCCTCTTCCGGATTCTGATCCAAGTGAAAACTCTGTTCTTCCTACTATGCCCCAAATCTTCCTCTCCCTTTCTCAAATTTGGCTGTGTGCATGGTCCATTCTAGAAAGAGAAGCCATGGTTGCAAAGTTCAGATATAATTCCAAAGCTTGTTTGGATGTATGTCAAATTCCTGGTTTTGTTGTTGTCCATTAATACAGTGAGAGATCAGTTGTACGATTTGTATCTGGAGCCCAGGCTACGAAAAGGGTTGGAAGGTCTTGGCACTCACATCTGGGATTCCAGTTGGGGTGCATTTCTAAAATGAGCTAGAGAAGGAAACACCAAGGCAATGGGTATGAGATACTGAATGGGAAGATCTATTTTTATGGGCTGTCCAAGGGGTAGGGGAAAAATGGACAGGGAAACATATCCGGTAATTGTCCCATTTCTTCCTTTCATTGACCAAGTAGCTGTGGCCCCACTATGGTCCAATCTTGTGAGGTGTTGTGCAGCTCCTAGTCTCATTCAAATCCATTGAGATTTGGTGGCATGTGCAGAATGACCACAGTCCTTTACTGCTAGATCAGATGTTGATTGTCCTAGCATGGATTGCTTGGGTTAGATTCTTGACTTCAGTAGGCTCATATCATAGGCAAATGTGTGGCATAGGAGATCTTTGTTCGCATCCTGTTCTGCAAATGCTACTGTGAGGCAAAAGGAGATGGTCTGGGACAGGTCTGCACCACATGGAGAGAAACAGAGGGAAAAATTACTACTTCAGGTAATATATAACTCTGCAGGCTTACTCATGCTCCCCCCACGGCAGCTGTCAGGTCAGGGAGAACTGGCCTCTTGGCTAGTTCTGAGTTGACAGAACAGGCTATTGGTTTTTTTGCAATAGATGACAAGGACAATAAAACATAAGCAAGTGAATCAATATCACAATGTAACATTTGTTGTGTAACTTGTTACATAAATCTGACATGTTGTGGGATGTTTAGCAATTAAAAACGGCAGGATGGGGGAGAAAGATGCAAATAACAAGAGATGCCTACATGGAATAGGCAGGGTGATTTATTCTGCAAGTTAAATGGAAGATGATTTGAAACTCTAATATGCAATTTTGGGTTGTGTTACTATTGAAAAGAGTCCCTCAATGGAATTGAAATATAAAGCCAAAGGAGTTTCTGAGAATGATTGATGTTGCATTGGTATTTTTAGAGACTTTGCATCTGGGAAAAAGGTTGTTTTTTTAACTCATTGTTTTTTAGCACTAGCTAGTGGCATGAATAGCAAAACTTGGTTCTGGTACTACCAGTCTACAAATGTTGTGGTTTGGAGTTAAGAATTTTCAGAACAGATCAGACTGGGGTTCATATAATCCAGTATCCTGATTCAATAGGGGCCAGTGCTGCCTCCTTTTAGAGGAAGCTGTAAAAAAAACCCTGTAGCCGGCAATGAGGGAATAACACTTTCCCAGGGAAAGCTTCCTTTTGACCCTCACTAGAGACTGTCTCGTGCCCTGAAACATGAAAATCTGTATTTTTCTGAATTTAAAGAAAACCAAAAAAAAAAAAAAACCCCTGAAGTGTCAAAACTTAGGATGTTTTTATTCATATACGCAGTTTATCTTCCTGAATTCTTTGCCTCTGTGTCTTTTTGGCAGTGAATTCCACAGGCTAATCTTGCATTGGATGGCAAAAATACTCCTTATAAATGTGCTGTCTTTCTTTCATTTTCACTAAATAACCCTTTTGTTCTGATGAGGGTGACTAGAACTGCCCAACATCCCTTCTCTAAAGCAAACGTTTGCCTATTGCTGTGAGTCTGCTTAATAATGATGGAAAAGGAGAAGATTAATAGAACTGAAGCCTTCAGACCTCTCCCTACCACAGAACGGGTACATCAATGGCAACCTTGCGAGCTTCTTACCTCCCGAATGCATGCATTCATACACTATTTCTACAGTATAGCTCTGACTCCAAGGAGGGGTCTTTCCATCATGGAAAGGAGTAGAAAGCACTTTAGTGCAATCACTCTGCTCAGAACACTAACAAGGAATTATTAGCACAGTGTGATGGGCACACCTCTCTGCTAGGAACTAGCCTATGGCAAGCAGTTTTTCAACCAGCTGACCATTGTGGTATATCGAGGACTATGTTGGAATTACAAGCAACCACTTTAAGTTTGTGTGTGTCTTGGGGTGGAAGGGGGTTTCTAGTCATGCTTGCAGACTAGGGGGCTCTTTGGGCACTTTCCTGGTCAGTCAATCTGGAAAGACCCCACCTTGCTTTAAGTTTGCTAAGTTGTCTCGCTGTTTTAGGGAGCAGCCTGTTTTTTCTCTCCCTGGTTTTGCGTTCTTGTGTTATTGTTCTGGGTTCTAAGAAATAGTTGTTACTTTGCAAACTTCTAGTCAGAGTATTCATGGTTTGTATCTAATTTCTCTGTGTGCATGCCAGGTAACATAACAGACATCAATGGATAATATTTTAATAACTACTTTTTTAGTTAAGCATCCCACTCTTGGACTCCACCATTAAACCACCATCTCCTTGGCGAAGGAACAATGAATTTGCCCTTCATTCAGACAGTCCAGCAGGGCAGCACTTTAATTAGCCAGTGGAGGGAATCAGTGTTGATAGTACACTATAGAATGTCTTTAGTCCAAGTGAGATGAATGTTGTTAATTTAATTAATCTATCCAAACAATGGAGTACAATCATAATGAGTATAGAGAATTACTGTTTGCTGTATGAGTTTCCAAGATAGACATCTTGGAGAAAACCTGCCTGTGGAGCAGGGAGGGAGTGGGATCAGTTTCTCTTCTTTTTGGGAAGAGAATTTTGAATCTCTATGGAAAGGGATGCCACAAAGAGTGCCACTTCTAACCATCCATCCATGCCAGTTCCCTTATGCTGCATACGAACGTGGGGTGAAGCTGCAGAACCAAAAGTCCTCTGTTTTGGAAGGCACTACAGGATTGGTCTTACTTCCTATTCCACGAGTGGAATGCACAAGAAGTCTGGATCTGTTTGGAGGAGGTGTGAAAGTGGAGACAGGTTCCTCTCCAGCATAATCCCCTCTCAACTCCCCAGAAGGCCTTCTTGTGGGGGTCCAGGTCTGTAGGTGGTGTGGAGCTGGACAGACAGATGTGTTCTGCTGGAGTCTCCCTAGCTTATAGAATCATAGATTATTAGGGTTGGAAGGGACTTCAAGAGATCATCTAGTCCAACCCCTTGCTCAAAGCAGAACCAATCCTCAAATAGCCCTCTCAAGGATTGAGCTCACAACCCTGGCTTTAGCAGGCCAATGCTCAAACTACTGAGCTATCCCTCCCATACTGGCTGGTTATGATAGCACCTGGAGGCTCTGATTTAAGATCAGGGCCTCACTATGCTAGGCAGGGCCGGCTCCAGGCACCAGCCCAGCAAGCAGGTGGTTGGGGCAGCCAACAGAGAGGGGCGGCACCTCCGGCTCTTCAGCAGCGAGTCCCTCACTCCTGGGAAAGAAGGACCGGCCACTGAATTGCCACCGAAGGCTGAACCTTCAGCGATAGTGTCGCAGATTGCGATTGTGGCTTCTTTTTATTTTATTTTATTTTTTTTTCTTTTTGCTGCTTGGGCAGCAAAAATCCTGGAGCTGGCCCTGATGCTAGGTGCTGCATAAACACATGGCAAGAGTCAGTCCTTGCCCTAAAGAGAACACAATACACAACCCAGACTCTGGGTAGGAGAAGAGTATTATACCAACACTAGAGATTCAGTGATTCCCCTCCCCAAGCTTGTTTCATGTCCAGGAATGAATTCAACCTGAATCTCCAAGAGTCCCAATCCAGTGCCTTAACCACAAGACCCTCTTTCCATTGGGAGTTGACCCATAGGCTCAGGTCACTGTTGCTCAGATTTTCTGAAGTATACCAAGAATGTTTACTCTTATTTCCCCTGATGGTTCATGTTGTTGCCCTGTGACCTGTCCAGAAATCCAAGCCTGTTTTCCAGCCAGTCCTGTGCCCCAAAAAGCTCAGCGTTTGTTCCCTCTAGGCTAGGGCTGCACTCATGACTTCTCACTTTTTCCTAGTTTTATGGCTGCTTTCACCTACACGGGCATGCACAGTTCCAACTAAAGGATTTGCCAGCCCTTGTGTTTGCAGTCCCAGGAAAATCCCTCTTATCCTTCCTGAGCTTCTGGCATTCCCATGCAGGACTTTGGGTTGTGAGTTCTTATTGTTTCTAGCGATCGTATTCCATAGAGGAGCGTAATTGATTCTTCCATTCAGCCTAAATGAAAGGCAGCTAGCATGCCCATGCTGTCTGTGATTGTCTATAGATCAAAGACGGTGCTTGTTGGCAGCCATTAGCAATCTGATATACAAAATCTGATTCCAGGAGTATAACAATAAGAGATTCATGTTGCAAACTGTCCTAAATCTATTCAGGTCAGGATATTCAGCTGCATAGAGATGTTTCCCCCAGGTTAGTTACAAGTAAGGTTTTCCACTATTTAAAAACAATGAAAATAAAATGAATGGAGTGGGAGAAAGCCCCACCACAAATGTACATGAGGTGAGTAATTTCCTTTTCATTTGTCCTTTTATTTGGGCTAATTAGAGCCACAGTGAGCTGTTTGCCTTGGTTTCTAATTGGAGAGAAGTACAAACGGAACCTCTCTAGGTTAGAAAACATCTTGTCAAACTGCACTGAAAATGATCTCCCTTTTCCACTTTCAGTTGGAAGCTGAAGTTCCCAGATATCATGAGACAGGCTATTCTTGGGGGTATGGCTGGCCTGATCCAAAATCACCAAGTACTAGGGATTACCCAAGCAAGCTTTGCTCTCCTGAATTTCCTAGCACAACATGATGCTTGTATTATAGTCGCACCTAAAAGCCCCAGGCACAATCAAAGACCCTCTGTGCTGTAATAATAAATAATACCTAGTTCTTATATAGACTCATATCCCCATTTTATGTATGGGGAAATTGAGGCACAGAGAGAGAAAATGACTTGTGCAAGGTCTCCCAACAGGCCAGTGACAGAGTTGGGAATAGAACCTGGGTCCTCGGAGTTCCTGTCCAGTGCACTATCCAGTAGACAACACTACCCCTCTCCTTATTGAATGCACACACAATGAGACGGTCCCTAGTCTGCATTTTACAGCTGGGGAAACATGGGTCTCAGAGTGCTTAGTGGGAAGCAGGTGGTAGAGATGGGAATAGAACCTGGATCACTTCCCTGATCAGTTAATTCCTTGTCCTGAATACTTAGGCTTCTGAGGCCCCATTTGCTGCTAATTTAGGGGTTGGTGAAATGGACACTTCTTAGGCCTGGTCTACATTACGCGTTTATACCGAATTTAGCAGCGTAAAACTGAATTAACCCTGCACCCGTCCACACAACGAAGCCCTTTATATCAATATAAAGGGCTCTTAATACTTATATCTGTAATCCTCCCTGACGAGGAGAGTAGCACTGAAATCGGTATTGCCATGTCAGACTAGGGTTAGTGTGGCTGCAATTCGACGGTATTGGCCTCCAGGTGCTGTCCACAGTGCACCATTGTGAATGCTCTGGACAGCAATCTGAACTCGGATGCACTGGCCAGGTAGACAGGAAAAGCCCCTCAAAATTTTGAATTTAATTTCCTGTTTGCCCAGCATGGAGTTCTGATCAGCACGGGTGGCAATGCAGTCCCAAATCCAAAAAGAGCTCCAGCATGGACCGTATGGGAGATACTGGATCTGATCACTGTATGGGGAGACAAATCTGTTCTATCAGAGCTCCGTTCCAAAAGATGAAATGCCAAAGCATTTGAGAAAATCTCCAGGCTATGATAGACAGAGGCCACAGCAGGGACTCTACACAGTGCTGCATGACAAGCATAACGGAAAGCCAAAGAATCAAATGGATGCTCACGGAGGGAGGGAGGGAGAGGGGACTGAGGACTCGAGCTATCCCACAGTTCCCGCAGTCTCTGAAAAGCATTTGCATTCTTGGCTGAGCTCTCAATGCCTAAAGGGTCAAAAACATTGTCGCAGGTGGTTCAGGGAATATGTTGTCAATTTACTCCCCTCCCTCCCCCGAAAGAAAAGGGAAAAAAATCATTTCTCGCCTTTTTTTGATGTCACCATATGTCTACTGGATGCTGCTGGTAGATGGGGTGCTGCAGCGCTAAACAGCAGCATCCCCTCCTCTCCCCTCCCTGATGGCAGATGGTGCAATAGGACTGATAACCATTGTCATCATCCCATGAGTGCTCCTGGCTGGCCTCGGTGTGCTCAGCCGGTGGCACCTGGGCAAAAATGGGAATGACTCCCGGTCATTCCTTTCTTTAAGCTTTGTCTTCTGGAGATTCAGTCCTGACTGGACTATCATAGCAGCTAGAGGCTGTGCTCCTCTCCCCACCCCCATTTAATGTCTAATGGTGATTCAGTCCTGTCTGGACTATCACAGCAGTTGGAGGCTACCTCCCTTTCATTTTATCTCACTAAAAAGTCAGTGTTTCTTATTCATGCATTCTTTATTACTTCATCACACAAATGGGGGGATAACTGCCACAGTAGCTCAGGAGGGGTGTGGGAGGAGGGAAGCAATGGGTGGGGTTGTTGCAGGGGCACCCCTAGAATAGCAGGCAGCTCATCATTTCTGCAGGATATCTGGGGGTCTGACCCGGAGCGGCTGTGCTCTCTGGTTCTTTAGTAGGCTTGCCCCATATTCTAGGCAGGACTGACTATTTTTAGACAAAACATAAAGAAGGGAATGACCTGGGGAGTCATTCCGATTTTTGTCCATGCGTCCCCGGCCGACCTCAGAGAAGCAAACTAGGAGCACCCTGGACAGCAGCAGACAGTACAATAGGACTGGTAACCGTCGCCGCCAATTTCCAAAGCAGTAGACGGTGCAATAGGGCTGGTAACCATCTCTGCTACCTTGCAAAGGTGAATGAATGTTGCTGTGTAGCATTGCAGTACCGTGTCTGTCAGCAGCATCCAGTACACATACGGTGAGAGTGAAAAAAGGCTAAATGGGCTGCATGGTTGCTATGCTGTGGCGTCTGCCAGGGCAATCCAGGGAAAAAGGGCTCAAAATAATTGTCTGCCATTGCTTTCACGGAGGAAGGATTGAGCGACGACATTTACCCAGAATCACCCGCGACACTGTTTTGGCCCCATCATGCATTGGGATCTCAACCCAGAATTCCAGTGGGCGGGGGAGACTGCAGGAACCATGAGATAGCTATGGGATAGCTACCCACTGTGCAATGCTCCGGAAATTGACACTAGCCTCAGTACATGGATGCACACCGCTGAATTAATGTGCTTAGTGTGGCCGCGTGCACTCGACTTTATATAAGCTGTTTCCAAATACTGGTTTCTGTAAAATTGGAATAATCCCATAGTGTAGACATACCCTTAGTATTACAGTAGCATCTAGAGGCTTCAAATTATCTGGGCCCTGCTGTGCTCGGTGCTGTATGTACAGAGAGTTCCATTCCTTTACAATCTAAATAGGCAAGACAGACTTGACCAAGCTCGTGAAAGACTTAGGTTCCATTCTTGTTGAGTCCTGGGCCCAGCCTTGACTTACTAACTGCACAGCAGTAACGGAACTAGAACCCACCAACATATTCTACATAATCTGCCTTGTGCAATGCCACCATCGTTTGCTGTTGACTTTAAAGAGAGCAGGAGTAGGCCAACAATTGTTTGTGGGCAACACACTTCATTCACTAAAGCCTGGGTTAGATTAGAATGGGTGACCCACTCCCAAATTCCTGTGCCATCCAATTTCCTATGTCTGTGGTGTATTGTTTTTATATGGTGAAACAATTAGATTGACCCAAGTATAAATGCCAGAAGATTAATGCACAAATTGTGGTGGTTGAACCTTATTGGCATAAGACATAGGCATGGGCATAATCAATGCATAAATCAAGTAATTATTTACAGGGAAATAGTGTCAAACTTGCATTACTGGAATCTAGTACTTAATTAAAATAACACAGTTTAGTTTCCACACTAGCCTACTGTTGATGTACACTGATAGCTCAAACAATTTATCAAATTGAATTATTATGGAAGATTTAATTTGTCATTAGACAGTTATTATAGTGATATCTTCCCTAATGTTCTGGAAATACATTATTTTAATCAGCACTTCTGCTTTGATAATAGAATTGAACTTTCCATTCATTATGATCAACATAGGAAGAAATGATAGTAGGACTGAAGTGTTGTGGTTAATTTCTGCTATTGCTCCAGTGTAAATCTGGAATAACTCCACTGATGCATGTGGCTTTAACAAACCACAATATTTGTCGGCCCTGTTTTGTGTACCCATGTATGCTGGGTAATATGAGGAATCTGTTTTTGAAACTAAACTGGCTTTTTATTAAGAGAACTATTTACAGAGATGATGCAACTGCAGTTAACATTCTAGCCATGTGCACACAGACTGACTTCCTGGTGCCTCTCCCAAATAGGTCCCTCCTGTTATCTGTGCTCCTTTCACCAAGTTCCATGCAGATTGCTATGGGGCATTGGTGTGCAATGTGATTGTAAAATGCTGCCATAGCAATATTTTCAGTATGGTCAGTTTCAAGTATTTAAAATTTTAATGAGATTGGCTTAAAATCATGATATTTAAAAATATACATCTTGGGTTCTTTTGTTCAATTTCTGGGTTTTGTCTTTTAAGTTTGTTTTCAAGCTTTTCTTCTCAAAATTCACTTAAATTAAAAAGGAAGCTGAGATTCTCACATGCATGACTCCACGAGCATCACAGCATCTTACTATTATCTCTTGTATGTGTCTGACTATACAAGGTGCAAAGCAGTGCAGAGTAGGTCCTTGATTTTTAGGATTACTAAGGAGAGACCATTGCTGCTGGGGTATAACTATTGTCCAAGGCCTTATGTATGCTGAAATCCTGCTCCAATTCTAGCTGTTGATACCCAGACCCCAACTTGTCTACACTAGGGGCTTGCAGCAGTACAGTTAAGAGTAGTGCAAACTGCAGCTTCTATTGAACCTTGAATCCCCGATAAGCTGCCAATGTGAATCATGGCTTAGGCTCCTATGCTCCAAGCTTACATTGGTGCAGCTGCATTGGGATAAATTCCCACGGTCGGGCAGGCCGAAGGATGATATGCTACAAATTTTCTTAACATCTCCCAGTGCTTAAGAGGATCAGTCACAGCCTCTTTGACAATACAGGCCTACTACCCATACGAGAAACAGGCCTATTCTCCATTACCCAACCACCAACACCACCCACATTCTTCTCAAACTGTGCAGGGCCAGCGCTTCCATTTAGGCGACCTAGGCGGTTGCCTAGGGCACCAGGATTTGGGAGGGTGGCATTTAGCGGCCCTCAATGGCAATTCGGCGGCAGGGGTTCCTTCCACGCTCCATGTCTTCGGCAGCAATTCGGCAGTGGGGGGGGTCCTTCACTCGCTCTGGGACCCGCCGCTGAAGTGCTCCGAAGACCGGGAGTGTGGAAGGACCCCCCCACCGCCGAATTGCCGCCGACTGGGAGCACAGAAGGACCCCCGCCTAGGGCGCCAAAAAGCCTGGCGCTGCTCCTGAAACTGTGTGGGTATTGGAGCGGGATACGGTGGTGGGGTGGACCTGAAATTCACAGATGACCACCACTCTATCTTTTTGCAAAGGGCTGAACCAAATCTCCAAATCCCTCTGTGCTTCAGCAAGGTTTCAACCCTGCCACTGGCTTTCAGGGAATGAACCCAGCTGTAAAAGCAAGAAGGTGTGACCTAATACCTGGGGATACAGGGGCAATCTCCGTTTTGTTGCACTTGGGACTCTGGGGGCAGCCTCATGCCCCACTGCGTTTAGTGCAGCTCTGATCAGTTTTGTATCTTGAAAACAGAAGTAGACTCTACTTAGGCAATTTCACAGCACAGATACAGAAGCTGTGGGCATCGCCTGTGCCCTGGCCAATCCCACATGCTTCTTGGATTCTTCAGCAGCTGCCCACTCACTTTCACAGGAACAAAAGAAAGAGGAGGTAATGCTGCATCCGTGGGGGTGCGGGCTGCAACAGGAGCGCTCTGTTTGAGGCTGAAAATAAGCAGCTGAGATCTAGAAGCTCTTCTGCAGGTTTCAGGGAGTATTAAGCTCCATTTCTCTACCTTGCTTCACAACCTCTGCTGCCCACTTCCCCCCACGTATGGCTGTGACAATGGAATACAGGGGCTTGCTCTCCTCTGTGGCCTTGTCTGCGGCAGCATCTTATTTAAAGCTTCCAGCCTATACAGCCTGTTGCTGCAATCATGGGCTGGTTCTGCATGTAATTAGTCAGCTTTCCAGGTGGGCTTGTACAGACCACACTGAAGCGTGTGTTACTGCAGCTTCACTGCTCTGGGACCCAAGCAAGCTAGATGAAAGTTAGCCTGGGTATGCCTACTCAAGCTGCAGTTGTACTTCACGACTGCAAGATAAGAATGGCTGTACTGGGTGAGACCAATGGTCCATCTAGCCCAGTGTCCTGTCTTCTGACCAGTGGCCAATGCCAGGTGCTTCAGAGGGAATGAACAGAACAGGGCAATTTTGAATGATCCATCACGTGTCCTACAGGCCAGTCAGACATTTAAGGACACCCAGAGCATGGCATTGCATCCCTGACATCTGGGTTGATGGACCCATCCTTCAAGAATCCATCTAATTCTTTTTTGAACCCCTTTTTGATAGACATCCCCTTTGAATATATGGGGCTGCTCTTTCTACACAGAGAGAATGTTATCTCCCCCGTGCTTCAGTTTACTGGGTCTAATACTGAACCACCATTGAGCCAGTGTGAATCCAAGTGCTATGAAAAGCTCACTAGGAAGCACTCTAAAAGTGCAAAGAGGACCTGATTCTCTCTATCTCTATCTCTACACCATCTCTCCTGAGCCTTAGTGTGGATAAATTGTGTACTCAATTCCTTGACCATGCTTCGATTCATGATGAAATATACTCGAGGGATGAAATAACCAGTGTCAGTCAGTTTTATTACTCTGAGCCAATAATACTGCAGTACAGGAAAAAGGTGGTATAGAATATCAGTTTCCAGGAAGCTGTTTCATACAGAGTTAGGCTCACTTTTACACAGAAGATGTGCTTCCATAGTTACACATTTCAGCCAGTAGTATTTATAGGATGATTTTACAAGTTACAAATGTTTTTATGTCACTAAAATTCAATCCATCGGTTTGTCCCAGTTCCTTAACTAGTAATCCTGTTCCTTTCCTTATCTTTGTTTTGGATACACACATTCCAGGTAGTGGCCCATGAAGGTATCTTCTGGGATTTACTAAGGTAGAATAATCATATATCTTGTCCTCTTCCTTTGGCATATTCTAGTACAGGCCTGTGAAAATAACTCCCTACCTGTTGCTACGGTAACATACTCATATGTCCTGTTCCCAACAGCTTTCCTAACTACTCAAGCCAAAACATTGTTTCAGCTAATACTAGTTGTCATGATATACTGAGCATAAGTGAAGGGGATTATAGTAAAGGTATAGGCCGAATTAGGCTATATAACTGCTATAATATTTGTGCTCAATGCTATTTGTGCTTAAGGCATGCTAAAATATATGGTACTGATAATGCATCATAATATAAGGTGTATGTTTATATGCTAGGCAGCATATATTGGTCAACACTTATGGTAGGACTTCACCGCAAATTAAGCTGTATGCCCACCTGCTCTATAATTACCTGTGCTAACTTTAGCCTAGCTAACATGGCTAGTAGTAGTACTAGTGGAAGATGTGGTGATGACATGGACTAGCAACCTGAGTACGTATCCCTGGTCCCCAGTGGGCAGGTACTGAGGTGGTAGCCCATACTGAACGCCATGCCTCCCCTTCTAAGCTATTGTTAACCACCTTAGCTAGATTAACGCTAGCACAGGTCTGCCTGCCTGTGCTGCAATGGCACTTTAATTAGAACGGGGTCACGCCATTGAACGCTGACATCACTGGCTTTTCACTGACAAACCGGGAGCACACTAGCCAGGCAACTGGTGTGTTGCAACCACTGTTCATCCTCTCATTGCTACCTTGAGGTCTCTCCGCTAGCCTCCATCTGCTTGTATCTTTTCGTAGATTGTCTTATCCCCAGAAAGCTTGGGCCCAGGTCCTTCAATGTGTTCAGGCACCTAACGCCCACTGAAATCAAATAAATCAGGTGGCTAACGGCCTTTGAGGATCTAGGCCTTTTGTCTTGTTCTCTTCGTACAACACCTAGCACACTGCCCTCCAGGCCACTACGAACTGATTCAACACAAATAATAAACTGTGGAGAATTAGGCATAAGGTGTTAGTTACTGAACACAATATATGTACACCTGCAAACTCATTAGATTATTTTAAGTAAAAAGCCTGCTCAAATAACGTCCGTTTGAAATAGATTTCAAGGCCTTGAGCCCAATTCAGCTGCAGTCAAAGGCAGAGCTACTTTTCAATTCAATTGGAGCAGGATGATGATGTTGTAAATTATGGATTTGGTTTTTTTTCTCCTTTCTTCTGGAAAGCCTCCCTGTTGATGACATGCCAGCTGAATGATTTCAAAGTTACTTTTTTGCATCTGGAGCCATTCCAACATACCAAGCCACTAAAGGCCACCCAGTGAGCAAGCCCTCAATTATTCTCAAAAATAACACCGAGCGATTTTAAACTGAATATAAGATTTGCTTTCCCTGGGCTTGCCAGGAACAATTCATCCACTGTCCGGGCTCCATTCTCTGCTCACCTACTCTCCTCTGCTTTGCTTTTTTATGCAATAAAATTTGGACTGGCTCTTTCTCAGCTGAATGATACAGAATGGGATGCTCTTGTGTCCTCATTTGGACCTAGGCAGTTTTTTTTTAACTCTCCTGGAGTTTCATGGATGTGTCTGAGGGCAGAATTCAGCCCTCTATTATCTCACTGGCCCAATCGCTTTCTCAGAGTTCCCCAAAGACCAAAACAAATCGTAATAAACCCAAAGTCTGTGGGAAAGTTCACTCTTGCTGGTTCTCCAGAAGCTATCTCAAAACGAACCTGAGCTAACATATCTGCAATTAATCCTGTGACATTTGGATCTTGAGCTGGCTTCAGAGAAACTCTCAGTGGAGTTTCTCACTGCATTTTGGTTTAAAACTCTGCGGGCAGGGGTGAATCCACAAACATCCAAAAGGGAGAAAATGTAGGTACAAATAAGTCCATGAACCCTGATGGCCATGCTTCATTCATGTTATGTACGCACCTACCCGTGCACTCCCTAACATGTAGCTTTTCTTACATTGCATATAATGTTGCCTCTTCAGATAGTGGCATGTGTCAGGGCCTTGCAGCTCTGTTTTTCAGTGCAGAAGAAATCGGTGATATGGCATCTTAGTATCTAATTATTGTAACTTATTTATACTATATACACACACCTGTCTTTGAATAGAGGTGGCCACAGACACCACTGCTGCTTTAAGGGATCACAGCCCTAATACTAATGCCTGGTTCTCAAAAAGCAAATTTGTCCCGAGAACTGACTCTAGGTAGAGTATAAGATAAAGAGGAAACTCTCCTGCTGTTTGTAACACCTTTGGCAAAAAGAGCCCACATCGTAAAATGACAATCATAGAACCATAGGGTTAGGAGGAACTGCAAAGGTCATCTAGTCTAACCCCCCTCTGAGATGCAGGATTTGTTGTGTCTAAACCGTCCAAGACAGATGGCCATCCAGCCTCCTTTGGAAAACCTCCAGTGAAAGGTTCCACAACTTCCCTAGCCAGTCTGTTCTTACAGCTAGGAGATCTTACCCGAGATCCATCTAAATCTGCTATGCTGTATCTTGAGCCCATTCCCTGTTGCCCTCCGTGGTGCAAGAGAACAATTTTTCTCCATCTTTTTGTTTTTATGGCAGCCTTTCAAGTATTTGAAGACTATCTCGTTCCCCCCTTAATCTCCTTTTTTCCAAACTAAACATACCCAGTTCCTTCACCCTTTGCTCATATTGTTTGCATTCCATCCTATTGGTTGTCTTTGTCGCTTGCCTCTAGATCCTTCTCAGTTTCCCTACATCCTTTCTACACAGCAGTGACCAAAACCAATAGAGCACTTCTTCAGACTCAGCAGTGCTTGGATGCTAGGGGTATAGATGTAGCTGTAGCTGGGGAGCACACCTCCCAGCCCGGCCCGGCAGATGTGCTAGCTCTGCTAAAAATAGCAGTGTAGATGTTGCAACTCGGGTTAGCCGACAAGGCCGCCTGAGCCCCTGGCTCTGTGCTTAGGTAGTTAGCCCAAGACACAATGTCCAACCTGTTATTTCTAGCATGCTAGCTCGTGCAGAGCTAGGCTGGGATATATGGTTCTAGCTGCAGTGTAGATGCATCCTACAAATATCTTGTCAGAGTCTGTGTAATGGCACAAGCCAGTAACTCCACCAGCGGTTTTTAAAATGAATGAACGTGTGCACATAGGCCTGATCTTTGTGAGTGTGAAGCACCCAGGGAAGGGAGTGGAGAGTGTAGGTGCTTGGCACCTCTGAAAAAAATCTCTCTATGTGCACACTGCTCTGAAATCAATGAGAGTATTGAGTTTAATATGGAGATATACCTACCTCACAGAGCTGGAAGGGACCTTGAAAGGTCATAGAGTCCAGTCCCCTGCCTTCACAGCAGGGCTAAGTACTGTCCCTGACAGATTTCCCCTCCCAATCCCTAAATGGCCCCCCTAAGGATGGAACTCACAAGCCTGGGTTTAGCAGGCCAATGCTCAAACCACTGAGCTATTCCTCGCCCAGCTGCTACTGTTGATGGAAGGATACAATGTGTGGCAGCAGAAACTCCAGGCAGCTCTGGATGGCTGGTGGCAGAACAGACAGGCAGGCTGCAGCTCACAGCAGGATCTCGCGTTGCTGTGGTATGTAATGTTTAAAGAAAATAATGTAATTGTGAAATACAAGCTCTAATGCAAAACACACCACAAGAAGGAACGGTATCTGGCCATTTCAATTAGACAGGTTTTTAGACTAGTTTGTGGCATCCTACAGCTTTCAGTCTTTTGGACTTTTCCCAAAGCACTCCTTATGGGAAAGTGGCCCCTGCCTCTTCCCCATTGTTCAGGCAGGCTTGGTGGGTCACTGAGTCTACAGGATTCTGTAACCTCTTCCTATTTCTCTTGGACACGCTTAAAAGGGGGTATCGGTCACCCTGAATTCTCCTCCATCCCGGTGATGCACACCAGGCATATAAGCAGTCTCTGTTGCATCTTATATAGTCACATGGAGGATTTTAAGTCCTTTATATGGATAAATATCATCCTCTTTTTTTTGAGTTTTATTTGCAATTGCAAGTTCTGCTCTATCTCCATCATAAATCCCTTAACGTCTTAAATTTCCTTCCTATTAAAGAGATTGAATTAATAATGTTTGACTTACGAAACAGCAATTCTCACATTTTAACCATTCTGCTTAGCAATAATTATTCCCACCCACCACACTCCCACTCCTAATAAGCTCCATCACTGTTAATTTCTCTGCTTAGACAAAAGCATTACCCATGCAGAAAAAAGACCTTTTCAGTTAAGTGCATAGCTCCCCTAAACTCAAACAACAAAAAAGGAGTGTAAACTGCAGCTATCCTCTCACACTTGTATTTACTTAATGAGTTTGTTCTCAAGCTGTCTTCTGCAGTTGATGTTTTTTGAACTTTTCATTAGGAAACAGTCAACCCATTTTCTTCAGTAATAAAAACTAACTGGGGTTTGTCTAAACAGGTCAGACTGCTAGAAAGCCATATCTGTAATCTTCCATGCTGTCACCATATTGGTCACTAAAGAGTTAGCGAAGTCCGTCGTTTTGATAGTATAACAAAAACCCATGTGCTAAATGATGGGTTCTAAATGAGCTATTACCACTTAAGAAAGTGATCTTGGAGTCATCTGGATAGTCCTCTGAAAATATTCTGTGAGCAGGTACAGTAAAAAAGACTAAGGTCTGGTCTGTGCTAGAAAATTAGGTCAGCTTAACTGTCACTCAAGGCTGTGAAAAATCCACACCCAAGCGGCTTGGTTAAAACTACCCAAATCCCCAAGTAGGCAGGGCTAGGTAGATGGAAGAAGTCTTCTGTTGACCTGGCTACCTCCTCTTGGGGAGGTGGAGTTCCTACGCCAGTGAGAGAACCCATCCAATCTGGTAGCGTCTATGCTGAAGTGCTATATTGGTACAGATGCACTACTGTTGTTTTGCAAGTGTAGACAAGTCCTAAGAGAATGTTAGGAATAATTAGGAAAAGGATAGAAAAGAAGACAGAAAATTATTGTAATGACACTATAGAAATCCATGGTGCATCCATGCCTCAAATAGTGTCCAGTTCCAGTCTCCACATCTCCAAAAAGGAGACAGATGAAGTAGAAAAGGTTCTGAGAAAGGCAACAAAGATGACTAAGGGTTTGGAATGGCTTCCATACAAGGAGACACTGAAAAGATCAGGGTTGTTCAGCTTAGAAAAGAGACAACTAAACAGGGAGTATGACAGAGGTCTGTACAATCATGAATGGTGGGGAAAAAGTGAACAGAGAAGTGCTGTTTAAACCAGGGGTCACCTGAAGAAATTAATAGGGAGCTGGTTTAATACAAACAAGAGGGCAGAACTTTTTCACATGATGCACTGTTAACCTGTGGAACTTGTTGCCATAGGCTGTAGTGATGACCAAAAGTATAACTGGATTCAAAAAAGAACTGGATATGTTCATGGAGGACAGGTCTTTCAATGGCTATTAGCCAAGATAGTCAGGGATGCAACCCCATGCTGGGCGTCATCCTAAACCTCGGACTTCCAGAAGCTGGGAGTGGAAAACAGGAGTGGATCACTCCTAAATTGCCTTGTTCTGTGCAATCCCCCTGAAGGTCTGATACTGGCCACTGTCCAACAAGGTACTGGACTAGATGGCCCATTGACCCAGTATTTCAGTTTTTATGTACAATACAACTTCAGAACATGTAACCTGAAAAACGAATTCTATTAAAAATCCATCCTGTTTTTCATTTAGTTTACAAAGCTATAGTTGATCATAACAGACTTTTAAATGCTATGGAAACTCTTCCAGATTCACAGTGGTTCATTGCTATAGCTAATTAACTCTCCTTAATTTTCACATATTGCTGATATTTTTTGTTACTTTACTTCATGCAAGCGCTTTGGAATCTATGTTAATTAAGCTGAGCTAGCATCTTTCCCAATGCAGGTAATTAGGATGATGGCTTTTATTTAATATCCTGCCAACCTGTGTAAGCTGCAAAAAGATGTACCAATGCCAATAAAGGAGTACAACCTCCTGAGCTAATTTGCCTGGGAGTATTTACATTAACATCTTTCTATGTGGGGTACATCTCCAAGGCAATGTTGTCTTTCCTAAAAGCCAGTCAGATCCCAGAGGGAGAGCATCCTTCTGTAACTACAGGGCAAAATCCTCTTGGAGCAGAGTTAATTTTTCATGGAAGAAAATTACTTGATGCTGAGACTGGCTAGAACCAGAATTGGAGTACAGGTGGTGTAGTATATTAAAGAAACTTGGGACTTGTTTCCACTGTGGTTCTCACTTAGCCAAAACTCCCTTAAGGATCTCTGAAGAATAGGGATTGGCCCTTCTACATCCACTCATGGACGGACACTCTGCTCATTGGGGTCTCCACTTCCTTGCAGCAGAGAGACCCAGCCATCTCCATGATCAGGCAGGCCATTTGTCCTTTTTAAGCCAGTCAGTCCTGTTTTTTCTGACCTACTGATAGAAAACAGGATGTGGTTTTATCCAGGATCCCCACAGATGCACAGCAGATACCATTTTTCAGAATGCGTTGCCCCACCCTACCTCTCTGTCCCCATTGTGACCTCACACAGGGTGCTTGTGAGGTCATGCCTAGGGAGAGTGAGGCGGTTATGCTAGTGGGACATGCCCATGTCGTTCTGTAAGTCCTGTATTCTGGGGATGCATCAACGACTACCCTATCAATTTCACCTGGTCCTTGTGGAGGCCTTTCCTAACTGTGTCATCTGGGGGAGGGGGTAGAGAGTAGGCAGGGCTGGGTAGAAGATATGCAGTGCTGTATTTGCAGCCAATATGGGCAGCTGTTCCAGAGGAGTTGGTGGAGCAAGCTATGCACATGGGCCTGGCTCCCAGCTCCTTCAGCAAAGATGATGCCACCTCGGGTTGTCTGGTTCTTCTTCATAGCCCCACCCCAGGGCTGCTGCAGCTAACAGGGCAGCCTGGTAGCATGGCTTGGATGGAATCTCACTACCAGAGAGCTGGGATGGAGGCCAGTGCACATGCATGCTGCTGTCTTAAAGGGTCCATTACATTAATTCAAGATGGATGAATCTGTTGGGAAGGAAGGACTCGTCTGACTTGCAGCATGAATAAAATATTTTTTAAGGCTTAGGGAGTGTTAAGATGTGTTAACTCCATGTGATGTCTTCAGGAACACCATCCAAGAACTGCTTTATTTGTATGAGGAGGTTTAGTTTTTCCAAGGTTTGAATGTTGTTTCCTGTTATCCAGGCCTCATAGTTTTTTGCAATGTAGTAGGCGTGTTTGGGAAATGACACCTCGGGTTTCCACTTTTGGGTTCTGAAGCGCTGACGGGCATGATCTGGGGTTATCCCCATTCGGTATCTGGCCTTGGTTTGAAAAAGTTTATAGTCATTCATTTGCAGCTTAGGCATTTCAGCTGCCACCTCTGCTAAAGGTCCACTGAGCTGTGACCTCAATTCTACCATGTACTGGTCTTCGGGGATGTTGTACCCAAGACAGGCTCTTTCAAAATTTTCCAAGAAGGCCTCGGTGTCATCACCTGCCTTGTAGGTGGGAAATTTCCTGTGCTGTGGAGCAATAATTGGCGCCGGGTTGTTAGGGTTGGCTGGCACATGCAGCCCAGCTTTTGCCAAGTCCAGTTCATGTTTTCTCTGTTTTTCCTTCTCTTCATTCTCTTTTTGTTGTTTTTTCATTTCTTTTTGTTGTTTTTTCCATTTCTCGGTGGTGGGCCGCCTCTTCTTCTTCTTGCTTCCTTCTGTGGGCCAACTCTTCTTCTGCTTGTTTCCTTCGGTAGGCCACCTCTTCTTCTTCTAGTTTTCTTTTGTGTGCTGCCTCTTGGGCTGCCTGTTCTCTTTGGAAGGCTGCCAGTTTCATGCTTTCTTTCTTTTCTTTCATCTCCATCTCTCGCCTGTGTTCAGCTTCTTTGATTTGTTCTTCGGCCTCAATTTTTGCCTTAGAAGTCATGGTTCCTGTTTTCTTGTGTTGGGGTGCCCTCCGGTGTTTATCTTCTGAACTGCAGGTTCTCTGTTGCCTCCTGAAGTCTGCCTAGCAACAGTGCCTTTAGCTAATTTTCAATGTTAAGTAAACCTGAAAAACCACTTTATTTGCATTCATATAGTGCTGGTAATGACTCTCAATGGGAGTGCTATTGCATGACAAAAGACCCTTAACAGTCTGGTAATGGCTTCTTGCTTAACATGCAAGCCCCAAACTGCCAGAGAGAGCAGAAAAAAAATTCTCTCTGGTTCCCTTTTAAAACCAACTGTTTCTCTCTGCTAAAAAGCCCTTAGAAGAGAAGAGAAAAATATAATATTCCTACTGGCTTCTGGATTCTGTCTAGATCCCACCACTGCACACCATATCATAACCTTAGTCCCAGATTTGGACCTTAGCGTCCAAAATATGGGGGTTAGCATGAAAACCTCCAAGCTTAGTTACCAGCTTGGACCTGGTACTTGCTGCCACCACCCAAAAATTAGAGTGTTTTGGGGCACTCTGGTCCCCCTGAAAAACCTTCCCTGGGGACCCCAAGACCCAAATCCCTTGAGTCTCAAAACAGAGGGAAATAATCCTTTTTCCCTTCCCCCCTCCAGGTGCTCCTGGAGAGATACACAGACACAAGCTCTGTGAAACTACACAGAGTGACTCCCCCTCTCTGTTTCCAATCCTGGAAACAAAAAGTACTTTCCTATTCCCCCAGAGGGAATGCAAAATCAGGCTAGCAATCCAACACACAGATCTCCACGATTTCTTCCTCCCACCAATTCCCTGGTGAGTACAGACTCAATTTCCCTGAAGTAAAGAAAAACTCCAACCGGTCTTAAAAGAAAGCTTTATATAAAAAGAAAGAAAAATACATACAAATGGGCTCTCTGTATTAAGATGATACAATACAGGGTCAATTGCTTAAAAGAATATTGAATAAACAGCCTTATTCAAAAAGAATACAAATCAAAGCACTCCAGCACTTATATTCATGCAAATACCAAAGAAAAGAAACCATATAACTTACTATCTGATCTCTTTGTCCTTACACTTAGAAACAGAAGACTAGAAAGTAGAAACTACTTCTCCAAAGCTCAGAGAAAGCAGGCAGCCAGACAAAAGACTCAGACACTCAATTCCCTCCACCCAAAGTTGAAAAAATCCGGTTTCCTGATTGGTCCTCTGGTCAGGTGCTTCAGGTGAAAGAGACATTAACCCTTAGCTATCTGTTTATGACAAGGGTCCATTACATTAATTCAAGATGGATGAATCTGTTGGGAAGGAAGGACTCGTCTGACTTGCAGCATGAATAAAATATTTTTTAAGGCTTAGGGAGTGTTAAGATGTGTTAACTCCTGGATCCTAGATAGGACAGGACATGGCAGAACCGGAACACCAACCCATATGGCCTTATGGGTCATGTAGATTGCTAGGAATGATTTTGTTTTCTGTGTACTGCACCTTTAAATATTTAGGCGACTGCTAGGGACAGCTGCCATTTTGTAGTCCTGTTGGATGCAGCATGTTGCACATGAGATGAGCACACTGCATGCTTGTTCTGTCTGTCATGGAGACATTACTTTGGTCTTTATTTGTTTTCTATTTTCCTTTCCCTTGTGTATTGGGAAAACCATTGCATGCCCCTCTTGAGCAGAGCAGAAATGCCTGAAATCTTGCAAAAGAACCTGTTTTCCCTCTCATAAGATGTTGTAGGCAGGAAAGAAATAAGGCTCAATTTATTCTGCCTTCCACTAGCCTCTCTATCGCCTTTGCTCTTCATTCTTGCCCTCTTGGTTTTTTACATTGAAACAGTGCACAGGCATCTACCCACCTCAGCAGTTCCCAATAAAGTCAACAGGTTCTCGGCACCTTGCAGAATGGAGCATGTGATCCTGAGTGACCTGCAGCTCCAGGAGCTGGCATTTATTTCAATAGGAGCTGTGGATGCTCAGCATAATTGTGAGTGCAATCTGGCTGTTCTCGTCTGCTCAAAGCTGTTGTACATTATGCCACACCAACTTGCTAAAGTGCTCCTTGAATGTCCTCCGGCACATCAGATACTGCTGTCAATGGCAGTACTCATACGCCCTTGAGAATGGAGTTCTGTGCATATCCCACTTCCTTGGTGTAAAATAACAGGCCCTATCTCAGATGCAGAGTATCAGCAAACAATCCATGCAGATGATGCTTAAGGGACCGATAGCTGTAATGATCGGCTGGGGTCTGTCATTTAAATGGATACCAGTTACTCCAGGGCAGCCGTATTTTATGCTGCTAGCTTTCTGGCCAGACAAACTGACCGAGCAGAAAAATTACAATAGCTTATAAAAGCTGCCTTGGACCAACTATTTAATCTTGATCTGTCCATGCCACCAGCACTTCACAGTCAGAAAAGATGAACCTTAGAGCTCATGTATCAGAGGGGTAGCCGTGTTAGTCTGGATCTGTAAAAGCAGCAAAGAATCCTGTGGCACCTTATAGACTAACAGACGTTTTGGAGCATAAGCTTTCGTGGGTGAATACTTCCACTTCTCATGCATCTGATGAAGTGGGTATTCACCCACAAAAGCTTATGCTCCAAAACGTCTGTTAGTCTATAAGGTACCACAGGATTCTTTGCTGCTCTTAGAGCTCATGGCTCTCAGTGTTTAAACACAGGTATGTGCTTGCACAACAGAAGAATGCTGAGCAAGTTGGTGGTTATCGCTAAGCACCAAAGATGTGCCAAAATCCAGGGATTTGGGCTGATCTGATTGCTGAGCATCAGACCTGGGCCAGACTGTCAGCAGTGCAGGGAAATTGGAGGGGGAAGGTTTCCATTCAGCCCTGCTCAGTCTGTGACTCCAGTCCTCGGGAGGAGAACAAGGCGAGCTGCTCATGAGCTATTTCTCTCTGCTAGCAAGTGGGCAGAGCCGTGACTCCTGTCTCATCCACACTCAGGAATCCCGATGTGATGGAATGATGCCTAGTCATCTTTCGGAGACTTCTCTCTTACAGCAGGTATTTATACTCATTCAGTTGCCAGACTAGCTAGGAATGGGTAGACCCTAATTTTCATTCATCCCAGTGTAGCTGCAGTAGCATCCTGATGGTTACCTGAGTATGTACCCAGGATCCTAAGCAGGATTTTATTCAGGGGAATTGCCCAGGCAGCTACTCTGTCTCTTTTAGTGAGCTCGCACACTTGAAGCTAGCTCAGGTTTGCCACCTTCCAGTTGCTGTGTAGATAGACCCTTAGAGTGCTAGGAACTATACCCCAAGCAAAACTGTTCCTCCTTGTTCTTATGGGGCGGCTGCCCTTTGGCCAATGCACCGGGGATCGCACCAGGGACCTCCAGAGCAGAAAGCATGAGCTACTACAGCTTGAACTAATGAGCCAAAGCGCTGTAGCTGAGAGCTATAACAGACTCGGATCATCTGAGGATTGGCGCAGAGGGGGACCTGTCGCACGCACTCACCAGTGGGTTATGTTTACTTTAATTTTCTATCCAGCCGCTTGCCTGATTCAGGGACTCCTTCTCATTCACACAATCCAGCTGGCACATACAGCCAGTAAAGGGTCATCACAGGTTTTCTCTGCACCAAGCACACAGCCCTGTTGAACACCATCAGTGTGTGAGACACTCCCTAGAACATTCTCCTTGCCCATTTGCATGGGGGGAAAGTGGGAATTAGGGCTTTTTCCATTATCCCACTCCTCATAAGGTTGGGCAAGCATATTTTATTCACCTTCTGCCTGATTTCTATATCCTAGATCAGGGGCCTCTGGGAGGCAGGGACGGTCTTTGTGGCATTTGTTGGTACAGTGCTTTGTACAAGGAGGTCTTTTTAATTCAACTGAAATTGCCTAACCAATATGGACATGGGTCGATGATTTGGTATGACAGGCTGGGAAGGCTGGTGCGCTAGTTCTTTTAAAAACATTCTTTCTCTCTTTGGTGTTACTTTGTAGGCGGTGTCTTTATTTCTATTGATCGTTAGAGACTATCCTGGGAGTAGGAGGAAAAATAAATCAATTATCAGAATTTTTAAACAGAGGCATTAACAATTTAATAACAGCCATTTCCCCTGGGTTCTGATTACAGTCAGGATTGCAACTACTGATTCATAAAGGCGTCCCAGGAAACACATGCCAGGAGTGTGTGTGTGTGTGTGTGTGTGTGTGTGTGTGTGTGTGTACACGGTCGGCTCTTACAAGCAGCAACAACTTTATCACAGCACCTGTATTGTGTGAAAGTAATAAATCCCCAAATGGCAGGACTACAAAAACAGTGGCAGTGGGAGGCTGCATTTGAAAAGAGACATCATTTTTAATTTCCACATTTATCAATAGCTCTCAAAAGATCTGCACAGGAGAACTGGATCGGGAATTGTGCTGAAACAAGTACGCTTACCTCCTGTGAACATGTTCCATCCATACTGCCCAAGCATGCCGCTTCTGCCATGCTAAGCTACATCCTCATGAGAGGAACAATCTTTTTCAGCTTCAGTTGCCTGGTGCACACAGTGTCCTCGTCTGCTTCTCAGTGCAGGCAGACCATTAGTGGGAGTTCCTACCTTTTAGTTTTACAGGACTTTGTCCAGCAATTTATTTTTTGATTTTATTTATTTTTTAATTAAGCTTCTGGCTCCTGGAGTGCTGCCTTTCACCATCGCAGAGCTGAGTTGCTGTTACTTTAGATTTCTTGGATTCATTTAACTTTTTGTTTCATAAAGTGCTGCTCAATTTTCTTCCTGTTGTCTTTGGATACATCCACACTGCAGCTAGAGGTATAATTTCTAACATGGGTAGACAGATGTAAGTGCCCTGGATTGTGCTAGAGCAGGGTTTCTCAAACAGGGGTCCATGACTCGTGGACCCCTGGAGTACTCTCATGTCCAAGGCCACTGGTCCCACTGACCAACTCCTCCCGCTCCCTCTCAGTGCCTCCTGCACGCTGCGGAACAGCTGTTCAGTAGCGTGCAGGAGGCACTGGGAGGGAAGGGGAGGAGCAGGAATGGGGCGTCCTCAGGGGAGGGCATGGAAAAGGGCAGGGGTGGGGTCTTGGGGGAAGAGGTGGAGTGGGCATAGGGCCTGGGGCTGAGCCAGGGGCTTGGAGGTCTGTGAAAATTTTAAAATCAAAATGGGGGTCTTCAGATTGCTAAAGTTTGAGAAACGCTGTTCTAGAGCACTAAAAATAGCCATGTAGCCGCAGAGGCAGTGTGATGGCCCTAGCCCAGGGGTAGGCAACCTATGGCACGCGTGCCAAAGGTGGCACGTGAGCTGATTTTCAGTGGCAGTCACACTGCCTGGGTCCTGGCCACCGGTCCGAGGGGCTCTGCATTTTAATTGGTGACTTTCCCAGCATCACACAGCAGGTCAGCAGATGAACCAGATGTCTTGAGTCCCATTCCAGACTCCCTGGTCACTAGATCATGTTGTCTCCCTGCCATGGAGCTACAAATAGAACCTTTTAGCACTTTGTATCCAGTACCAGGGTGTAGTGAGGGGTTGGGATCCCCCACAGCCCCACTGAGGGACAGCCCTTCCCCAACCCCGCTGTGGGAGGAACCACTGGGTCCTGCGCCCGCCCCTCAGAGATCATGGCGCAGACCCGGAAGTATAAAAGCAGACCTGCAGAGCTCAGTAGGAGCCCAGCCACCACTGGGACCAGACGTCTGCGGCCACGGTCAACCGAGCTTGCCTCGCGCAAGCTACCCCGAGGAGGACTGGCCGAGCCTGCCCCGCGCAAGCTACCCCGAGGAGAAGCCGAGCCTGCCTCGCACCCACTACCCCAAGGAGGACTGGCTGAACCTGCCCTGTGCCAGCTACCCTGAGGAAGAGCCTAGCCTGCCTCTTGCAAGCTACCCCGAGGAGCCACACTTACCCAGAGGAGTCGATGGTGTTTGAGACCACTGGGGACGCCTCGACGACTCAGGTACCTGACGAAGGGGAGAGTGGAAGTAGCCCGGGGGTAGCCGACCCCAGTCTGGCTGCAGCACTGCCAGAGCCAATGTCAGTGTGTTGCAGCCAGGATCCCCACTGACAGCAGGGAGTTTCTGCCGCTGCTAGGGCCCCGGGCTGGGACACAGTGGAGTGGGAGGGCCTGCGTCCCCCCTGCCACCCTTCCAAGGGTGGCAGACTCCCCCTTTCCCTGGCCTGAGGAGGCCGAAACCTGCTATAGCTGCTCAGCCCTGCCTGAGGGCCTGAGCATCCTAACTCTGTGTTTGCTGCCCCGCCCTGACCTAGGGCTGGGGATAAGACTATCGCTACTCAGCCCTGCCTGAGGGCCTGAGCATACTAACTCTGTGTTTGCTGCCCCGCCTTGGCCGAGGACTGGGCGGGAGATTATTGGTAGCGAGGCGGTGGGATCCCCCCACAGCCCCGCTGAGGGACAAAGCGCGGCCAGGCCGCACTACACAGGGGCACATTCCTAAAGGAGATGTGAACGTTGTAAAACATCTCCCCCTCCTAACTTCTGATGATCCAGAAGCATCAAGGGCCCAATTCACTCTTGGCATGGGGTCAGCCCACAGTCTATGTCCTCATTTAAGCCCTACTCAATCACCAATTCTACTTCTTGAAGTATCTCAGTATTCCTTGAAGGTCTTCTATCCAAGTCCTGAATGAATCGTGTCCTTCTCAGCATGCAAATTCTAATAGAATCTAAGGGTATGTCTTCACTGTAGCTAGTGTGGGTGATCTGCACTCAGGATAGGTTAGCCTGGGTGGGAACAGCTGTCCAGCAAAGCCTAACCTGAGTTACTGCGTCCTTGGTTGTTCTACACTCACCTGTGTGTGTCGCAAGGACATCTGGGAACATATCACCTGCTGCACTCAGCTGAGCTACCCTTTGCCAGGAAAGAATCAGAGCAGAATGTCTCCATCCATCCTAGGCAGACAGGAGGGATTGGAGAAAGGCACTGGAGGACTATCAGAGCTGGTCATTTGGCCTGCGCCCTCACCACAAAGCAGAAGGGTTACAGTCCGAGTGAAACTCTTCTGGCTTGAGCTGAAATCCCAAATGAGCCAGCTAGCCCTGGTTGAAAGCACTACCGAACTTCAGTGAGAGGGTTGTGTGTGGACGGAAACAGGATTAGAGATAACACCCCATTGGCCTGGAGCGGTGAACCATGGCCATTGGGAGCCGCGATAGTCCGAACCTGTGAAGTCGGCAGGTAAACAAACCGGCTTGGCCCGCCAGGGGCTTTCCCTGCACAAGCTGTGGAACAAGTTTGGGAACCACTGGCCTAGGCTAACTCTAAAGTGAAGAGAGACCCTGATTTGAAGGTGATGGGGCTGCCAAAACATATGGTTAACTACTCTCTCCGCAGAGATAATCCGAGCCAAGATCCTGATTCAAGACTATCCTTGAATGTTAGGAAATTGTGGGTCCAGGTCAAGCCTTTGCAGGATGGGCTTGCTTCTGATCATGCTGCAGCGAACCTTCTGATGATCAGTAGAACCCACAAGAATTTAGCCACCTAAAGTCACATGAGTATAACTCCTGGCTTGATCACATCAGCTGTCTTTATGAAAATGTGGCTTGCGGCATGTGCACACAGAGCAATGCTTAGTTATTTTTGCTGTTATTTAGGGGCATGTTATCAACTGGCTCCATTAGAAATAATGAGGTCTGATTTACAATAATTGCACATGTGTGCCTGTAATTTCCCCACATGCTGCTTTTGAAAATGTCTTCCCAGCTCAATCTAGTAGTTCCCGGATAAATCAGACCCTAATGAGCACTCTTATTAAGGGATATATATCATAAAGCGAGGGGATTTTATTTGGTTTTATATGTTGGCAAGAATCTTCTCTGAGTGTTTGAAGCATTGAGATCACCCATTCTTATGTTTGATTTAGCCTATTAATTGCTCATGGCATAATTAATCAATCAATATACATGCCAAGATGAAGGAGAGGGACAAAAGCAAAAAGCAATATCCTTCCATTCCAAGCCTAAACTTATTTTCTCATAAGTCCATAGAGAGAATTTTAAATGAGGCATTCTTAGCAAAGAAACCTGCCTAAATCATAGAAATTTATGGCTGGGAGCGACCTCCAGAGGTCATCTAATCCAGTCATGTAGTGATTTTTTTTTCAAGTGAGTAAACTGTGGGCTAGTATGCTGCTTTCCTAGCCCAAGATAAGTCAGGCAGCCTTCAGTCAATTGTGGTTCCTTCTTCCCATCTTCATGGGAACTTATAGAAAGTCCAAACAGCACGAAACAGCGCTAGCAAAACAAAATCAGCAACTACAACCAACAGTCTCCACTGTCCTACACATCGGCAGGTGGGCATCTAGCTCACACCCAGCTGTTTCTCCCCACCCTTTCTTTCCCCTTATATTTCCCCTGGTCCTTCTAGTAAGTTAGTTAATTGGCTGATGCATTAACTCCTTAGGTTCTGACTAGGGACTGCCCTTGTGCCCTGTCACACTAACCTTTGTGACAGGCTGGGCAGTTAGGCACTAAGGTTGTGCTGAGATGCCCCTATTTTGAACTGGGTTTAACCTGGGGTAAAATGCTTTTTTGGCACTCACTGTCACAGACTGGCCACCCACAGCCAGCCTTTGCTTATCAGAGGAGAGCAGATGTGAACCAAAACCATATTCCCCAAATGAGAAGTGAGAAAACTCAACTCTGCTACTGAATTCCCATCCCGTGGGAAATTCTAATATTTCGACATTTATTTTGTCACAGACAGGGGCAAAAAGTCCTAAATATCTAAACTTGGTGTGAAAAGAAAAGTGTGGGAACTTTTCGATTTGCAAGTTTGAAAACATTTCATTTCAACATTTTTCGACTGAAATCATTTGATGTTCCTAAGGAGAAACATGACAGATTTTTCCTGTGGAAAATTCTGCTCAGACTTCTCTCTCCTCCCACCCTCAACCCCCTCGGAAATGTTCCATTTTGATTAAAATCAGTTTTCAAGCAGGGAAAATGTTTTGTTCAAAACTCTTCAACCAGACCTAGTTGTTGCAATCTTTTCTTCCTGGGTCAGGTAGTGCCTCCATTGCACATGACACCACCATTTTTTCCTCCAAAACATCCCCTCCAGTAACCAAACTGAAAGAGAAACCCAGATATGCACCCCGAGATCAAAAACTTCCAGTCTCCTCCGAATGGGATAAAGATCTGATTCCCTTCCAGAAGCATGTCATTGTAATCCTGTACGGAATAGCTGTAATGTGAAGTACTCTAGAAATGCAGATCACTAGCTATTAGACTTGGTTATTTATCTATCTGTGAAGGGTTTCTTTTTGTCAAATCTTGTGCATGTATGTTTTGAAACATCTCCACCAGGGACCGAAAGAGAGAGCTCTAGAGACAAGTTTAGGAAACGCCTGTGTAAATGCTGAACAAGCGGCGAGATTCATCTGTGTTGGAGGAAGATTGAGCAGGGTCCCAGTAGGAAAAGGCAAAAGCTGAAATGAATCCCCTTTCTCAGGCAGAGACGTGACTGGAAAGCAGAGAGCAAACTGGATTCTTGCCATTTCTTTCAGACTGCGTTTCTTGCAAACAGTTCCGCTCAGAGGATTCAGGGGGCCTGGGGTTTTCGGCGGTGGGGGGTCCCCTGCCACTGAATTGCCACTGAAGACCAGGCACTTCGGCGGCGGGTCCCAGAGCAGAAGGACCCCCCGCCGCCGAATTGCCGCCGAAGACCTGGAGCAGAAGAAGCTCCAGGGGCCCGGAGCGAGTGAAGAACCCTGCTCCAGGGGCCCCAAAAAACTCTCGTGGGGCCCCCTGCAGGGCCCGGGGCAAATTACCCCACTTGCCCCCCCCCCCGGGTGGCCCTGCTTGCAAACTGGATTCTTGTCATTTCTTGCAAACTGCATTTCTTGCAAACTGGATTCTTGCAATTTCTTAACTCCCCTCTGGCTTTGATGGGGGATGCCGGAATATTTAAAATTAACAAGCAGCAAAGTATGCCAGCAGAATCCCCTTCAGATTGAGAAGGTGGGCAGATACTTGGTATCTCCTTGCAGACATTAACCAGAACAATTCATCCTCTCTGTGCCCTTAGCTGACATTCACCTTGGTACATAGGGGCCAGAACAAGACCATGCATGTCACAAGTTTTCCAAAATAATGCTCAGTGAGGTAAGGGGTGAACTTTTCCTCTTCACTCTGTGAGAAGTGGGGAGTTGAAGTGAAAATCTTAGGGAGTGGGGCACTGCAGCTCCACCTTGGCTCTCCATGTGGTCAAGAGGATCCTTTTGACAGTGCCCCTCAGTGCTTTGCTGTGGCTCTCAAGTTGTTGGGGGAAGTGAGGCTGCTGTTGCTTTACCGGTTCAATCTAGTGGAATGATATGCTCTGGAATGCCAGAGCAGCAGCATGGTAGGGTTCCTACAACTGGCAGCACTATCTAGGATAGCTCAGTGGTTTGAGCATTGGCCTGCTAAATCCAAGTTGTGAGTTCAATCCTTGAGGGGGCCATTTAGGGAACTGCAGTAAAAATCTGTCAGGGGATTGGACTAGATGACCTCCTGAGGTCCTTTCCAATTCTATGATGAGCACTTATTTCAAGGAGCCAAACTTCAAGATTGGTTTTTAAAATCTTAACCTAAATTCTCATAATGATGGGAGATGCTATGTAAGAACCTAGAAAGAATAAGTTACTATGTTATCAAGTGCCACTGTTGTAAATTACCTACTGTAGCCAATCGTCTTCTAAACTAAAACAGGATTGTTCCCTGGAGTTTATTCTGTAGAAAATAGCTGAGCTTCGTTTTTGGTGTCACATGTGCTAAGGCTCCTAATACAAACAATGGAAGTGGAACAAATTAATTTTTCTACCATAAATGGGTTTCATTTTCTTTATTTTGTCCAGATAATCATTTAACAAGCAAATGGTTTTAGAAAACCATGAGACCTTTGCTTTCCTGCATCGCTGCCCTCCTCATTTCTCAATACACCAAATAATCTTTCAGATTGAAATCTTCCCTTTTAAACAAAGCTTTCTTTCTCATCTAACAAAACAATCCCACATTTGATATTTAAAATAGAATAAAACTTTGAGGGAGGAACTCAGTCATTCCCCTATAATTTTTCCTTCACGTTTTTCAACAGGAAAGATAATTGTAGCTCAGATAAGATAACTCCTACAAACTCGATTACATTTTCCTTATTGTACCCACACTAGTGTAAAATGAAGGGACAAGGACAAGGGAGCAGGGATGGGATGTGTGATGTGGATTGTGATAGGGCCCTCAGTGGCCAGGCAGCCTAAGGGCTAGATAGTTGGTTAGGGGGGCTGTAGGGGGACTTGACCCCTCCTTCTTCCTCAGGACCTGGCCCATGGTCCTGTGTTGCTCAACCCCTAAATAGAGGAGATGGATCTTCCTCCCAACTGTGAGGGGGGAGGTTCATTGCCTAGTTTCCTGGCCTGCTCCCTATGCAAATCCTTTTAGTTTGGGGCATGGCCCCACTAGTCCAGTTGCCCTGCAGTTGGGGCTTCTCTGTAGGATCCCCTTGGCTGGGAAAGACTTACTTACCTCCAGTGGCTGCATTGGCAGGCAGGTTGCTGGTCTGTGCCTTCAGGCAGGCATACAGAGAGCTCCTGCCTCTTCGCCAGTGAGCCCCTGACTGAGCCAGGCTCCCTTCTTTTTTCCCCCCTCCGGGCCTTGCATTAAAAATACCTCTTATTTATGTTTATTGGTAATTGTTCCACTCTACTGGGTCTTGGTGAGACTACAGGTGGTGTCCTGTTTCCAGTTTGGGGCACTGCACTTTAAGAAAGCTAGGGACAAAATAGAGAGTCCAGAGGACAGCAATAAACATAAGAGGTTTGGAACATATGACCTATGATGAACGGCTGAAAGAACTGGGCATGTTTAGTCTCAGAGAAAAGGCTGAGAGAGGACATATGTCTTCACGACTAAAAAGGTCTTATAACGATGATGGTGATCAATTGTTTTCCATGTGCACCAAGGGCAGAACAAGAAGTAATCGGCTTAGTTTGCCACAGAGAGATTCAGGTTAGGCATTAGGAAAAATTTTCTAACTCCTAAGGATCGTTAAATACTGGAACAAGTTACCTAAGGAGGTTGTGGAATCCCCATCATTGAAGGTTAAGAACAGGTGAGACAAATATCTGTCACGAGTGGCTTAGGTATACTTCATCCTGCTTTAGCATGGTTGAGAATGGACTAGATGACCTCTTAAGGTCCATTCCAGCCCTACATTTTATGATGCTATGATAATTTGTTCCCATGCAACTTTACATGCATTTTACATATTGCGCTGACAATAGATGTTAAAAGCTAGAGTCACCTCCTCATTCTTGCCCTTTTGCTACTGCACTCCAGCAATTCCTAGCTGGTGGAAGGCCCTTTGGGGGCCACAGCCAGTTGGCATAGTGTAGGGCAGCTTCTGGGTTGATCTAAACTACTCTGAGGCTGCAGCCAGCATAAAACTGGCCTCAGATTTGGGCGAACGAAACTGGCTCCTTTCCCAAATTTTCTTTGGAAATTGAGTGCAGCAGAGAATCCAATTGCAAGGCATTTGTCTCCACAATTGAGTGTAAATCAGATTTGCATGAGTTAATTCAGTTGTACCCATGCAAGTGTTGTTGCAAATGATACTGCATGCTCACAAAGGTCAAAGTGAGTTGTCCTTGAAAATTTAGCCTTGAGTTTTCAACGCCTGAGTAGACAGGATTCACTGGGAAACTCCAGAGGTGAGCATGACCAGGATGTTATGTTCTTGTTCTTGTTAATGATTCACTTACTATTTGTGTGCATCAAGGTTCTGTGAGAAGAGGAAATGATAGCTTCAGTCTTTTGTTCCTGGCCCATCCCTCCAGTGATCAAAGGGCTGTTTGTCTGAACTAGAATGTACAACTTGTTATATTAGTTTTCTTCCCTAACCAAAGGGCAGAGGTTAGGGGAAAGCAATATTGGTGCTGTTGAATCCAATCCAAGGAAACTTCATTTCTTTGCTAGTTTTGTATTGATTATGTTGCACAGCCAAAGTACTATCCAACATACAAATCATCCCATTGAGTGTTTCTTATTAAGCTAGTAGCAGTGCATGTACCAAAGACTTTGAAATGGGTTTGGTGACTTATGCTGAGTAAAGATTTAGCAAAAATGTCTTGTTCCCTATAGGCAGGGTGTGTGAGTTGAATGTTGAACTAAGTTTGTAGGAATGTGTAGCTAGAGACTTCAGATTAAACATTGAAAACAATCCATTGCCAAGAGACATGCACCCTCCAGCCTCGGCCACTTTGCAGCATGCCTTCTGCCATTGGAACGCCAGTATGTACTAGAAGAGTTTTTGGTGCAGTGGGGTTACTGCTAGACTCTAAGTGGCATGATGATGAATGCAAAGAGTTAGGAATGTCCTTGCTCCCCAACCCCAGAAAACAAATACATCATTTAATGGGAATTGGTGTATTGTTTTGGCGTCAATTCTTCATCCATTATAATATTTGAGATTGTTTAGTCAGCAGAAGAGAAGAATGAGGGAGCATTTGATAGCTGCTTTCAACTACCTGAAAGGGGTTCCAAAGAGGATGGATCTAGACTGTTCTCAGTGGTACCACATGACAGAACAAGGAGTAATGGTCTCAAATTGCAGTAGGGGAGGTTTAGGCTGGATATTAGGAAAAACTTTTTCGCTAGGAGGGTGGTGAAGCACTGGAATGGGTTCCCTAGGGAGGTGGTGGAATCTCCTTTCTTAGACGTTTTTAAGGTCAGGTTTGACAAAGCCTGGCTGGGATGATTCAGTTGGAGATTGGTCCTGCTTTGAACAAGGGGCTGGACTAGATGACCTCCTGAGGTCCCTTCCAACCCTGATATTCTATGATTCTATGATCTCCATAAATAATACATTTAACTTATGTTCATTGCCTAACTAGTAGGATCTCTATAGAACCTAAAAAGAGAGCCCCGTTCTCAGCAGGAAGCACCTGCCGGCTCAGTAGATCTATCCTCCAAGATTCCTCCAGAGTGGTGGACTCTTCTGGTGCCACCAATGGTGGCCCATGCCACTCCCCCTTTCAGCCCCTCGCATTGGGTGACTTTCTGGAGAAAAGGGGTGTGACCCAGACATCCCTAAGGATGGCTGTAATTTATGTTAAGAGCCATTCCAACTCCTGGATTAGGGAAATGCTATGAGATGTAAAGACTGACCCTTTTGCCTCTTCCTGTCTGGTGCAGGGTCAGAACACTGGATAATATCTGTGCCCAGATATTCATTTAGAGAGAATTTTTAATTTCTGTTTTTAGGTCTTAAATGGTCCTTAGGCTTTGTATTGGCCCTCTGCACAGGGGTGCATCTCAGCCTGACTGGAGTGCCAAATGTTAATGCATTTTTCTGTTTAAACACAAATTTGGCCAAGATTTGAGAAGCTTCCAGTTAATTTTTGGGGGAGGAGGGGGGGAGAAGGTGCCCATCGTGAGAGACCTTAAAGGTGCTTGATTTTCAGAGTGGGTAATTGGCACTTTGACAGCTGGGCTCCTTTAAGATATTTCAAGTTGGACTCTCAAAACGGGAGGCCCCTAAAATCACTAGTCATGTCTGAAAACCTTAATTATCAAGGGACTGTCTCTTGCTATATGTGTATCCTGCACCTCATGCAGTGGGGCCTGACCCAGTTGTTGCCTCTAGAGATGGTTTTAGGGACAGGCGCAAAGGGTGGCACAAACTTCCCAAGGGTGTAGAAAACATTTTCCGCCCTGGCTGGTAGAACGCCAAGGGCAAGTCATGATTCTACAAATAATCAGGGGGAGAGAAATGTGTTACCAGTTTGCAACTTCTGCTTATTTTGTTTCCATCAGAACTTGAATATGTTTTGGATACTCTTACATATTTTATGACATAGGTATTTTCTTATAAATCAGACAGCTGCTTTCCTGAACTTCTCACCCTGCCTGCCTGAATGTTTGGCTTCAAATACCGAGCTCTCTGCACGCGTGCACACGTGCTGATTGACAGTGTATATAATAAAGCCAAGTGCTCTTTCCATTTATTGAGTGAAGACATGCTCCTCCGCACAGTGTTGGGCAAGCAGGTCAAAGCCGTCAGACCTAAATTCCCCCTATGGCAATAGGCAGTTGGGTAATGCCTCTGCTGTCAACTCTGGCTGTAATTAAATTTCATCTCTTTTCTATTAAGAGCTTGCTCTGCGCTCTCTTCTTCTTTAAAGATAGATAAATAAAAATCGGATGTTCTGAGTTTTGGCCCTGCCTGTCGGAGGGAGCTGAAACTAGCCCAAGCACTGGCAAACTGGAGACCAGCTTGGGGATTCAACATTTGCACATGCATATGGGACTGGATTTCCTTTTCTTCCTTTCACTTAGTGTCATCTTGGGCTTAGAATAAGCAGTAAGACCCGTCCTGCTCCCTGCCCCCTCCCCCGGTTGTATATCTGGCTCTGCTGCTAATTCTTTGCATGCTCTGGGGGGAACAAGTTCCCTATTCTGTGCCTCAGTTTCCCAGTCTGTTAATGCTTGTTCATGACACTGCGATGTGACCGCGGGTTCCGTCCTGCAAGGTGCCGAGTGCTTCCTATGAAGTGGAATTGGGTTTGAATTCATTAGGCACTTGAGGGCATCCAACACCTTGCCATAGGTGCTCAGAGGAATCCAGTCTAATGTTTGTAAACCTATTCTGAGCACCTGTATCTTCCAAAGAAGAGGTGGCACTGACATTATTCTCCATTATACTTTTTTTTTTTGCTGGAAAATTGCATTTTTGAACAAAATGAAATTTTTTGTGGAAAGTCCTATCCTTGAAAATTTTCCTTTTTAAAAAACCAAAAAACAAAACAGAGACATTTTCTGCTGAAACAATTTTTTCCTTTGTTGCCAAAGCTTTCCATTGGGCGTACGTGACATGGGAGGGTGGAAGGGGCAATAAAATCTTCTGAGCAGCTCCAGGGTTGTAGGATTCTCTCCTGATCATTCCATCATACTCAGTTATTACTACTGACAGCACTGAATACAAGTAAAAACTGACTCTCTCTCACGAAGCTGACAAAATTATTTTCAGGGAGAAAGTAGTTGTTTTAATGCCAGTTCTGCTGGAGATGAGGCTAGGTCAAAAATGCCAGATCCAGATATCACCCAGCTTTGGCAACATATGACCCACCTTCAGATTCACAGAGTTAAGTTTGGGGCCCATCTCTCTCATATGAAGCGATGTGGGACATCGAGTTTGAAGGTTTTGTAATGTAGACAGAGCACAGGCAAGCTTTGAATCCTGTCAGAAGTGAGCCTTTGATCCTGGGTGGGGGGTGAGATGTCAAAAGAATTTCAAAGGAAAGGGAAGGACAGCTGTACAGATGGTTTAATGAAGAAATCAAAGTGGCAGCAGTATTGAAAGAGAGTTAGATGAAAAATGCATGCCTGACCCTTTGGGTCTTTCTGAGGTTTTGGGAAAACTCAAAAAATTCAAGTGCTGATCTTTTCAGAGAAAAAAAAACCAATACTTGCACTAATTTCTCTCCTGAGCCTGAATGACCTCCCTATAATATCAAATTGTTTAAATACTACTCAGGCCAATAAAAAACAGAAGGAATCCCTCACCACTACCAGACTCCAGTTTCACAATGGATTAATGGAGTTTGCCCAGTGTAAGATGGAAATAACACGTTGGTGACTTGGGTCCAGGAAATTCAAAATGACTTTAATTCTGCAGCCTCAGCCCATGCTGCTCGGGTGAGGTACTTATGCAGAATGGGCCGAATTCACATTTTGGCCCAATAACTAGAGCTATGAGAAATGAGTTTTCCCCTCCTGCATTTCCCAGTGTGTTCCATCCTCTTGTGTCTATTAATGGCAAGCTCTTTGGAGCAGGGACTGTCCTTAATTTGTGTGTATTGTTCAGCAGTGAGCAGAGATCTGACTCTAAAAGGCACAAGATTGGCTGTGGAACTCTGTCACCGTTGTCAGACCAGATCAAAAGACAGGGTCCTGACCATTTGTGATAATCTCAGATTTCATGGTACTTTTTCCAAAACCCTAGTCAGAGAGATTTAAGGCTAGAAGGAATCGGTTATCAACTTGTCTGACTTGTATATCCTAGGCCACCCATGCTGCCTAGCGTCTGTGCACTCAACCCAGCAACCAAAATCAGACCAAAGTAATAGACCTCACAATTTCAGGCAGTTTCATTCTGCCCTATCCAAATTCTCCCATTGAGTTTCAAGTGAATACAGTATTCTTTGCTTGCCATCCAAAATTCTTGGGTGATGGTGCTTGTGCACTGTGAGAGAGCTGCTGGTTCTACCCATAGGTGTTTGCATTTCAGTTGGGGGAGAGGGGGAGAGATGATTGTTAGATAGCAAAATCAATTTGTAAAGCACTTGGAAATTGTCTGGATGGCAGTTGCTGTGTAAATGTAAAATTCAAGTCCGTTTATACCACTGATAGATCAGCTTTACAATTATAATAGAAGCAGATTGCAACACAGTTGTCCTGAGATACAAATAGAGGGCACACAAGTAATTGCTTATGTAGGCTGAGCTGTATATTAGTGAGCGAGAGCAGCATATTAAGCTGTGATCTATAAAGGCAGTAGCAGGCGGCTGTCAGGAAAAGTCCTCTGCCTGCAGCCCCAAACAGGCCTACTCTGAGCCTGATTTTCCTCTGACTTTCACCAGCGGAAATTAGACTTTTCTGGCTTTTCAGTTTTCACCAAAGTCAATAGGGCTCTTCCCACCGAGGCCTGGGATGTTCCCAGAAGCTGTTGATGTGATCACTGGAAAGTTGTTGCATTAGAAAGGCCATTGAGTTGAATGTAGGGCCTTGTTTCATTTGGCTAATGGCTAATGGAAAGCCTTTAATCATGGCTGGGCTAAAGGTTTGGACTGTCCAAGATTTTTAACCTCATTTGAGGGATACGGTTGGGTCCCTGTCTCCACTGACATTGTGAACAAAGGTGTAAGGCAGGTCACGGAACAGCCATTCTGGAACAGGGCCTGTTGTGTAGATGTGAACAAGCTCATTCCTTCATAGGTTGGTGCCAGGATACAGGGCCAAGATTTTGAAGAGTGTGCAGTAAGCTCTAATTTTTGGGTGCTTGAACTGAGACCTCTGTAAGGAACCTGATTTTCCAGAGGTGGTGGTGGGCGGTGCCCCGTACTTGCTCAAAATCAGGGCTCTTTAAAGGAAAATACCAAGTTGGGCATACAGGCACTTTTTTGAAAATCTTGGCTTAGATGCATAAACCTTGTCCATGTATAAACCACCAGTGAGCCTATGTTACAGGTCTTTGTCTGTGCCAATCCACACAGGATATAAATTGTTTCAGCTCCCACTTATGTGATTGCCACCGTTTTTGCTGACACACTGGGGATTGAACTGGCAACCTCCAAAACTGAAAGCATAAGCTGCTACTTGAGCTACAAAGCCAAGACTCCCTAATTGGGGCCTGTAACAATTCATCTCCTCTATGGATCACAGAGTGGGACCTGTTACACCTGCTCAAAGGTTAGCCACTGAGAATGCAACCAGCCAGATGCTGATCTTAGGAATCTCAGCAAATGGGAGATTGTTTTGGAAGTGCTGATCTAGCCCTAACAAAAGCATCAGAAAGACGAATGCTGCCTCTTTAATATCTCATCTTATAGTATAATTTTGTCAGTGTTGTTTCTTCCCCTTCACCTATGGGTTCAATTAAAGCTATATTTGTATCTTTTCCAGATAGTTAAACTTGTCACTCGAAAAGATGAGAGAGATTTCAGATACAGAGATCAAAGCTTTTTCTGCTAAGCTTTCTAACCTGACCAGTGTGTCATCATTATCTTCAAAACTACGACTTGTCAGGGGCCTTATTAAGGGGCTACATTTCTGCTTCAGATTGTGTTTAAAAACAGGTAGCTTTCCAGTTAGTTCCTCCAAGTAGTGCCCTGAATTTGTGGGAACTAAAAGTTTTCATTCTAATAAACAAAAAGTGAATGGGGCTGGGAAATCACTTAACAAAGTTTGCTGGGAAAGAAGGTGGCCAAGAGGTTGAGTCATAGTCTGAGACTCGGGGTTCAATTGTGGTCTCAGCCTCTGGCTGGCTGTAGCCTTGTCTAGATCTAAGATATTGGGTGACCAGACAGCAAGTGTGAAAAACTGGGACAGGGGAGGGGGGTAATAGGAGCCTATATAAGAAAAAGATCCAAAAATCGGGATTGTCCCTATAAAATAGGGACATCTGCTCACCCTACGAAGATATGATATTAGCATGTGTTAGCTAACACATGCCAAGTGGCATGTTTTCAAAGTCTAATGTAGACAAGACACCCTGCCTTTAACATGTACGGCATTAAGGGAGAGTGTAGCCATAAGTTTATGCTTTAACATGCTAAACTGGACAACCTAAAGTCAATGTGCAAACACTCAGCGATGAGAGGGATTCTTCAATTGTTGTAGTAAATCCACCTCTCTAGAGGCGGTAGCTAGGTCTTCAGTTGACCTGACCTACATAGTGCTAGGATTTAGGTCAGCTTAACTACCTCTCTCAGGGTGCGAATTTTTCATACCCATGAGCAACATAGCTAGGGCCACCTTAGTTTTGGGTGTAGAATAGGTCGAGGTCACCCTTTCTCTCTTTCCAGGTGGTGTCTGTTTTATCACTTGCCCTGGAAGTCATGTTGGTGGCACCCTTAAAGTGTGTCCCAAATATGTCCATCATCGTTATTGTACCGTATTGGGCGCTTTAGATTGGTTTGGTCTACTTATAGTTTCTGATGTTACAAGCAACTCTTTCCAAAGGACTCTGCAGACCTTTTGCAGGCATTGACTCAGGAATCAGTTGATCTTGTCAATTTTTGTCTCAGATTTCCAAGTCTCTGATCCACAAAGAAGGACAGAAAGGATGCCAGTATTAAAAAATTTGTCAGTGCCAATCAGGATACTTTTCCAAATCTTTTTAAGTTTATGAAAGGTTTTTGCTGCTGTTGATTTGCTGCTTGTCTTCTATTCTTCTTCTTCTTTTTTTTTAATTACATGTTGGTTAACATATGTTTGCTAACCCATGGCAACATCAAATCTGAAGTCTTAGTGCATACAAAGCCTCTGTGACCTTTGTTAAGTCACTCAAGGTAGGTTTACACAGCCTGGGGCAGCAATCCTCACAACTTGGGTCAGCAGACTTGGGCTCAGGCTACCACACTAATGAGAGCTGTGTAGATAGGGCTTTGAAGTTGTTATTCAGGCTCTGAAGCCTAGGGTGGGTTTCAGAACTAGTGCCTCAGCACAAGCCGCAACTTCATGCACTGTCTATGCAGCTGTCTTTAGCGTGGTCATGTGAACCCGCTTGCTGCCACAGGCTGACATACCCTTTGGGTTTTCAAAAGTGCTCTGCACTGACCGAATTCAGCTCCCACTGATGCTAATGGGAGTTCTACTGCCAACTTAACAGGGAGCCATTAGGTCAATGATGAGCAATTGTGAAAATCAAATCCCATCCCTTAGTGTCAGTGCCTCACAACCAGGGGTACTGGAACGGGGGGAGGGAACGACACAGGGGACCATGCGCTCCCATTTTTATAAAAGGGAGGGCTATGCCCTTTCATTCTTACTGGAAATGAGAGCAAATGACAGGCAAGAGGGGGCAGAGAGAAGCGAGCAGGGGGTGAGGTCTTGGGGAAGAGGCGGTGCAGGGTCTTGGGGGAAGTGGCAGATGTGGGGTGGGCGGTGCCACATTTCAAGTGCCTGTGGCACACCCACTTCAGTAGTACACCATCTGTAAAAACAGATCTAATAACCCTTCCTTTGACTGGTCTGAGACTGTACGTACAGCACCGGGCATGATGGAGCCTCAATCTCAGTAGAGACTACTGGATGCTACTGTAATAATAATACATTCCTGCCTTGAGTAATTTGTATTCTTCCCTCCTCCCCACCCACAGTCCATTTAGCTCTTTGAATTAGCATTTTATAATTAGCATCTCTGCTTTCTTTGGCATGTTTTCAATTTCTTTTCTACTCAATCCTTTGTGGTGGTTGCTGGTTTGTTTTTTTGAAAAGGAACTTGTGAAGTAAAGGCACATCCCAGGGAAGGTTAAGCTTTAGCCCAATTAGGCAGCTTTGTCACCTCTAATTGTGCTGCATTTACATGTGCGGCTTGACTAAGAATCTGCCCCTGGCTATGAAGGAGCCAAAGCTTTGCCTAATGACTCTTGACCGATTAAATTGATAAGCCCATACCTGAACATGGGGAGGCCCTGATGGGGAAAACACAGCCTAATCTCACCTAAAAATGGCTGTACTGAAAAAGTCTCTCCAAGGCTGCAGACATAAGACATAATAACGTGTACAGTTTTACAAGTGAGAGTAATTAAGCACTGGAACAATTTACATAAGGTCATGAAAGATTCTCTCCATTACTGGCAATTTTTAAATCAAGACTGAGTCAGAGCAGAAAATCATGTTAGAAAACCATCCAAGCAGGAATTGTTTGGGGGAAATTCTCTGGCCTGTGTTATACTGGAGATCAGATTAGATTATTCCATTGGTCCCTTCTTTGAATCTATGAACGTGAGCAGAAGGGAGTATGGCTCTTAATGCCACTAGTGATTTAGGGAGGTGCTGGGGCAGTGTCACTGTGTTGTAGCTGGAAAGGACACAGTGAGGCAAACACAGCCAGGGAACATACTCTAGCGTAGTATTCTGGCTACCTGATGTAATGGAGAGGACTTTCTGCTCCTCATTGTGTTCCCACACAGGGGAGCCAGACCCTACCCCAGTTGGTGTCACACCAATATTGTCTACATTGGACTTTTAGACACTATTGTGAGGCCTGGTCTACACTATGCATTTAAACCGAATTTAGCAGTGTTAAACCCATTTAACCCTGCACCTGTCCACACAACAAGGCCCTTTATATCGATATAAAGGGCTCTTTAAACCGGTTTCTGTACTCCTCCCCAATGAGAGGAGTAGCACTGAAATCGGTATTGCCATGTCAGATTAGGGTTAGTGTGGCCGCAAATTGACGGTATTGGCCTCCAGGCAGTATCCCACAGTGCACCATTGTGACCTCTCTGGAAAGCAATCTGAACTCGGATGCACTGGCCAGGTAGACAGGAAAAGCCCCGCGAACTTTTGAATTGCATTTCCTGTTTGCCCAGTGTGGAGCTCTGACCAGCACGGGTGGCAATGCAGTCCCAAATCCAAAAAGAGCTCCAGCATGGACCGTACGGGAGATTCTGGATCTGATCACTGTATGGGGAGACAAATCTGTTCTATCAGAGCTCCGTTACAGAAGACAAAATGACAAAGCATTTGAGAAAATCTCCAAGCTATGATAGACAGAGGCCACAGCAGGGACTCAACACAGTGCTGCATGACAAGTGTAATGGAAAGCCAAAGAATCAAATGGATGCTCACAGAGGGAGGGAGGGAGGGGGTACTGAGGACTCCAGCTGTCCCACAGTCCCCGCAGTCTCCGAAAAGTATTTGCATTCTTGGTTGAGCTCCCAATGCCTGTAGGGTCAAACACATTGTCCAGGGTGGTTCAGGGTATGTCTCGTCAATTTACCCACCCTCCCCCCTTGAAAGAAAAGGGAAAAAAATCGTTTCTTGACTTTTTTTCAATGTCACCATATGTCTACTGCATGCTGCTGGTAGACGCAGTGCTGTGGCACTGAACAGCAGCATCCTCTTCCCTCCCCACCCCGGTGGCAGACGGTACTGTACAAAATGACTGATAGCCGTTCTCATCATTCTGTGAGTGCTCCTGGCTGGCCTCAGGTGAGGTTGGCTGGGGGCACCTGGGTAAAAATAGGAATGACTCCCGGTCATTCCCGACAGATGGTACAGAACGGCTGGTAACCGTCTTCATCATAGCAACTAGGGGTTGAGCTCCATCAGCACCCCCCTTTCATATCTAAGGAAAAGATTCTGTACTGCCTGGACTAGCATAGCAGCGAGAGGCTGGACTCTTCTCCCCTTCCACCGTTTAATGTCCTGCCTGGGCTATTATAGCAGCTGGAGGCTGCCTCCCCCTCATTTAATCTTACTAAAAAGTCAGTGTTTCTTATTCCTGCATTCTCTATTACTTCATCACACAAATGGGGGGACACTGCAACGGTAGCCCAGGAGGGTTGTGGGAGGAGGGAAGCAATGGATGGGGCTGTTGCAGGGGCACCCCCTAGAATGGCATGCAGCTCATCATTTCTGCGGAATCTGACATGGAGCGGCTGTGCTCTCTGGTTCTCTGGTTCTCTAGTACACTTGCCCCATATTCTAGGCAGGGCTGAATCTATTTTTAGATAAAACTTAAAGAAGGGAATGACCCGAGGACTCATTCCCATTTTTGTCTTTGTGCCCTCAGCCGACCTCAGCAAGGCCAGCCAGGAGCACCCATGACAGCAGCAGATGGTACAGAACGACTGATAACCGTTGTCTCATTGCCAATTTACAATGGCATGGCAGATGGTACAATAGGGAGGGTAACCGTCTCTGCTACCTTGCAAAGGCAAATGAATGCTGCTGTGTAGCACTGCAGTACCGCCCCTGTCAGCAGCATCCAGTACACATACGGTGACAGTGACAAAAGGCAAAACGGGCTCCATGGTTGCCATGCTATGGCATCAGCCAGGGTAATCCAGGGAAAAAGGGCGCGAAATGATTGTCTGCCGTTGCTTTCACAGAGGAAGGAATGAGTGACGACATTTACCCAGAATCACCCGCGACACTGTTTTGGCCCCATTATGCATTGGGATCTCAACCCAGAATTCCAATGGGCGAGGACGACTGCGGGAACTATGGGATAGCTACGGGATAGCTACCCACAGTGCAACGCTCCAGAAATAGACGCTAACCTCGGTACATGGACGCACACCACCGAATTATTGTGTTTTGTGTGGCCACATGCACTCGGCTTTATACAATCTGTTTTACAAAACCGGTTTATGTAAAATCGGAATAATCCTGTAGTGTAGACATACCCTGACTGTGGTTGCATTATTTACACCAGTGGCTAAAATCCCAGCACAGAGAAGGCATTGAAAACTTATTCTTTTCAATAATCCCTGGGGCAGTTTTAAGATCTCCAAGGTCTTCAGCAAAAGTCTCCTCACTCTTCTTTTTGTTTCATGCACCCTATGCTGGATAATAACACGAGAGGGCTCCAGGCTTGTAGAACTAAATTGAGTCTTTATTTAGAGAACTATTTACAGAGGTTCTGCAACTGCAGTTAATTTCCCAGCCACGTGCAAACAGACTGACTTTCTAGTGCATCTTCCAAACTCTTTCCTCCTGCAACCTGTGCTCTTTCCTCCAAGTTTCATGCAGGCATCTCTTCTGTTCCTCACCGTTGTGCTTTTCAGGGCTATCTCCCCGAGTGGGAATCAGTGATCCATGACATCAGAAACCCTGTTTGTGGAGCTTATTCTAGAGTTAACAAAGATCTTACATCCGCTTTGAAGGTTGGCTGGTTTTGGCAAAGCTCCAAGCCCAGGAAGATTGACGGAAAAGAGGGATGACGGGGGAATGAGGAGGGAGAAATTACATATATTTTATGCAACTGCTTGGAGAAAGGCCTCTCTGATGAGGCTGTGAACTGACAGTATTGTTCAGGGAAATACAGTATCACTGGGGACAAGAAGAAAACTCATGGAAGGATGGGAACTTCAAGTCCCTGTTCAGAGTTCACAAAAGCCTCAGGCAGAAAATAGTATGGAAAGAACAATATTGATTCAGTGTGAGAGATGTAGTTCTGTAGACATCCAGAGCAGAACTGGAAGGTACACTATGAGAAATAAATGAAGAGGCTCTTGATGGCTGCTAATCTTTTACAGAGCTAATTTATAAAGCAGAACTGAAGAGAATTCTGTAATAACCATAAACAAGGAGCCTCTACATGAGGTCTGCTTTGCAGAACGGCAGTTGCTGCTGCAGAAAGCAGGCTCCTAGAGATCTGAAGCAGCTTTTCACGCAAAGCAAAATAAGTCACAACTGCAATACACCGTGTCAGGCTGACATTTTCTAATCCAGCTAGGGGATTTAGCTACACAACTTTCATTCATTTCCAGTGGGAGTTGTAGGCGGTAAACCTCAATGTTTGATGCAAAAATGGTTAGTAAAAAAAACAAAAAAAAAACTTATGTCAGGTTTGAATAAATTTTTCTGCACTTTCATTAAATAGGAAGAAATATTTGGGGATTGGCAATTAGTAATATACAACAGCTGTGAGGAAAGGTACCAGGGAGTCGTGCTGGCTTCTTCCCCGCTGGTGCTTTCTACCAGGCAAACTAGTCTGTCCCTGCAGCCTCCAGCAGATTGAGGGATGTGATCGTTTCCCTCTATTTGGCATTGGTGAGGCCTCATCTGGAGTACTGTGTCCAGTTTTGGGCCCCACACTAAAAGAAGGATGTGGAAAAATTGGAAAGAGTCCAGCGGAGGGCAGCAAAAATGATTAGGGGACTGGAGCACATAACTTATGAGGAGAGGCTGAGGGAACTAGGATTGTTTAGTTTGCAGAAGAGAAGAATGAGGGGGGATTTGATAGCTGCTTTCATCTACCTGAAAGGGGGTTCCAAAGAGGATGGATCTAGACCAGGGGTGGGCAACCTATGGCACGCATGCCAAACGTGGCACGCAAGCTGATTTTCAGTGTCACTCACACTGCCCAGCCCTGGCCACCAGTCTGGGGGGCTCAGCATTTTAATTTAATTTTAAATGAAGCTTCTTAAACATTTAAAAAACCTTATTTACTTTACATACAACAATAGTTTAATTATATATTATAGACTTAAAAAGAGACCTTCTCAAAATGTTAAAATGTATTACTGGCACATGAAACCTTAAATTAGAGTGAATAAATGAAGACTCGGCAACCACTTCTGAAAGGTTGCCGACCCCTGATCTACACTGTTCTCAGTGGTACCAGATGACAGAACAAGGAGTAATGGTCTCAAGTTGCAGTGGGGGAGGTTTAGGTTGGATGTTAGGAAAAACTTTTTCACTAGGAGGGTGGTGAAGCACTGGAATGGGTTCCCTAGGGAGGTGGTGGAATCTCCTTCCTTAGAGGTTTTTAAGGTCAGGCTTGACAAAGCCCTGGCTGGGATGATTTAGTTGGGAATTGGTCCTGCTTTAAGCAGGGAGTTGGACTAGATACCTCCTGAGGTCCCTTCCAACCCTGATATTCTATGATTCTATGAATGGCCACTTGGCTGTGATTGTCAGTTGTATGTGCTTGCACCTGGATGGAGGATTCAGCCTTTTTGTCTTAGGGGGCAAAAGGGGTGGGGCGGAGGGCTGTTTGTGTGCTCTACAGACTTGTCTGATTCAACCACAGTTTAGTCCCGAATTTCTTTCATATTTGTACAGACCTTTTGGCATTTACCAAACATACACCACGCAAGAATATTAATGATCAATGTGGTGGTGGTGGTTTTTTCCAGTGATACTGTATGCAACCCCTATTAGATCCATATTATTGCATAAGTTAATTGGGGTCCACTGACCCAAATGACGCTCACTGTCCGATACCAGTGAGTGAGCCCCTTGCCCTCTGGCCTAAGGATGCTCTCACACTTTGTTAGGAGCTTTTAATTGCGAAGCTACTGTTGATTTTGTAATTTTGGGAACCCTTTGGTTAAAAGGCAAACCCCCAACAGGAATGCCTTCTCAAAGAACTAGCCACCTCCCGTTGTTAAGAAATGTGAAGATTCTCCTTTCTCTAAGATCTCGAAGGGAAGAGATGTATAGCATCTGGCATGTCAAGGGCACAAAAGCTAAGACAGGTGCCTCCTTTCTCCAGCTTCATAAAGAAAAACTTCAGTTTTAAATTGACACACCAGAATTTTCAGAATATTCCTGTTAAAAACGAATTCATATTTCCCTTAAAGTTACATGCATAGTTGGGACACCTTTTGTAGAAAACTTTTATTTCTTAAATCCTTAAAAATAGCATAAGCTTCCTTGAGATGTTTATTTGTAAATGTTTTTTGTATTTAAAAGCAAGCTTTACAATAATGGCCTGATGTCATTGTTATATAAAGAATAGTATGTTGTATGCACATATATACTATCCCTGACTGCTAATATTAGAAGCCATTTGAGTACAAGGTATTGATTGGGCAATTAATTAGTTACCTAGCAGCACTTAAGCAAATTCCCTACCAAACTCAAAAAGATAATGCTTGAAGAGGTGGTTCTTAAGACAAATCAATGCCTTTTTGGAGGACTATTTAAGCTACAGGCTCTTTAAGAATCACCTAAGTTCAAAAAGACTAGTTCAAAGCTAAGAAACTAGTTTGAAACGTGGTTAATGAGTTGTAGTTCTAATAAAACTCAAGGAATATTTCAGACATTGGACTTAATACAAGAAAGAGCTAAAAGACTCTACATTTTAGAGATGATCTGAGACTTCAGAATTATATACTTTGGTCCTATCTAGAGCTACCAGAGGCAGGGTCACTCTCAAAGGAGTAATTCCTCATGGCTTTCTGCAGACAGACATACAAAAGAATTTGTAACTAAAATAAACATTGTTTGTGTATTGTTTGTGTTTAATTTCCCCCCTTTAATAATAAAACAGCCAGTTAGTCATTGTGATTATTTTGTTTTTCATTATGGCATCCGCTAAGGCCTGGCAAAGAACCTCATACGGCTGTGAAATAGTGGGAATCACATCCCTGAATGGACATTTGAGAGTGAACTTAAGATTTGGCCCCTGTGTTTTCGTGTTTCTCTAGTTTATGCATTTTAATAATTTTTTGGAATACCATTACTTGGTGCTCAACAGCTGGGATCTAGTTCATGTAGTCTTGTGACTTAACTCCCTAGTCATCCTGCAAAATCTCAACGTCAGACTGTGTAATCAAAGTGAAGAATAAGACTCCAATACATTGGCTGTGCTTTTGCTTGATTTGAAAGGACTGGATAATTTTATGACCCACATCACTGACAGCGTGCAGGATAAAATAATGTAAACTAGCTCTTACGTAGCTAGTCATTGGAGGTGTCCGGGAGGAATTCTCCACCCAGGCACAGCAACATGTATAGCACTGTATGATTGATTTAGATGCATTAGTTTTTCCCCTTCCTTTAGAAACATGTGATATTGGCCAGTGCTGGAGGCAGGATACTACACTTGTGGTCCCATAGCAGCAGATCTATCCCTGTGTTAATATGGGGGCAGAGGGCAGGTGGTTGGGTCTCCCTGTTAAGGAGTTCCTAGGGGCTGAGTCAGCTCTCAGTGCAGGGTAGAGCAGTTCCAGGGGCTGCTCTTACTTGTGGCCACGGCGCAGTGGCCTCTAGGACACAGGTCACCCTTGGCCATGTCTCCATCTGCCCCTGGCCAATTGGGACTGCTGCAGAAGCAAGACCGAGCTGATGGATTCAGCTCTATGCCCGGCATAAAGAGGATGATACCCTGGGAGAGGTTAAGACCAAGACACACTATAAGGCAATGACTAATCTATCTGGCCCGTAGCGTGATCGGGGCAGCACATTTTTCTTTTCTTTTCTTTTTTAAATGAGTCTGGAGGAACCCCACTCCCTTGTGAATCAGGTTGGTATGAAGCTGGTATCTCTTTGGTCAGCTTCCATCCGCAGAAAGGGCACATAGCAATGAGGTTCCAATAAACAGTATAAGTACTCACAAACACAATGATATCTGGGGACCAAAATAGAAGCAGCCCACTGCTTGCTAGTGATTCTCTGCTGGGATCAATCATGTTTTCTGGAGCTCGGTAGTAACTTCGCAAATGAACTGATGGTAGGTGGATATGAATTTTTATGATTAGTAGAAGTGGACTCTGCTTGGAAATAAGGCAGACGAAGTTTCAAGGCAAATAAGTGGCTGCACTGTAATTCGCTAAATTGGAGCTAGTTCTCCAAGCATGTAGAAAATTAATCCCTGTGCATTTTTCTCTGTTAAAATTTTCCATGCAGTTTGGATTCAGTCAAAATTATGTTGTTCTTGTTTTTGACAGTTCCTAGATATGATTGATGGTTTAGTTTGAACACCAAGTTAATTTGTTTTGTTGCTTCTTTAAATCACTCTTTTACAGAATCTGGCAATGTCTTTGATCTTCCCTTGGATATAAATGACTTTTCAGCAATTGAAATATGATTTTCCTTTGTGGTTTCTCTGTCAGAAATGTAACAATCAAAAAAACAAAAACAAAACCCTTTTTCCTTTGCACAAAACAATTCTCTGAGGAGTTTCTCATAAGCTGTCAGCCAACAATCCATCTGTATCTTTGTTCTCTGCCATTTCCACATGCCAACATTTAGTTTCACACAATGTAAAATCATTCAAAGATCAGGGTCAAGGCCACATAATAGTAAACCCAAAGTCTATTTGGTTTTATTCAACCGTACCTTAGGATCAAAATGCCCTCATAGAAGAAGTGAATTGGCATTTTGGCAGTTCATTTTTCTAAAGGAAGAACCTTGGTTTTCCGTTCAGGCCAATAATTCTTGCATTTAGATTTAACCTTACGGTATCTTAGATTAGGTTCAGAAGCTCTTCCTTTTTGGTACCTTGCCTGTGATCTAATGGTTTGAAAGCAAAGGGTATTGGTTTCCTGAATTCTCCGCCCTTTTCTGCCACTGACCTGCTGTGTAGCCTTGAGCAATTCTCTCAGGCCAACAATTTTCAAAATCATCCCCTATTTTGGGATGCCTCAAGTTTTTAGAAGCCTAATTAACCGCCAGGACCTGATTATTTCCCCCCCCCTACACACACACACCCCAGAGGTGCTGAGCGCCATCAGATCCCAGGGACTGCAGCTGGGGCTCTCAGCATCTGAATCTCTGCTAACTGGGTCAGGCCAAAGGTCAATCTAGTCCAGTGTCCTGTCTTCCAACAGTGGCCAATACCAGGTGCATCCTTAGTCTTAGCTAATGTTTGTAAAACACATTGTGATGTTCGGGTGTTAATATAATTCTCCACTCATCTCCGTCCCATGCTCCTGGCTCTGCCCATTTCCCTTCAATTAGTGCTGCCCCCAAATTCCTCTGTTCCATTTGTGTTATTCACAGGTAACGTCAGATACTTTTAAGAGCACACATGTTTGCTACAGATCCAGTTCAGAGCACAGAAATTCAGAGGTAGGGGAAAGGTCATTTTGAAAATGTGCCCCAAATTTAACAGGCCATAACTAGACTCTGAAACTATCACATAAAATTAATCTCCCCTTGCTAATGGAAGTGTTTTGCATATCCCTAAATTTTTCTGATATTTACTACTTGTGATCAAAGGCACCTATTGTATAGACAGAATTGTATAGAATTGTATAGAATTTTATTTGTATAAAATTCAAAATGATCTGGACAATTTGGAGAAATAGTCTGAGGTAAATCGGATGAAGTTCAATAAAGACAAATGCAAAGTGTTCCACTTAGGAAGGAACAATCAGTTTCACACATACAGAATGAGAAGAGGCTGTCTAGGAAGGAGTATGGCAGAAAGAGATCTAGGAGTCATAGTGGACCACAAGCTAAGTATGAGTCAACAGTGTGATACTGTTGCAAAAAAAGCAAACGTGATTCTGGGATGCATTAACAAGTGTCTTGTAAATAAGACACGAGAAGTCATTCTTCCGCTCTACTCTGTGCTGGTTAGGCCTCAACTGGAGTATTGTGTCTAGTTCTGGGCACTGCATTTCAAGAAAGATGTGGAGAAATTGGAGAGGGTCCAGAGAAGAGCAGCAAGAATGATTAAAGGTCTTGAGAACATGACCTATGAAGGAAGGCTGAAAGAATTGGGTTTATTTAGTTTGGAAAAGAGAAGACTGAGAGGGGACATGATAGCAGTTTTCAGGTATCTAAAAGGGTGTCGGCAGGAGGAGAGAGAAAACTTGTTCATCTCAGCCTCTAATGATAGAACAAGAAGCAATGGGCTTAAACTGCAGCAAGGGAGATTTAGGTTGGACATTAGGAAAAAGTTCCTAACTGTCAGGGTAGTTAAACAATGGAATAAATTGCCTAGGGAGGTTGTGGAATCTCCATCTCTGGAGATATTTAAGAGTAGGTTAGATAAATGTCTATAAGGGATAGTCTAGACAGTATTTGGTCCTGCCATGAGGGCAGGGGACTGGACTCGATGACCTCTCGAGGTCCCTTCCAGTCCTTGAATCTATGAGCTGTCCACACACAACAAAAACATGGTCTGTGCCTGAAAGGAATTTTGCTGTGTTGTGAATAATAAACCCAGAGTTATAGGTAATGTGACAGCTCCGGTTTCTGTGCCTGGACATCTGATTTATAGAACTATTAGTTCGGTTCTCAACTGGTGCAAATTGGCATATTCACATAGCTTGAACTGGGCATCAGAGCTGCATGAATTCACCCCAGCTATGAATTTGTGTTCTAAATCTAACACAAGTTACGCGTCCTTTGAAGACTGATTCTTCTTCCTGACATCTATAAAATAAGCATTGCAGTGTTTAATATCTTCTTAAATGTATATGTGGGCTTTAACGTTCAGCTGTGCCCATTTATTCTAGAAGCCAATGACAAATCCAGACTTGTCAAGACTCTGAACGCTCAACTCTGCTCGGTTACATTTGAATAAAGTGGCCTATTGGTTGTTATAAGAGAGAATGAATTTGTAATACATAGCAAGTCAGTCTTGCGAAACATTTTTGCTTATCCCTTTTCAAACTCTACATAAAACTGTTTCATGCTGTGAAGTTATACTGTAGTGGTAAGATACATGGGGCTTTTGATAGTACTAAAGCAAATATTATATGACTGTAATTTTTGAGGGGTGGGGACTGTTTGTATGTGTGTACAGCTTTATACACAGTAGGGAAATACTGGAAAGTGACTAGTAAATATTATTAGGGCAGGTGTCACTAGGTGGCACTGTTACAAAGCTGCCAAGTTCTTTTTTTTAGCATACGAGCAAACGTTCAGTTTTGGGAAGACATTCAGTGGTGGTAGTGTTTAAGAGTTTTGAGTTATACAAGGTTCTATATGAAGGCAATGCTTCTTGGAGAAGGAAGCTGGAGAGCAGCAAGAGAGTTTTCTCTCTCCCTTAGTCTCTGTTGGAAGTCCATTACTAAAACAGAGTTGTTCCTTGGGAATTAAGGGTGGAGTCTCCTAGAAGAAGAGATTGCCTTGCATGCTTTTTGACCATCTCTGTTCCAGGGTGTAAGGCCTGAGCCAGTGAGTGTCTTGTGGAGATGCTGAGCATGCAGAAATCTCACTTCAATAGCAATTGAAGGTGCTTGGCATTTTGTGGGATTGGGCCTTAGAAGGACAGCAACATACTGCAGTAACTAAAGTTCTTTACTGGTTTTGAAGATGTGCACCATGGGGTGGCCTATGTAGGCCTTCACAACAGAACTCAGGTGCTGCCTAGGTCTTGTTTTAGCACTCTACACAGAGTGTTCTTTGCACTGATCCAATCCTTGAGGGGGCCACCTAGGGATCTGAGGCAAAATCAGTACTTGGTCCTGCTAGTGAAGGCATGGGGCTGGACTTGATGACTCTTCAGGGTTTATGAGATACGTATATCTCCATATATTATTAATCTGGAGGGGAGAAAGCCTGGGTAATTATGGTAGGGTCCTTATCTGTGAAGAAAAGTCACAATCTATTAGCAGGGTAAATTGGAAGAAGTCACTTCCTGGGAAAACAGGACCTCTGGCTTGTTAATCTCCACTAACAAAACCTGACTAACCGTACCAGATGTATATCAGGCTATAAACCAGTGGCGTAGCTAGGAATGGAAATTCGGGGGGGCCCTGACTTTCAGGAGGATGGGCAATGACAGACTGTGCTAGCTCATCCTCTCCACCGACGCCACACCCTCTTCCTAGCCTAGTGTGCTCAGCACAAGACTTCACCTGCCAAGCTGGGCACGTGCATGGGGCGGCTCAGAAAATGGCCAGGCAGAGCTGCCGGAGCGTAGCTTTCTGAAGAGTGGGCGCAGATCTCTGTCCTGGATTGCAGATGCCCGAGTGACACTCTGGGCTGCTGTGGCAGCACTACACCCCCGCTTGGATTTGGGTGGGCCTCAATGCTGAGCGGGTGGGCTGCAGCCCACCCAGGCCCACCCGTGGCTACGCCCCTGCTACAACCTCTAGCTTAACGATGCATTCAGCTCTGCACCTGTTTAAAAACACCTGTGGCTTGGCATACCAGTCCTGGGAGCAGCAAAGAAGTTGAAATTGTTTCCAGTGTAGAAAACTGCCCCCTTCATTCTCTCTCAACACCAGTGACCTCTTGCCAAATTAATGTGCTTATTGCAAGAGCTTCTTTAGCCAGAGTGCAAATCTCTTCCCCCTGGCAGGCTTGCAAAAGGAAACGCATGGAGGTATTGCCTTTCTGGTCCGGAGGAAGCAAACTACTCACCCTTTCAGAGCTGAGCAGAATCTGCATAGAGAGAAGAGCCTTCTGCTGTTTGCTTTCTGGCTGCAAAGATTCCATGGAGCACGGATGTGCTACCCTCTCCTGGAGTCTGTTCTTGCCACAGCCAGCTGGTTTGTGGGGTAGGGTGTCCCATACTGAGAAACCATGGTGCTAGGCATATTAAAAATGCCTAGCAAATAGGATTTATTATTTCTATTGCAGTAGAGGCAGAGGGGCCCAGTGAGGACCATTGTAGAGGTGCTGTATAAACAAATAATACAGAAAGCCTCTGCGCTAGGGGGTTTGCAGTCTAGGACACAGATTAGATAGGAGAAGCAAACGGACTGACAGCTTCCCTGTATTTATATAACTTCTCAGCGCTTTTAAGGGGTTATATGCAGCTCACTATATCAATCTTAATTACACACACACACACACACACGAGATGGTGCAGCAATTAGCAATTATTTATCCCTTCAAGGTGTGGCTCTTCAAGCCTTGCGAATGCTCATAATATGAGATCACTTGGTTAAAAGTCAGAGACATTCTACTTCCTGAAATGTAATAACAATAATAATAATAATCCTTAGCTTTTACATCAACAGATCCCAAAGCACTTTACTAGGAAGGTCAGTCTCATTACCTCCATTTTACAGATGGGGAAACTGAGGCACAGCAACTTGGTTCAAGGTCACCCAGCAGGATAGTGACAGAGCTGGGAATAGAATTTAGGTATCCTGAGTCCCAGCCCTGTGCTCTATTCACTAGGACACACTTCATAATTTATTTTGTGCTTTTGAGCTAGGAGATCTCAAAACACCCCTCAACAAGAAGAATGTGTCATTACCCCATTTTTGTAGATGGAGGAGCAGAGACTTCCCCAAGCAAACTGGCTGAGCTGGAATTAGACTCCAGCTCTCTTGACTCTAGGTCCCATTGTCCTTATCTATCCACTGGATGATGCTTCCTCTCACTTAGGAGTTTCTGAGACCTGTGCCAGTCACACTACCCTGGGTTCTGAGCGATCTCGTCACATCTCATTCACTAAGGAGCAGAGCCTGTGAGGTGCTGAGCTGCCTCAACCCCAGATAAGCATGTTCAGACTTGTGGGCATTCAACATTCCATTTCAAGGATCCCGATTTAAGCAAGGCCTATACTAGCTGTAGAGATGGGGGTGGGTGGGGGGTGGTAGGGTAGTTTTGTGCAATAAATTTTCTAGTGCTTTGTTTGTTCTGTACGTAATGCCCAAAGCAATGTGGTTTCCAATTCCATTCCATTGGGAGAATATCCCATCGTTTAAATATATTTTGCTGTGAGGAAGCTTTTTGCATAATCAGGCTATACAACCAAGAGATCTGTTCTGCAAATCCTATGGTCTTAAGACTAGACAAACTCTAATATTTTCTGAATGGCACAATAACTGCGCTCCTGAATGTAATTATTTCATTGAGAATGCAACTTCCTTCCTCCATAGACTTCAAACCAGGCAGGGTTGATGTAGTGTGAATTCCAGTGAGCTCATATGATTTTGCATCCTATCAATTTTGCAGTGGAGACTTGATGGATAATTCTTTCCAATAAGCACAGCCCAGACATTTTACTCAATGTAGGGGTATGTGTTTAAAAACTGGGTATAGACATGATGAGACATTGATTTAAATAAAATATATACCTCAAATGATTGTATCCTGGATCTAAAACAGTGAATTTTGAAGAGACGTGCTATTCTTGGACTTCACTTTTAAGGGAAACCATGTAGGGAAACAAATATCTGTGCATAATGCAGCTTCCATTCAGCATCGAACCAGAATGGCGTTTCAGACTTGTAGGTGCTACTGTACATACTCCTATTAATGTGTTTGTAATAAGAGCTGCTAGGTGCTGCTGAGTTCTTTTGAAAATCAGGCCTCTTTGCGTATGTCTACACTGCAGCAGAAGCCTAAGCTCAAACTCAGGCTCAACATCAACCCCCTCTTCCATCTACACACAATTCTGTCTAATTCGGGCCAGCAAGAAAGTGGGTTGGAACCCGAGACAGACTGAGGGTCAGGTCCAAATTCAATAACTTTGCAATGTGAATGCAGCTCAGGCCTGGGTCCCTCAGACTCTGGTCCTGAGAGTCCGCCACAACACCACGGGCCCAGGGTTTCTTGTTCTTTCTATCCCAAGATTAGCCAGTCAGCTCCCAGGAAACAGAAGCAAACCCCTGATTCAAGTACAGTTACTCAGAGTTCTTTGACACCAGCTCAGCAAGCAGGTGCTTGGGGCGGCCAAGGAGAAGGGGCTGCATATCGGGCTCTTTGGCGGCAATTCAGCGGCAGGTCCCTCGGTCCCTCTCGGAGGGAAGAACCTGTCGCCGAATTGCCGCTGAAGAAGAAAGCGGTGCGGTGGAGCTACTGACGATCACAATCGCGGCTTTTTTTTTTCTTTCTTTTTTTTTTTTCTGCTGCTTGTCACAGCAAAAACCCTAGAGCTGGCCCTGTTTGACACTGATGGCCCTATTTGACACTGGAGTCAGGGAACAAGGTTGCTGCCATTCTGCAAATGTCTAGCAGGCAGAGCTCACACGAGTGCAGAGAATCCTTGTTTGAAAGAGAGGTTAGCTGCAGCAGTGCAAATTGCCATTTACCTTGTCTGCACTAGAATTTTGCATTGGTGGATGGCCTAAAATGACAGTTAATCTGCAATGTAGATAAGGGCTTTCTCTGGAAATACTTATTGGCATATAAATGTAAACTATACAGCATGCCTAGAACTGGTTGAAAAAATTCCGATGAAATGTTTTTTTCGGGAAAATTCCCTTTCATCAACGTCGCAACTTTCTGCGAGAATTTGCCAATTTCAATGGAATTTCTTTGTAGAAAAAATAATCTAAGCACAGCATGTGGATAATGTCAAAACATTTCATTTTGATTTTTCACACTGAAGTGCCATTTTGTTCCAAAATCTATTTGATAAATTATACAAAATTTTAAAAAAGGAACATTTTGATTGACTTAACGTGAATTTTTTTCTCAAAAGTTTAATTTTGCAGGAAATTTTGAAACTCTTAGGCTTTATTCCAATTCAGAATGAAAATGAGGATCGAAATGAAGGCGTTATCCTGCAGAACAGCAATTCTGGTTCCTGAAAAGCTCTAAACATGGCACTTATTTAGTGTGCATTTACAGTGGAGTTGGAGGGGTAATTTCCACCCCTGTGTTAGCTCTGGTTGAGCAAGCATGCAAAAAGTAGCCATGTAGCTGGGGTGGTGTGAGCAGCAGCAGGACTAACCACTCTGAGTACAATCTTGTCCGAGAATATAGGAACGTACTCAGGGTGGCTAGCCCCCCACCACTCGCTTAGCTGGGGTTACACTTCTATTTTTAGCACCCTAGCTCTGATCAAGCTAGTGTGGGTGCGTCTACGTGAACTGGATTTTATCCCTCAAGCTCCAGTGTAGATATAGCCTTAGCGTTTGTTCGAGACGTAGGCCTGATCCTATAATTGTTCTGCCTGCAAAAATTCCCCACTGAAGCCAACAGGAGTTTAAGCAAAAAAATTTGCAAGCGATTGCCTGTGTGGGCCACAGACTCTTTGCAGGTGTATGTGCTCTCCTGGGAGAATTCAGTGCCATAATTCATTAGCTCAACACCATCCTTGGAGCTTGTGCACATTAAAAAAAAAACCTCAACTAATTTGCAGGTTAGACCTGCAAACTGAATCCCACTCGAGGCAGTTCTATATCCATCAAAACATAGCTTCTTGAAAGGGCTTGTGAAAGATCAGCTGATTGCCAGCTTGCCAGCTGATTGCGCCCACAAAGTTAATGAAAGAGTCGGCAAGGGCAGATTGCTCCATTCTTAGCATCCTTTAGATAACAGGGTCTCTTCTGCAGTGATGTTTCTTTTACCTCTTGCTTTCTCTCTTGCCTGCAAACTACTTCCCTTTCTGCCCCCCGACCCACACGCTCTCCAAGGGTGTTTCTACACTGCAACAAAAGACCTGCGGCACAACTGCAGCTGGACTGGGTCAGCTGATTTGGGCTTAAAAATTGCAGTGAAGACAATTGGTCACAGGCCCCACGAAGGGGAAGGGTCTCGGAGCCCAGGCTCCAGGCCTGAGCCCCATGAGCCTGTGTCAGTTGACCCAGGCTCTAGTCTGAGAGTATGTCTACACTGCAATTAGACACTTGTAGCTGGCCTGAGTTTGGACCTGAGCCGCAGTCTGGCTCGGGGCTGTTTCATTGCAATGTAGACTTCCAAGCTCCAGCTGTAGGACCCTCGAATTGGGAGGGTCCCAGAGCTCAGGTTCCCAGCCCCAGCCTAGAAGTCTACACTGCAATGAAACAGCCCCACAAGCCTGAGTCATTTGGCACAGGTCAGCTGTGGGTTTTTATTTGCAGTGCAGACACATCTTGAGACCTGGCGCTGCAGATTTTTTATTGCAGCGCAGACCTACCTTAAGGGTTTTTTGCTGCTCTGTGCAGGTACGGAGTGTTGCGTGTATAAACACAAGGTAAAAGGTGATGTCTGAAGGGAGGGGCATTCCAACAGTCTCTGTGCACGTGCCCACACTGCTGGCAATGCATGTCATCGGTCTGGTCTACACTATGCTTTTATACCAATTTTAGCAGCGTTAAATCGATTTAACGCTGCACCCGTCCATGCAACGATGCCCTTTATATCGATATAAAGGGCTCTTTAAACCGGTTTCTGTACTGCTCCCCAACGAGAGGAGTAGCGCTGAAATTGGTATTACCATGTCAGATTAGGGTTAGTGTGGCCACAAATCGACGGTATTGGCCTCCGGGCGATATCCCACAGTGCACCATTGTGACTGCTCTGGAAAGCAGTCTGAACTCAGATGCACTGGCCAGGTAGACAGGAAAAGCCCCGCAAACTTTTGAATTGCATTTCCTGTTTGCCCAGCGTGGAGCTCTGATCAGCACAGGTGGCGATGCAGTCCCAAATCCAAAAAGAGCTCCAGCATGGACCGTACGGGAGATACTGGATCTGATCGCTGTATGAGGAGACAAATCTCCTCATAGAGCTCCGTTACAGAAGACGAAATGACAAAGCATTTGAAAAAAATCTATGAGGCAGAGTCCACAGCACAGTACTGTGTGACAAATGTAACGGAAAGCCAAAGAATCAAATGGACGCTCATGGAGGGAGGGAGGGGGGACTGAGGACTCCAGCTATCCCACAATCCCAACAGTCTCCGAAAAGCATTTGCATTCTTGGATGAGCTCTCAATGCCTGTAGGGTCAAACACGTTGTCCGGGTTGGTTCAGGGTATAGCTCGTCAATTTACTCCTCCTCCCCCACCCCATGAAAGAAAAGGGAAAAAAATCATTTGTTGACTTTTTTCAATGTCACTGTATGTCTACTGCATGCTGCTGGTAGACACGGTGCTGGGGCAATGAACAGTAGCATCCTCTTCCCTCCCTTCCCCGGTAGCAGACGGTACAGTGCAGTAGGACTGGTAACCGTCCTCGTCATCAGCCCGTGAGTGCTCCTGGCTGGCCTCAGGTGAGGTCGGCCGGCGGCGCCTGGGTAAAAATAGGAATGACTCCCGGTTATTCCCAGCAGATGGTACAGAATGGCTGGTAATCATCCTCATCATAGCAACTGAGGGCTGAACTCCATCAGCCCCCTCCCACCCTTTTCATGTCTAAAGAAAAGATTCTGTACTGCCTGGACTATCATAGCAGTGGGATGCTGCCTCCGCCTCATTTTATCTCACTAAAAAGTCAATGTTTCTTATTCCTGCATTCTTTATTACTCCATCACAGAAATGGAGGGACCCTGCAATGGTAGCCCAGAAGGGTTAGGGGAGGAGGGAAGCAACGGGTGGAGTTGTTGCACAGACACCCTCTAGAATGGCATGCAGCTCATCATTTCTGCGGGATCTGACATGGAGCGGCTGTGCTCTCTGATTCTCTGATACACTGGTTCTCTAGTACACTTGCCCCATATTCTAGGCAGGGCTGACTCTATTTTTAGATACAACATAAAGGAGGAAATGACCCAGGGAGTCATTCCCATTTTTGTCTTTGCGCCCCCGGCCGACCTCAGCGAAGGTCAGCCAGGAGCACCCATGACAGCAGCAGACGGTACAGAACGAGTGATAACCATCATCTCATCCCCAATTTACAATGGCACAGCAGACGGTACAGAACTACTGGTAACCGTCTCTGCTACCTTGCAAAGGCAAATGAATGCGCCTGTGTAGTGCTGCAGTACCGCCTCTGTCAGCGGCATCCAGTACACATACGGTGACAATGACAAAAGGCAAAACGGGCTCCGTGGTTGCCCTGCTATGGCGTCTGCCAGGGCAATCCAGAGAAAAAGGGCTCGAAATGATTGTCTGCCGTTGCTTTCACAGAGGAAGGAATGGGTGACGACATTTACCCAGAATCACTCGCGACACTGTTTTGGCCCCATCATGCATTGGGATCTCAACCCAGAATTCCAATGGGCGAGGGCGACTGGGAACTATGGGATAGCTACGGGATAGCCACCCACAGTGCAACGCTCCAGAAATCGATGCTAGCCTTGGTACATGGACGCACACCACTGAATTATTGTGCTTTGTGTGGCCCCATGCACTCGACTTTATACAATCTGTTTTACAAAAGCAGTTTATGTAAAATCGGAATAATCCTGTAGTGTAGGTGTACCCATCCAATGGGTCCAGCCTGCCCCTACCAGGCTCAGTTGAGTTGTAGGAGGAAATGGGCTTTTCTTGTCGAGAGGAGACAAGGTCAGGCAGATTCTATGCTATCTGGTTACTTTATCACAGTAGTATTTATGCCCCTCTGGCTGAAACCTTGAGAGCTAGGGGCGCTGATCGTCGGAGCCCTGGGCACATGGGACCCCAGTAACAAGCGAGTATTGAGAGAATGTCAAGTATCGGGGGTAGCCGTGTTAGTCTGTATCCACAAAAACAACGAGGAGTCCGGTGGTACCTTAAAGACTAACAGATTTATTTGAGCATAAGCTTTCGTGGTTAAAAATACAGTCTCCATGTATCTAAAAAAGTGGGTTTTTTTACCGATGAAAGCTTATGTCCAAATAAATCTGTTAGTCTTTAAGGTGCTACCGGACTCCTAGTTGTTAGTCTGTTTGCACAAAAACACAGCTACCCCTCTAATATTTTGTATTTGGATAATCTAAGCACTGTACCCAGACGTACAGACACTCTTTTCTTAACCTGTGTACTATATACTTTTTTAATATTAGTGTTAATAATTTTTTTTAATCCAGCCGCCTCACAGTTAGCAATGGATTTTGACCCTCACAGCAGCCCAGTGCCATAGGCAAGGCCCTTTGTTTTCAGTATTTACTGATTATTTTTTTTAATTTATTGATTTTATTTTATTTTATTTTTTTACTGAAAAATTCCTGGGCTGTACAAAAGTTATTAATTATTCTTTACAAATACTTTTTCTTCACACTAAGTTTGGAGCACTCAAGTACGTGAAAATACTGACTGCTAAGAAAATCCAATACATCCCATTAGATAGGTGTGTGTGTTAATCATAAATAGTCTAAGTGTACATGTGAGGCTGTCCGTTTGAGGCAATGTAGCAGAAGTTATGTACGCATGCATGTGTGTTCATATTAGTAATGTACAGTTCACAAAACAAACCACAGCATTAAACCACTCTTACCATCAATACTCTTACTTTTCTTTGTTGCTTTCTTTTTTTTTTTGTCTTCCTGTCCCCCACAGTATCAATCCTGGTATTTACCCAGAACACTATTAACTTAATTTTTCACACTTATTTTTCACCCACTTTCTAAGTTTTGTAATAAATGTGGATACCTTCCTGGGAAATGTGAAAAAAAATAAAACCTGAAAAGGGAGGAGCTTATCCCCCTTTTCCAGAGTTAAAGAGTGATTGTTAGTTTCCTAAGAAACCACCAGAAGCTTGAGAGAACCCTGGGATTTGAACCTGTGTTTTCTGGAGCCTACTGTATTATCCTATCCACTAAACCACCATTGCACCTCAGAAATCCCCTCTTGGCTCAGCCTTCTCAGCATCTTCCTCTCCCTAATGCTGCAGGGAAAATTACACTACGTGGGAATATTATGTTAAACATGGTTCTGTGCTTGATGTAGACTAGCATGATCATGTTTAACATCATGCCAGATAGTTGTGTTTTAACCCTAGGGGGCGACCTAAAGTCCTTTGTCTGTAGGAGAGTTTAACATCATGTCCATTACCATGCATTCTGGCACAGTTTAATCCCAGTGTAGGCAAGTCTCAAGTGGCTCCCCTCCATCCACAAGGACTCAAGCCAGGGTCCTAAAGATTAAAACACCCAAGATGATACCCTGCTGCTCTTGGAGGCAGAGCAAAGAACTCTCAGCTCTGGAGGAGGGAGGGCTAAGTCACCTTTCTGTCTTCTCCATTCAAGTCTCCTGAGGAGACTAATCCAGGCCTAGAGCTATTTTATGTATTGCCTCCAGTGGGGCAGTTCGCTACTGGCTGGCAGGAGACTGTTGAAAGCCTCTTTAGTTTAGTGATAAACTAAATGGTAATAAGTCACCAAGATCAGCTGGTATTCACCCATCTGTAACCTATCATTTAAATCGGCTTCTATACCAAATGACTGGAGGATAGCTAATGTGATGCCAATATTTAAAAAGGGCTCCAGAGGTGACCCTGGTAATTTCAGGCTGGTAAACCTGACTTCAGTACTGGGCAAACTGGTTGAAATTATAGTAAAGAACAAAATTGTCAGACACATAGATGAATATAGTTTGATGGGGAAGAGTCAACATGGTTTTGTAAAGGGAAATCATGCCTCACCAATCTACTAGAATTCTTTGAGAGGAGTCCCTAGCCCTTGTTTGCCAGAAGCTGGGAATGGATTACTTGATGATTCCCTGTTCTGTTGATCCCTCTGGGACAGCTGGCATTGGAAGACAGGATACTGGGCTAGAAGAACCTTTGGTCTGACCCAGTATGGCCGTTCTTATGTTCTCACTACACTGTTAGAGTGGTGTATAGGTGCCATATCAGGAGTGAAAATCTCATCCCCTGCCCCCAAAACCTGAAGTCTCTGGGTTTGCTCCTCCTTAATATGAATGAGTTGTCTTGGAGGCTGGACTGTTGAGTTAAGAGCTGTCATTCAAATTTCTTCTTTCTCAATCATCCTTTAAAATGAAGCAGTGATCAATTAAATTCAGACCCCCCCCCCAGCAAGTTCTGCTCCAACAAAATCCTTCCCTCCCATCTTCTATGAAATATTTAATGCTTTGCTCTGAATGGTTGGTGGTCTCCCAGAGGCAGAATGGTGTTGTTAACTACAGAGGGAATCAGTTATGTGGAATGAAAGACACTTTCAAAAAGCCCAGACTCTCCATGTCCCTGAAGAGGCAGGAGAGATATTTTTAAACTTCAAACAAGGGGCAGGAGAGAAATGAAGAGGGCATAGGGACAGGCAGAGTAAGGTGATGGGTCGCCTCACATCTTGCTGATCAGAATGTAGGGATTGCCAAACTGGATCATGTGGGGGTATTAAAACTGTGCAATCTGTCACTTTAAATTTCTGAGAGTCTTCCTGGTCTTGCTTCCAAGCTAGGGGGCTCTGGAGGGAAATGAAGGATCTGTGTCCTCAGCAGTCAGTTCTGCAGAGAGCCAGCCTTAAGTAAGGTGGGATGAGTTTAGAGAGCAGCCCGTTTTCTCCCTCTCTGGTTGCGGGTTCTTGTGTACTATTGTTCTGAATTCTAAGAAACAAAGTCATGTTACATTGCAACCTTTCATCAAGAGCATTTTGTTTTTATCTAGCGTAGAATCATAGAACCATAGGTTTTGAAGGGATCACAAGGGTCATCTAGTCTAACCACCTGCCAAGATGCAGGATTTGTTGTGTCTAAACCATCCAAGAGAGTTGGGTCTCTGTATGTATGCCAGGAAACATAACACATGGGACACTCCATAACATTCCAATCCCAGCTGTATCAGCGGACAGGACAAAAAGTGGGTAATGATGAGGTAACCTGCCCCCAGAGAAAATTTGACTCATTCAATCTGTCTTTCAGAAACAGATCTCAGCCAACAGACTTCAATAGGATTATTAAGGAGGAGCTGATGCAAAAAGGATCAACTGGAGTAAAGATTTTCAGGAGAGACTCTTCTGTCTTTAATGGCTAACCATTTTAATTGTGTCAGCAGCCTTTGCTACTGTTGGTCATGATGTTTTCCTGACTTGCTTGGTCAGTCTTCAACGCCTCTGTCTCTTCCTCTTGAAGACAGCCCTGGGGAAGAATTGCTTAATTGCTTTTCTACCGCAAGGGGGGCTTTCTCGCAGGGCTCTGCAGAAATCCATTGGAGCACAGTTCCTGTTCAATGTGCCTATGAGGCCCCTGTTGAAATGGGGAGAAGTGCTTCTACCTAGCACCCAGTCAGTGCAGGAAAGGGTTAACAACATATTGCCTTGGGATCAGGCAAGTAGAACAAGGCTTTGAGAAGTTTAGGGCTTCATAGCAGAGTTGAAAGCAAACCTTACGAACACCCCAGATGGCTGACTGTGCAGTTCAGTAACACTATGTATTAATTCATTTGGTGGAGTGATAAGTAGTCAGCAAATACATTATTTATTGCCCTGCAAATGTCTGCTTTGCAAAAGGAATCCTCTAACAGGGTACATACTATAGAACACTGCCAACTGGGCTGGAGCCAGGTCAATCTATGATACCCCTGAGGCTTCTGCATTATTCAGCGTGCTCCAAAAATAACTGGGAACTAGCATTCCCCTGCCTTATGATTAAATTCCAGGGCCATTTTTTTCCTCCATTGCTCTGCATGGTGTACAGTAATTTGCAGCAGTCCAGTGAGGATGTCCAGTACTCCCATTCAGATTTGTATAAATGTGCCAGGCACTGGGGAATCAGACTTTAGATTCTTCTGGGTGTGAAAACTTATATGCACCTGTCTCTGCACTGACATGTCCTGTGACCTGCTGTGTAGCATATCCCAACAGTCAGTAGGCGAGGTTATAGGTACAAAATCTGGGATGTATAGAAAAGAGAATAATAAAGAGAAGGAACCAAGGGGAGACTAAGGCTACTTATATACTACAGCTTAAGTAAGTATAAGTTACGTTGCTGAAGGGGGGTGTCTTATTCACATCCCAAGTTGCACTGACCTAAGTGCCGGTGTGAACAGTGCTATATTAACAGGAGAGCTTCTCCCACCAATATAGCTACCACCACTTGCAGAGGTGGAGAGCGTCTACACTAGCAGCACTACAGCAGTGCAGCTGCATCGGCACAG